>NW_020456265.1:2942745-2951458 GCF_003342845.1 Nothoprocta perdicaria | reverse complement strand
CAAAAAAAAAAAAAAAAAAAAAGAAAAAAAAAAGGAAAAAAAAATCCTCTCTCACTGAGGGGGTTTCAACGCTTCCCGTTCGACATCTTTTCCTCTCATCTTAGCAACAGCGCCGGGAGCAGCCAACCAGGACGGGCTCCCCGGAGCCGGAGCATCGGAGCCGAGGTTACTGCCGTGCATTGACCGCCAGTACCCGCAGCCAGGCAGCCCGTGCATGCGGCACCTCTACCGCAGTGCACCTGCTGGGGATGAGGACAGGCTTTTTCCGACGCTGCTGGCAAGGATTAGCAAATAATTTAGGGCAAATCCTTCCCTCCCCCCTGCCCAGCTCCCTCTCTCCCTGTCATTTGGGTCCTCAGATCTTGCGAGGAGGGTGGGAGCTCTGAAATGAAGTCATGCCCAAGAAGGAGGAACTCAGTGCAGAGAAACGAGTGCGTCCAAGCACGTGTGTCTGAACGAATCTGTTACAGACCATCAAAGCCAGTCTGCAAAACCCAGCTTGTTTAAAGCTGTCTGAACGACCTGACAGCATGTTATGCCTCCATCCTATTTAGAGATCAGTATTACCATAACCTTGCATCCGAAATGTAGGTGGCTACCTGTCCAAACCACTCTTATCTCAGGTGGTGACGGGCGCTTCCTGCTTTTCAAGAATGTCATGCCACCTGCCAAAGATTCTGCATCTCCCCAACATTTCCTATAAGGCCACGCAGCAAAAACGCTGTCCTTCATTCCTCTCCTTTCCAGGCAAGCTTCGTCTGCTGTTTAATGTGCTCAATCTCCAAGTCACAAAGCAATCATCTTGTGGGAAAAAAAAAAGAAAAAAAAAAMCAAAAAAAGAAAAGTGWGGACCTCTCTGTTCGTGCTTCCACTGTTTTCACAGGGTCTGAGCTATTAGAGCAACTCCAAAATCAGTATCCAATTATGACATTTTCTGCTAAGCATGAATTTCAGTATTGCTACTAATCACCTCCACAGAGCAGTGGGTCACATCCTTTCTGGCTGGGGCCAACTCCCTGCGAGGTTACTAAAGATCAAACCTTTCCAGAACTTATATTCAAACTCTGTACAAATGACTCATTACAGATCTCAAATTAACAATGGAGAATTTTCCAACTAAAATGTTGCCTAATTAACTGTGCATACACACTAGAAAACCACACGTACACATATACTAGAATAAAAGAACCCTCCAAGTTGCTGAAGAGTTCTGAAAGCCATTTTAAAAAAACACTTTCTTCATGGACTCACTTAAGTTATATAGGAATGGACAGTTATAGTGCCATTGGATCCTATGCTGTGCCAAAGATACCTAGAAAGAAAGAGATAAAAGGCCTTTGGTGTGCATATAGAATCAAACAATATTCATTCTCAAGCTCTGTGAATACTGTTTTTACTTGCTTAGGGAACCTGTACTTGATCTAACAGAGGACTCTGCTCTTTCTCTTCCTCTCTAAGTCAGCTGGCTCCATGGTCCTAAAAGGAAGGAGAACTTCTGCTCTCAAATTAAGCTGCAGTGCTTCACCATGGTGCAAAGTTTCATTTTTCTGCCTCTTCTAGTTCATCCTAATCTTACAACACATTCTGTCTTCAAAGGCAATCCTGGAGCTCGCTTAAGCCAATCTAGCATTTTGCTGATCTGCAGGAGACCACTGGCACATGCTTGAGCAAAGACCGGACTTGCACCCTGAGGCACACATGCACTGCTGGAGGTTCCTGAAGTCTTGCCCCCACAAGAGCACTTTCTAAGTCACTTTTTTAAATTGGAAAAAAAAAAAAAAAAAGCTCATTCTACCTGAATGAGATGAAAAATTGCCTAAAACCTTTATGGCAAAAGTGACTAAGTGATTTGGACTCTTGAAAATTTACTTCTGTAGCCTTTTCCAAATTTCCATGCTGAAGAAAAATTCCTACTGAATCGGTCAAAGATAGTTTGCCTTATCAAGGACTCACTTGCCAGATTCATTCCCTTTTAATACCATCAGGTTCAAGAGGAATTAAACCATGAATGAATTAAGACCAGAGTCATACCAGTCTTTGTCATGAATATGATAAAACCTCATTAAAATGAGTGGAACAGGCTGTTTGTAGCAAGCAACATTTACCATATAATTGTGAGAATGAAATTCACCTCCCTTATCTTCAAGATGAAAGTGAGTTTTAATAGGTACATTAGAGATGTTAAGGCTGAGACACGAATGAAAAAATCTTATTTAAAAACTACTATGGCTTATTTAGCTTCTTTGTTGTTGACAAGAAATGCAAATTCACATTCTTCCTGATTTTAATGAAAATTAAATGATGTTAGATACCATACGAGTTTCACGTTTGAACAATAAGGCTAAGTACAGAACACAATGGCAGCATTACTAATTATTCCTTCTTTTGTTAATTTAGAACTTAACCTTAACATTGTTCTGTAATAGCATGCTTACTGAGAGGAGTAGGCTTTTTTGTTGTTGTTGCTGATGGTGTTTATTTGAGTTCCTCTCCAAAAGGTTGGCACAAATTGTGTTAGTGAAGAAACTATATTCCTTCATGCACTTACTGAAAGGTTTTAACTAATTCATTACAGCCATGGCAAAAGATACAGAAATAGCAGATTTTTCTGACCTCAGTATCAGAATAGAAACAGCATTTATTTAAAAAGCACCTTCTCATAACAGCATCCATTATGCATTATTCCACAATCAGCATCAAAGAAGAATATGAACTGAGAGACATGTTCCATTTTTTTCTTTTTCTTTCATCATTTCATTTATTGCATTTATGTTATATTTCATTTAATTGTTTTTTTAAGAACCCATTGCAATTCCTAGACTGGAGTTGGTACCTTCAAGAGCAAGTCTGTTGTTCAAAAGTGAATTTAAATGCTTCACACCATGACAGTTAAGAGATCCTTTTACATAGGAAACCCCCAAGAAGTGCCACCGACATTTGGAACATTTCTCATCAAAGGAAAATGATGACTAGCATTAGACTAAGTCAGCTGTGCCTTTGCCCAGGCAAATCTTGTAAATCAAAGGACAGAGAATTCACACTTTCTCTGGTTACCTGTTCAATAGCTACACCACCTTCCTGATGAAGAGGTTTGCTCTTGTTATATGAGCTGGCCCTACTGAGAAAAGTTTGGTTCCATTATCTTTATAACTGTTCTTTCAATAGTTGTAAGCCACTATCAGATCACCACATAGCCTCCTCTTCACTAAGACAAACAAGTCCATCTCTCACAACAAGTCATCATCCCTCCCTCAAAGGCTTCCTATTAACTCTCTGCCAGACTCTTTCCAGTTTAACATCACCTTAGTTGAACTGGGGGGACCAAAATTTCATACAGTATTCATGACGTGGTCTCACCAATGTTGAGTAGAGAAGGATAATAACTTCTCTCTAATCTGCTGGCCACATCCAAATGAAGATTATATAGTTTACTGATGTGCAATCACATACAGCCACATTTTGGCTTGTATTCAGCTTGGCATTCACTGTAATCCCCAAGACCCTTTTTTAGACCCTTGGCTAACAGAAGAGCATCAAGACCTCCTGGCAGATGACATACCTCACTGGCCTCTGAGGCTGTCCTCAGCAATTCAAGGAAAGGGAGATGGTACAAGACCAGGTGAGGATTAGAAAATATCAATTCCTGCTCGGAGATAACTCCCCTGTCCCAATAAAGTTCATCTTTCAAAACCCACCGCAGTGACCACAGTCAGTCATGCCCTAGAGCTAAATGCCACAGCTGGTCATTTTCAACAGCACGACATTCTGTCAGGTTTTTTTTTGAGTCAATATATTCACAGACATGTCAACAAGCACAGACAGAGGTTTTGGGTCTAGAATCCTTTGATCATTTTTGGCTGATAGAAACAGATCCAAACAAAAACTGCAAGTTTTTAAATCTTGCATCAGACACTGGCACAGGTCCATTTCTTGGAGAAAAGAAAACTTCAAAATGTGAGTTTATTTCAATAATAAAAGAATAATTTTGAATGTATGAAAGTTGCTGCCAAAACAAGATATTCTTTAACAAACAGCATAGCTACAAAATTTTTAATAAATAATCAAAAGA
Organism: Nothoprocta perdicaria; assembly: GCF_003342845.1. Classification (NCBI taxonomy): domain Eukaryota; kingdom Metazoa; phylum Chordata; class Aves; order Tinamiformes; family Tinamidae; genus Nothoprocta; species Nothoprocta perdicaria. Next base: position 2,947,389 of record NW_020456265.1, on the reverse strand, counting down.
TAGCAAGTATGCACACATAGAGTTTTGATGCTAAAACATTAAGACCTTGAGCTTGTGTACCCTTCAACAAACGAATAACTATACGTATAGACTACCATAGACATAGTAGCCCATCTTCAGTTGCAGCTCCAATGTTATTATACCATACAAGTCTAGACTATAAAAGCCCTGGTGTTGTGATGAATTTCCAGATAGCAGCAACATACTTTGTGAACAATCTCAACTGGAATCTAAAAGTCATTGGATTTACAGGCTCAAGGTGAGTGCAGGCATTAAGTATGGCTCCACTAAGCAGCAYGTTGGCAGGGTCTTATCTCTTAGAAAATAACTAAAGCACACGATCATACCAGTTGACATTACTAAGGGAGAATTCCTCAAGGAAGAGCAATTATGTCTTTTAATACACAAAGTTCTCCTTAAGAGTTCAATATTTTCTCTTAGGCTTCATTTCACTAGCTGAAATTTACACAACGACCTGTTTTTTCTTCCAAATAAACAACTAGCATGACACATGCACACACATAGCAAACATATATGCAAAAGTAACAAACAAACAAAAAAAATCCCACATTTTTTTTTACCACCTCCATCCCCTCCTTTGAAATACTGCATGCTCCATCACCCCAGATGGAAGATCACAGGACACAGATATATCTGGCTGCGCAACAGTRCTATGTTTACTTTAGACATTTTAGAGCTGGGATGCAAAAACAAACTACTGTATCAACCAGGCCCGGCCAATATATCCATCTACAGTATCTCTCTGAGTGCAGCGGGCCATAGCCTTGAACCAGGCCTCAAGGAAGCAACCACGTGCCTGTTGGGGGACAGTGGGAATCTTCACACAACTGAGAAAAGGTTGCCTTGTCTTCTGCTTCCAGAGCAGACACAAATACCACTGGTTTTTGACCCAGTCCTGGGACAGGCTCCTCATGCTGTCTTCATCCATTACTTATTTTCAGTCTTTGTTGTTTATTTTTCATTTAGAGGAACTATTTTTTTTCATATTCTGAGGAGTTTATCTGGTGTAACAAGAATGCACACAAGCAGCAACTGAGAAGACATGTTCCCTTTACCAGCTTTACTCGCCATCCACAACAGACTCATTCCACTTATCATGACCATGTACCTGCGCAGATGATAACATTTGTATGTTAGCTAAAACGTTAAATTTTACTTACCCTTCTTCCTCCACCATGGCCCTTCCTGGATAGAGTATGACAGTTCTTTAAATTCAATGTTCACAGCTGGTCTGCGGGGTAGGTAGGAGAAGCGATGAGCTTCTGTCAGAGCGTTGTCCAACTTTTTTAAGTGACCATTCATCAGTCGAACATCTTGGTTATCTGTGCCGTTTGAGACCACTTCATCCACTGAAACACACACTGACTTTGGCTCAGCCATGGTTGAGGCAGAATGGCTGGTATTCTGGAGAGAAAAAGTTAAAGAAAGAACAAACATCACAGACTTTTGTTGAGGAATACATTTCAAATCTTTTTGCATCAGACTAAGTATTTAATAACATATGGATCCTTCAAAGTAATGTGCTGAAATGTGAAGAGAGAAGAAATAAAACCATCTTTTGTTTGTTCTGCTTGTCTCTTGACAAAGAGATAAAGAGCTACTGCTCAGAGCACACTAAAGCCACTTCCTTTAGCACCAGCTTTCCTTTGAAGGGTATACACAACACATTAGAATCTTACTTCAAAGCAGAACACATCTTGCATCAGGTGAGTACAATATTTCTAAGTACAGTTCCCATTATGCTGTGTGCAGCTTCTCATGCACTGACAGAATTTTAGTTGCTTTGATTCCAGGACTTATATTTGGACTGAGCTGAAAGTGGAAGGGAGCTAGTAGAACCATCATTTCAGAGATATTCCAAAAGACAGATGTTCAAAAAAAAAAAAAATCTAAGAGCTCCTATTCCTTTAAGTAGGATACAGGTCTATAAATGTGAAATTACATATGTCCACGCTTGTACAAATTGAGAGAAGCACAGTTTTCTGGCTGATTTGCTCCAGTGATGATAGTTCCAAGGACTCTGCAAATCTAGAACATTACACCTTCTTTCCTAGAGGTCTGTTAAGAAAGCATAGCCCTTTATATCCAAAATCCTTGCACACCTCCAAACTGGAGCACACCTACCTTGATGTAGAGTAATCYCTAATGGAGATCTTACAGACAGGTTAAGCCATGCTCCAGTTCTTGCACCCCTGACACTGAGGTCAGCACCGTATGCTCATGGCTGTACCGTCATGAAACTTTGCCCACCACAGAAATCTGTGCAATTCTGCTCAGCATTTTTTGTGACTGAATCACTTCTCCCTCCTTTCTGGAGTATATCAATGATCTGCTGCATGCCTTCTTTCTTTCTTTTCTATTAGTCACAAAATCATAACTTTTTCCATTCCTCTCATCTGAATGGGCACCTTGCACTGGTATCAATGGGTTGTGCACCAGGCCTAAAGCAAAACAATTACAAATGCTTTTCAGCTGAGCAGAATTTTGAATAGTTCAGAGGATGTTGTCATCTGTTGTTCTGAGTATGTCGTAAGAAGGGTCCAGGATCTGCACAGTTGTCTACTACAATGCCTCGTATTTTTAATGCAGAGCTGGATTGTAAAAAAAAAAACTAAAACAAAAAAGCCCTTCTGTATCTAGCTTGTGTGCCAGGTTTTCCATGCTGTCGCATCTGTCCAACAATTTACCTGTCTCCAGAGGTACYTGTTGAAAAGCAGATGTGCTGCACTGCTTTTCAAGATATCAGTGCTGAACAACCTCAAATAAACAGCTGTACGCTCATGCCGTTGTGCTTCTCCCCCAAAACATACACACACACACACATGACCTCCAAAACAATTAAGAGGTCACATTCTCTCCTTTCCATTGTGCCATTTTCATCCTCTCTGTCACAGGTGGTGCTTTTTCCATTCAGGCTGAATAAGTATTGCTGTTCAGATAAGTCACTTGTCATGAATGCTGATGGAAAACCCTAAAAAAACAGCAGTGAGCTAGTGTCTCCAGGTTCTGCATGCATGAGCCTCCTAGTTCTTGACATAAGAATCTGCTCCATTTATTATGTACCCTTAAGAGAGAGATTTTAATCCAGCTCTCAAATAACTCAGGTCAGGTATCCACTAAGATTTATCCTCAATTTCTTAAATACGTAAATTTAATTGAAGTATGTAATTGACGTGTGCTTCGAACAGCGTAATGTGAAACATTTTAGAATGGAACAATTCAACAAAAGGAATCTCCCTCTTGCCAGAAAGTAAAAGGTGAACTAACAACATGCACTTCTACGTGTTTTTAAGGCTCACTTTTTAAGCTGTTCGGTTCACAGAAACCACTGCATAGCTTCATGTCAGAGGAGGCATTCACAAACTAACTCTCAATGAGCAGGYCACCTTGAGTAGCTGGGCAACAGTTAGAACTTTAAGCCAACTCAAAAAGGTGTATCCTTTGGACAAGACCTTGCTTTCTTCTTCTATCCATCTTAAACACAAAGGTGCATGAAACTAGAGGATTTGTCCTTGGGACAGTGAATAAAGCATTTTGATGATCCAGTGATGTCTGCTTTCAGCAGGCTGTGACACAGTCATTCCACCCTTAGCCATCTGCTCTCCCTAGAAGAACAATTTGTTGTGGGTGATGATCAGCCCAGGAGCCTGGGATCTACAGCTGCTTCTGAGCAGCAGGACGGGCTTTACTTTCTCAGAGGTGGGTAAAGACAGTGGTTACTAGAGACACAGACGTAACTGTGCCCTCGACAACTACTTTCTGAATACACTTCAAGTCCTTGCACATACCTACTAGCATAAATCAAGTATTTGTTTTTGTACTGACATAAACCTGCAGTGGTTCATTTGAAAGCGATGCCCATTTCAAATATGTCTGTACAACACAAATGAAGAGTATATGCTCTGAATGATTCTGCTTTCATCTTAGCTGATTTCATATAGTTTTACTTCCGAATTTCCTATTATATGGAGTTTAATTGCTTCCTGGTGTTTATCAGACATAGCAATAAACACATTCCCATTCTAAGTAGTGTAAACAGTCCCACATGCTCCATACTTCTCTACAGAATTCCCTCCTCCTCCAATCTACCAGCAATCTCCCACCCAAGCCATTACATAAAAGAGCTGGATTGCTTATAGCCCCTCACTACATCTGTGAGGGGGGAGATAGGCGAGAGAGGAGGAAAAAAAAAGAAAAAAAAAAAGAAAAAAAAAAGAAGTCGGCAGGATGCGGTCGCGCAGCACGGAGCATGCTCAGAAAAACCGCTAATCCCCTTTTATTAGCTCAAGGCGAGAGGTAACTAGCGGTCAAATCCCGCTACAGGCGGCGGAGCCCGGAGCCGCTGCCTCCCGGTGCCTGCGCTGGGCTCCGAGTGCGGGATAACCGGGAACCGCGTACCGCGCACTGGGGAGCGGGCACCGGGTCCCGCTCATCGGGYACCGGGTCCCGCTCATCGGGCACCGGGTCCCGCTGCCCGGGTACCGGGTCCCCCTGCCCCGGCTCCCGCAGCGCCCCGCGCCCCGCCGCGGATCGCGCCTTACCGCAGCGCAGCCCGCGGAGAAAGCCGCCATCAGACAGGCCATGTGCCCGGCGGCACGGCTCGCTCGCTCCGCTCCGCTCCGC
>NW_020456265.1:2917679-2942672 GCF_003342845.1 Nothoprocta perdicaria | reverse complement strand
CCCGGCCCCGGTGCCGCCCCCGGCCGCGCTCCCCGCCCCGAGCGCCGCCGCCTGTCGGGCCGCGGGGGTCCGGGCCCGGGGTCGTCCCGATCGCTCCCCAGGGACCGTGGGGACGTGTCCGTCGGGAGCCGTCCCGGTCCAAACCCGGAGTCACACGCAGCTGATATGTAGGAGCAAGCACGCCATTGTGAGTCAGAAATAGGAGGGAGGAGAAAAGTCTTTCTAAAAGTGAGTTTCCTTCCTCTTATTTATATTTTTTCAGCAAGGTCCTGTGATACTAAGTACAGTGAAGGGCATGAAATAAGCTTGCACTGGGTGCTTGCTCACCAAGCGTGTTGGATGGCATTCACAGAGGTGAATCTCTGCAAACATAGAGATCCCCAGTTATTTTTGAAGTTTTTTCAATGGAGAAAGCTCTTCTCAGCCAGGTTACCATGCCAAGCAGCTGCTTACTGAAATATCTACCACCTTTCTCCTGCACCTTCTAAAGCTTTGTAGCGCCCATAAAACTCAATGCCAAGGTTAAACTGTCACTAATATCCCTTTTAATTGCTCTGAAGCAAACTTGAAGAGCAAGAGCCTGCAGAGACTCTCAAGTCATAATAATCGAAGTCATACTTAACCTCAAAGGTTCTTGTGATAGTCAAGGTCTTAAGCAATACAGGTGTAGGACCGCACATAAAGAAGTTCTGCAGCAGGTCAATCCCCAGCCTCTACTGGTGTCTGGGGTTATTCCTCCCCAGGAGCAGGACCCTGCGCTTGCCTTTGCTGAACTTCATGAAGTTCTTCTCTGCCCAACTCTCCAGCCTGTTCAAGACCCTCTGAATGGTAGTATAGCCCTCTGGTACCAAGCGCTCCCCGTTTCATATTATCAGCAAATTTGCTGAGGGTACATGCAGTGCCTTCATCCAGGTCACTGATGACTAAATTGATCAAAGCTGGACCTAGAATCTTCCTTCTGAATGGGTTTTGCAGCTTCTGATGAGCTCTGCTTGTCACTCATGGAGTATGACTATTACCCATCTAAGTTGGATGTAGCTGCAGTGTAGACATACCCCATCATTTCAGTCTTTAAAAATATGGTATAATCATACACAAATACCCACAGTGTCTATATTCTGCGTGTTCTGAGACTGCGTTTGTATCGCTCTGAAAGGGTAAAAAGGAGCATAAATTGTAGCGGGACCCTGGGAATTAGATTCAACATGTCTAAAAAGGATTTTATACATGAGTTCATAATCCGTTAGAAATCTTGTAAGCGGGAGGTTGTTGTAATACTTGCCATTCATGTAGCATTGTACAGATACTGAGATAATCTGCAAAAAGCCCCTGGAAGATAGGTAGATACTTTATCCTTTCATGGTAGGGGAGCGATGGTTACATCTGGCCACACAGCACTGCTAGAGCAGGACCGCTGCTGGGAATATCTGTACCAAGTCAGAGCAAAGGCCCTTCTCCAGCGATATCCTTCTTGCTGATGGGCCAAAAATCAGACACTCAAAGAACAACACAAGCCAGGACTGTTATATAGCAGCCTTCTCCCTAGTCTCCCACTCTACAGCCTTTTCCGGCTCAAGGACCTCGTGACATAGTAGTAGTTGCAGAGTATCTCTATAACCCTCAACAAATCTCTCTTCTTTTAATTTGTGCAAACTTCCCCTCAAACACATGAAATTTTGCCATCTACTATATCCGATAGCCAAGGAACTGAAGTTCATTGATACTGACCTTAGATTCAGTCAGTAGTTATTGCAGAATTGCATGTCTACCTACCCTGGAGTACCAGAAGAAAGTAGGAGTCCTAGATGAAGGCCTTAACCATGTTGGAAAAGAAATTTAAGAAATTATTATCTCCTAATATTCAAAGTAAAAAGAAATTATGAAATATTATTCCAGCGACAATCTAAGATTTTAATAACCTTGATTTGGGGCACGTCTGTAGCACCTATTATTTATTTAGAGCTTGTCTCGTTATTTTCCCTTAGAAAACTTGAACGGCTGTATTATTTCCCTAACAGACCCCAGAAGAGCTGTGAAATACTACTGCATACCTTTAAGGCATTTTATTTTTTAAAAATCTTAAAGACATGTATTTTAGCTGTCAAGTAGAATGAGAAAAAAAACAGGAAATACCTTGATACCAGCACATGTACAACACAGACCCAGCACAGTACTTTTATTCTCCTCCATATCAACTTCTTAAAGGCTCAGAGAGAAGCATGGAAAAAATGCAGGCTCTAACAAAACTTAAATTTACTGTGCTGTAATCTGCTGCACAAACAGAAGTTTCAACTCAGTCTATAAGCAGCTTAGGGTACTAAGGGCTGAACTGGACCTTTCATGAAATAGTCCGTCTTGGGAAGGTGCACATAGCCTGTCACCTTCAGGGCTTCTGCATGCTCCCCATCTGGGTGTGCTCAGAATCACCACGTGGCTCATCTTTTGCCTTCAAATTCACAGACCAAAAGTATATAGCAAGGGGCACTGCCCCACGTTTGTGCAACATTTCCATCTCCATGTGAGGAGGAACTTCTTCACTGTGAGGGTGCCAGAGCCCTGGCACAGGCTGCCCAGGGAGGCTGTGGAGTCTCCTTCTCTGGAGATCTTCCCAACCCGCCTGGATGTCGCCCTGTGCCCTGTGCTCTGGGTGTCCCTGCTGGAGCAGGGGGTTGGACTGGATGGTCTCTAGAGGGCCCTTCCAACCTCAACCCTTCTGGGATTCTGTAATTACATGCCCTTGACCAAAATAATAATATCTTAGTACCTTGGCTAGAGTAAAAGAAGTGGCTCAGATTGTGTATTTGTGCCTTTCTTTGGACTGTGTACACGAAAACTACAATTAATTGCTGGAGGTGACACTACGACCCTCTTCAGGTCAAGCATAATATGAGGACAATTGACAACTCCATCCTGCAGTCTTTACTCAGGCAGTACTGCCGTTAACTTCTGTGGGAATGTTGCCTGTGTGTGAGCATGTGTTGAGAACCTGAGGATTTATATTTTCACAATAGCATCAGTATCTCACAGGACTTCTTGTAAAGTACTAAGGCATTAAACAGGCAGTGTGAAACCAAGTTCTATTTGGTATCTATTTTGATAGCACACAGGGAAAAAAAAAAGTGATTACATAAGATGAAACATGCTAAAAATAACTGTCTCCTGCATTTCTACATTCCCTCATTAACTCTTCCATTAACTTTACAGGTGATCCCTGGTCCCTGCAGACGCCAAGATGAAGAACATGACTCTGGGAAGAAAAAAAAAAGCAGAGAGCACCACATTTAAGAAAATCCAGGCCAAAAAAAGGAAGCTACAAATGAAGGTGAGGACAAGCAGGCAGGGACAAAACTCTATCTCCTAAAATAGATGAGGAAATAGTAGTAGCTTCCAGGCTTTACAGCAGGGTAAGCATTACAGAGAGAAGCTTGGTGCAACCTACAGGAAAGAAAAAGCACATCACAAGAAGAAATGAAGAGGGAAGGACAGGGCAAGGTGGAAATTTACAGAAGGCAGGAGAGGGTGGATTTACAGCACAGTCGTGGTAGCAATTGTAGTTCTCTATGGAGTCCTCAGAGCTATCAGTACAAGAACAAACTCATCTATAGAAGCAGTAGTAGAAGTACAGGGGCCTGCATGGACTTATTTAACTGCTGAGATAAAGCATGTAGGAAAAGTTCAGCGGAGAAGTGTGAAAGAGGCAGAAGAGAAAATGAACGTATTGAACACCAAAGGTAAAGTATTTCAGGTGGAGTTTTTGTTTTTAAAATGCCTCGCCTGAAACTATCTGTAACTGGGTGTTAATTTTAACTGGATTGGGCAGAGTTTAATGATTTTTTTTGATAAAGTTTTAAGGAGTTTGACAAAAAAGGTCCATTGTTTCTTTTTAACATTTAACAAGGAAAATATTTGGAGCTTTCAATTCAGAACTATGTTTCTAAATCTACCATAAAATTAAAAGAATCTGACAGCACAAAGAAATATATCCCACCATGAAAAGCTCATGCAATTACTGACCTAACTAAAAGCCCAACAACAGTTTTTCTGAGGTAAGGATCATTTTACCATTTGAAAATATACTTTGCCATTTGAAAATATACATTGGGGTGGCTTCTAAAGTATGTTTTGTTCCTTCTTATCTCCTGCCCAAATTATACTCGTAGATGAAATGAAATAAGAACAAGGTGAGTAGTGGTAGCACATGCTCCCAAACTAAAGCTTTGTGGAGCAGGAGTGGTTTTGGGGCCTATCAGCAGAGTTTTATATCGATATATTGATAGTTTTGGACGTATGTATAAGCATATCATATACACATGAAGTGGAGAGAAAACTTACAGTTTGATACTGTGAAAGGTTAAAGAGCCTGAATTTGCGGCACGTAGTAGCAAAGAATTAAAAACAGATAAAACAAACAAACAAACAAAAAAACCCAACTTGAACTCAAAAAGGCTAAAAGAAAAGCAGAGAAGAAGAAAGCATAATAAAAAAGACTTGGAAGTCTTACTGAAAGTTATGACTGTTTTCTATTTAAGTTTTCATGTGAAAAGATTTGAAAGACATCAACAGACATATTGCTTTCAGGTGCTACATCAGCCATGAGTGAAATATCAAACTTTTACTACCAGGAAATTAATAGGAATTTTGCACCTAGTACTGAACTAAAAAAACCTGTTCCAGTATTTTTTTGGCAGCAGGCTAGAAATCTGAAGAGGGATCTTATTAAAATACAATGAAGCCCTAACTTAGAGTAGCATTTTGTTCTCTCTCTCTCTGGTTTACCTATCCTATTTATTGGAATGAGAATCAAATTTCCACTCATTTTTTGGTCATATCTTTTTGGACATGACATTAATACTTCTCCATCTATACTAGAAATACCCACATAATGCCATGTGAGAAGAATGCAATCAGCCAGTTTAAACAACTCTTGCCTTCAGATGTATTTAATATTGGCTCTGCCTCGAGATCTATTTAATATTGAAGAACATAATCAGTCATTCCTTTCATGTTAGGTATACTGTGTATAATGGGTGGGATTCATCTCTCTAATTTTAGCTGCCTGGACAATTGGTATCTAAGCTAGTCATGCAGGCTCTCTCACAGTCAGTGGAGAGAAATGGGCACCCAAAAGGAAAATTTAACCTTCTCTTCTAAAACATTTACGATGAGTTGGAGTAATTTGGCTTCCCTATTGACTATGGAAGCCTCACAGCTTCCAGCTGAATAGCCATCCAACTTATAGATGACCAGTTTCACATTAGAGATGAATACTGCTCAAGATATGTTCTTATTCCACTTTTTGTTTTTTTTTTTGTCTTCAACTAATACTTTCAGGAATATGCAAGGAAATTGCATATTTCAGGAAAATTCAAGAGTTTTTTGTGTGTGTTTGTTTTATTCAATATTTTATCTCTATCTTTTCACTCAAGCATTCAGCGTCTTCTGAAATTCAATAGCAAGAAATTCAAGAGTAAAACCAAAACTTCTTTCTTAACTGTTTTCATTGCAATTAATTTCCGTGGCTACTGCCTATTGCACTGATGGGAATCAGCGAGGCTTACAACACTCACTCTGATACGAGTAGGTTATTTTTTCTAAGCATTCTGAGCTCCAGTGAGCTCACCAAAGGGGCTAACACAGAAACAAGGTAGGTGTAGTGGATTGGATCAGAACACATTGCTCCATCAGTCTGTGTCTTAAGTCCATTAGCCTGTTCTTAAGTGGCCCTCTATTACCATAGCCAGCTGATTCCAAGGAGAGTGCAAGAAAACGCATCATCGTTCTTCTTGTTCCAAAAAATTGAGTTATTCTGTCAGCAACTGAGCAGAATTATATGAATCCACTACTTTCAGTTGGCAGAAACATGTATACTTGCAGGAAATTTACTTTCTCTCAGTTATCATGAGAGAACAGCTGAGTTTTCTGTCTGTCGTACATCATGCTGGAAGCAGATAAGTGCTGACTATTTCTATGGAGAAGATCTCCATTACAATTTCAGGTATATCTTGGCAGTCCAACAGCAGTTTCTCACATACCTTCCTCCCCAAAACCAGAGTGGGATAAGAAGGGGGTACCAAAGCAGTCAGTGTCCTCTTGGGCATAGCACAAACTCCAAACCTGTACAAGGAGTAACTGTAGGCCCTCCATGCTCATGGCAATCACCATCTTCCTTCTGGCAAGCTTGCTGCAGTGCCCTGGATCACATTCTCTAAAAAGACCTTCAGGAACCTCTATGTTGCTGGACCCAAGAAACATTTCATGCCCCTATGGTCCTGCAGAAGGCAGAGCAACTTGCTTCCTTGTGACCTGGATCTTTTCTCAAGAAATCCTCCACAATGCTTAGCATCCCCTTGTCCAAGGCCAATACCTACTTTCATCTTAACAAGATATGCCAATGCAATGCTCAGACCACAGACTAGAAATAACAGCTAAGAGCGGGTGGACTTTCAGTATCACATCTCCTCAGACTGCACTCTGCAAGGTTGGCAGCACAAATGCAGGGTAGCCTTAGGAAGAAGTGATAGTGCTCACACAGTAACACTTAAGGAGAATAACACTAACAACTCTGTCATGAGATGATTAGGTGAAGAAAATGCACTCATAGTCTGAAGAAAATGCTATACATTCACAGCCTGAGAGGAAAAAGCTGTAGTCCCAATTCACACGGCAACCTGAGAGTTAGACGTATTGCCAAGCCTCTCCTGAAACTCTCTTCACCAACTTAAGGCCTCTGTACAATGCCTAAAGAGAGCATTTGGGAAAAGGATACATAAAAGTCACGACAAGAAGTTAGGAAGAAGGGCATACTGAGGAAGTACTCATGCCTTGTGTCTTGGGTTCAGTCACTGAAAACTGTTCAGCTGTTTCCAAAGGGTACTCTCAGCAATGACCCAACCCATGTTTTTCTCACTGAAACCTGCCAAGAGCACTTATCCCATTTCAGTCAACAACCCTGCTACTGGCCATTCAGAGCTGAAAGCAGATTTCAAATTTGATTCCTACTCAGTTTTAAGAAAGGTCTTGGACATGCCTGTTGAAACAGAAATGGGTTTGTGTCGCTAAAATTAAGCATTCTATGGAGAAGGCATTTGGCATCTCTCCCCTTGTAGGTGTTCTACTTGGAACATGTACTTAGACATTAACTAGTGAAGGGACCTGAACTTGGTCCTCAGTTATTCCAATGTGATWTCTCTGTAAAGTGGAATATCTCAAGAAGTCAGGAGATTCATCCTGGAATAATACTGCCTTTCTGTGAGGGACAGGAGACTCAGATTTGAATGCCCTACTCTAGATTAAGTGCAGCAGAATAGCATTTTGATCACCAATATCCTAAAGAAAAATAGTCCTTTTTTATTCAGTCCAATAGTCTGTCTCCCTAATATGGTTTTATACATGATTGGCAGCAGAAGTACAGATGRTTTGGGATTTTAGAATCTTTCTGATAGATATGAGAAATAGAAATACTCGTAAAAAATTGTAGAAATACTACAGTTATTCCACATGGCCATGATGTCTGGCGTATCTTCCAAAGTCATTTTAGAACTCACATAAAGCTCTAATTAGCTCAGTTAGTCCAGTTTCCTCAGTATCATTTGCTGTCATAAAAAGCTTTTTCTAATTCATAAACACTTGGCAACAGATAGACTGATCATGGTCGAATTAAGAGGGACAGGTCTGCTAGTCTGATATCACAGTATATCACAAGTCCTTCAGTCTTTCTCAGTTACGCTATATGAGAGTCAGTTGATGGGGATTTTGGCTTGGTTTGACAATACTACAGGAAATAACACAGCCTTTGATAACTTATACCACTGGTTTATCATTCTCTGTAAAATACTTTGTAGAGTATTTCAGTGTCTTATCTCAGATTCCAACTATTTGTTTACATACAAAATTAAGTCAAAAAGCTCTTTACAGCTTGGTATTTTTCCTACCCCAAGCCCCCAAAAGATACTTTTGCAAAATAATCAGATTGCATGACATCTTCTTTTGATAAGTTAAATTGACTAAACTCTTTAGGTCTCCCTGCAAGTCAGTGTCTGCAGCCATGAAATCAATTCTGGTTCTTTTTTAAATGTTTTTTTCAGCCTCTCTTTAAAGYAGTGGGTGCAAAAACTTGATGCAGCATTCCAGCAACAACCCCACTAATGCTGTGTGCAGAGTTAACATCACCTTACTTCTGCCCTGCACTGTTAATCCAAGTATCCCATTAACTGATTTTGGCCACAGCAAAATTGTGGGCCTCATGCTGACTATCTTTTCATTGCCAAATCCTTTTCTGAGTCCATTCCTGCTAGCATACAGTGTCCTATTCTACAGGTTTGACCTTCATTCCTTTTTCCTAAAAGTATACCATCTCTGCACTTGACTATTTGAATACACTTCAGTGAAGTGGTTTGATTTCACCAAGAAGTCAGGATCACTGTGTGCAACAGTTCTAGCCTCTTTGTTTACCATTCTGCATAAGTCACACATCTTAACCAATAGAAGAGTTATATTTAYTTCAAATCACTGATGCAAATATTTAATCACTCCAGGACTAGGACTATCACTGGTGGAATCTTAATCAAAACATGCTCATTAAGAATTTCCCTACTGATGACTGTTTTGGGGTATATTAGTTAACCAATGGCTAAACTATTTAGCTTATACTATGACATAGTACAGTATTGCACAGATTCTCATAGGATACCAAGGCAATCCTCACAGGAATGTAACCGTATCAGATATAAGCAGGCATATATTTTCATAAATCAAGTTGATACCTGCTCACAGGAAAGGGGGCCATAATCTGGTAAGGACAGACTGAGAAAAAGACACTATTCTCAAAGCATGGTATCACATATTGTGTTTTTTTTCAAAACTCCAGCAGTGGTTCATTACTGACTGTCACGGAATTCTACACATTTCCCACATTAAAATCTTTCTGCTTTTATTTCCACCACTGTGCACTCTGCCTAGTGTGGAATAATAAGCCTTCCTTATTTAAAAAAAGAAAAAAGGAAGTTTGGATCTGCTTTGCACATCATCTGCTTGCACATGGCTGACATCTGGAGTTTCCAGATGATCAAGCAGCTCTTGATGAGAGAAGGTTCCATACAACCATGCACGTGTGCACTCATGGTATCACATATGCCCAGCASCAGCAGCAGCAGGATTTGCCATTAAGAACAGCAAGACCACACATCTGGATGTCTCAAACAAACAGGAAGTCTTGCACATCCTCCAACTTTTCTGAAGAGAAGAGGGGGTGCTTGAGGGACATGAGGTAATTGGAAGTGTTTCAGTGTCATTTTATTCAAGATATCTTTTCAGCTTTGTAGCAGCCTATTAGCTTTTTGAAGGGAAAGAGAGCTGAAGAGGAGAAGAGGGTTAAGGGGAGAAGGTTAAAAAGGGCTCTATCTCTGGTGACAGACCTGCAGGCAGGTCACAGGTGGAACTTTTCATTTCTCAGCTCCCTGCTAGCCTCGCTGGTGCAGTATATGGAAGACCAGCCCTTGTAGGCTCCCCAATCAGAGTCTGAGCAAGGTAACAAGAAAACAAGCAGGTTCCTGCAGAGTTGCTTGATTTTGGCAGTTTTCCACTGTAATGATTTTGGTCTGAAAAGTGACAACCAGTTCTACACTTGGAGCCTGCATCACAGTAGTTCCAGAATTGAGCAGCCTCTTCTCTCTCTTTTAAGCTCCTCACTTCCCCCATTTAAGAGCTAAGTAGTCAAGTAATAAATAAGTAAATTAACCCTGAAAATGGTACTTGTAACCTTAGTTTAAAAAAGATTAATTAATGTTGTTATGAAATAATTACAAACTGCATTTTACAATGTACAGAATGAAAAGGAGAATGTTCCCAGCTACCATAGAGAAATAATTTAATAAAAGAGAATGATACAACTGTGATACGAGCTGTAGGACAAAGCAGGGAACTTTCCTCTTATTTAAGATATCAATCACTTCTGACATCACACAAGCAGAATGGAGTAAGAATATTCATTATAAGGACCTGAGAGCTTCTTTGGTAGGCTTTTTTAGCTGTGATAGTCTAGACCATATTTTCTTGTAATTGAACTGTAAATACATCTCATGCATATACCATCATATTGCAAAAGCCATTAAGGAGAACCAAGCAAATACTAAATTATTGGTAATGCATCAGATTCCAGTTCCTGCAGTGAGACTGAACAAGCCAAATGGTGCTTTCAAGCATAGCACTGCTGGAAATTTTCTCTCACTTACTAAGATTTTCTGCACTTTTTGCTAGAATTAAGGAAGCTGCATGTAGACCACAGTCATTATTAGTAACAGTTCAACTCCAAGGCCTCATTCCCATGCAAAATAAAAAAGAATCATAGAATCATTATGGTGGGAAAAGACCAAGATCATCATCAAGTTCTTCCACAAGATTTATTCAATTTTCACTACACTGTCAGAATAGACTTCCACTTTGGCCAGCTTGCTTGTCTGAGATGGGCAGGTTGCTAGCAGAGAGAAACAGAACAGGCATCTCTTGCCAGGCTTGCACAACAGCAACCCCTGCTGCTCTGAAAGTCTGTGCAATAGGGATCTTGAGTTTGCAAGAGTGGGTAATCATCAGCTGTGAGGAGCTGAAGCAGTCATGACTCTCCTTTACTAGTTGCCTTATCTCTTGCAATATGCACTGACAAATCCTCAAGAGTTAGTATAAGAGTTTTCGGTTTGTCCTTGCTTTAATCCTTCTTTCACTCCTTCCCGCCCCTGCTACATAATCCTCACACACAAATACCTTTTTCAGGTCCTGCCCAGTCTCGCTGACACTCATAATCTGGCTGCAACTCTGGATGGGAAGCAGCACTGTGATGGAAATAAGGGCATTTGCAACAGCACAGCATGCTGGTGTGGCCACACATCCTTCCTGACACATGCATGGTGAGATGCAAGTCTGTCCTGACTCGAGACAGGTGATGAGAGATGTATTCAATGGAAGGAAGTGAGAACTATATATCCTACCCTGTACCCTTTTAGTAAGACCACCTCCCCATCATTCTTGAAACCAAGAGGAAAGGAAAGATGCTGGTCATGAATGCAGCTTTAGTAAGCAAGCCCTATGGGCCATTAGTGGCCAAATCTTAAAGAACAGGAGTAAAATCTTGGACCAGCTGTGTTCCTGCAGAACCACAGGCCTCAGGCACTACAACTGCTAAACATCCCCTGCTTGCATAGGTTGCTGCTGTTTCTCCATGATCCGCCACAATATCCTGCTAATAGACTCCCAGATCTGCTGACCCACCCTGCCAGGCCTTGGCGTGAGTGACAAGCTGATACCTTCTCCTGCAGGATGACAGATGGATAGGTTGGGGTCTTCTGGTCCCGTACAGCCATCTTATTATGCAGACATCTATGATGCCCTCCTGCCTGTCACAGCCTCACACAGCGGGAACTGCCACATCTCTGGAGCAAACAAAGCCCTAGTACTTCAGAAGGGCACCATGCTCATCACATCCCTGCTTCTAACCCCTCTGGCTTAAGGTGAGCTGCTCTGTCTAAGCCCACTTGCTCTTGATGCCTCTCCCAGGACAAAGTGGGATCCCCCCCAAACTCAGTGAGGCCTGTGCAGCTGTCTCAGGCCTCCTGCCCTCCAGCACCTCTTGAGAGACTTCTTGCTGCTTCAGTTCCACCATACGAGGCAACTCATCCAGCCCACCCCAATGAAACCAGTTGCAGCCATGCAAGAGCTTTCATCACCGTTAAAAAAATATATAGCTTACATATGGAAAGGTGAAAAGGAGAGTAGAGAGATGAGACCACCCATCCCGTTGGCCCAGTAGTGCTGTTTCTAGTGCAAGGCTATAGGGTTGCAGTGTATTACTGTACTCCCTGATCACTGTTCTCCCTTTATAGGCTCAGCAACACCCCAGGGACAAACCCGAGTCAAACAGTCTCATGCTGCCTCATATTGACAGTTACACATCCTTATCTCCCTTGCTTTTGTCCCATGGGTGACTTCAGTGAACACCAGCCACTAATTTAGGCCCTGTTTAGCAGGGAAGGAAGGCAGGTCTTTTACTTCAATGCTGCTGAGGATTAAAAAACTGAAGAGGAATCTTCTGGCTCTGCTATTTGTTACTCAAGAGGAAACCATCTTGCTGATAGGCTGGCACTCTGCAGCTATCCATTTTCTTAGACAAGTGGAATGATTAAACATATGAAATGACCTTAATAATAGTTAAGGAAACTGACACTTAGAATATCATACTTTTAAATTAGATAATAACTAATATTTAATTAAATTTTTGATTTATAGAGTGCTTTCTTAAACAGATAACTTCACCATGCTCATCAAATTTTATCTTTTTAACATTAATTTACTGTAAGTTGCTGATTCAGCAAGCTCAGTGTAAAAATCACCAGAAGAAACAGCTGAAGTGACAAAAGGTCCATACAGTTGCACAAGGCTTCTGAGTGAGAGAATGGCAATCACATTAACATTTTTAATGTACTTAATGTGCAATTAGCTTTTTAATCAGAAGAACAGGATGTTTATTATCGTAATGARAAGGATAAAAGCTTAAGAGTTGCTATCAATACTAGACCATAGTGACAACAGGTTAGCAATTGCCACCACCAAAACAGCAGCAGCCAAGTCCAACAAGCACATGAGTTCTCTGCCTCAAGTTGCTGGTGCCTACTTCTTGCTACCTGACTGCTGCACAAAGTTCACATTTTGCACAAGTACGGTCACTTGTTTTCATGTCAACGTGTGCCCACACACATATGGAACCCACAACATATGGAAGAATGCAAAAGGAGGAGTGGAAAAAACAAGTGGAAAAAACAACCTTTTTTTTTGTAATATATTCAAAAAAAAATCAAAGTCATATTTTTAAGTGGTATTTAGGGGCTCAAAGAGACAGGCAGGATCAATATGAGATTCTCATGGACACTTTTGTCCTCTGCTACTTTTAACTGTAATTCYACCAAGGGCTTAGCCACATATGAGTAGAAAACTACATTGTTCTTCATGCCGGGGGTAGACAGAACATCAAGCCTGCTTCCAGAAGGCCAAGGTGATCTGCTGGCAGCAGAGGTGCCTCACCAGCACCTCTTTGCTCTCTGTCACCTCTTCAGAAGTGTTGGACCCTACTGATTTCACTTGTCTGTCTAGCACTTGGGGGGATATTTGAGATAAGGACAACTGGGTTGTAAAAAGGGACTTTGAGTCAGCAGGCTATTCTAACCTCTCTCTGWTCAGGTTTTGAAGGCAACTTTTCCAGCAATATGCATATTATCTAAAAAAGAGATTTATTGAGACTGCAGTTTGCAAGTCCCGCTGTGCAGAGAACATCCAAGGATGTCCTTCAGACTCTCCACCCTCTGGACAYGAGTCTTGCATGCTTCTCATATGCACCACTTGCAGCAAGCCTGTGCCTCCTGCATTTGTGAAGCTCAGCAGAGGTTGCCTCCATCCTCTCTTCTGAATCACCTGCCCACCACATCCACATGGGACAAGCATATCGGAGCAGAGAAAGAACAAGGGGCTACTTGCACACAGGTGAGCTTTGGGCCTGTGGCACCTATAGTCCCCATCTGCAGACCACCCCTTATCCCATCTTCATACACTGGAAAATAAGATATTTGGATGGCATTAAAATAGAGCTCAAGCTTGCTTAAACATTGGAAAGGCCATGGAAAAAGGGGTAAGCTTCCAGCCTGCCTTTCCCTGATACTAAACCAGTATTTCAGAAGTTCCTCAAGATTTTAGTGCTAACAGGTACAGGGAGCACCATCTTGTGGACAATAGTGCACAGTGTTGCATTTCCTAGTTCAACACCTTCATAAACCTCATAGTTTTCTGTCATTGYCTAATCAAGGTATTAAATAAGATTTTCAGAAGCATCAAACACATCCAATGTCACCCCCCAAAAAATCTCTCATTGAAAAGATGGCAGTGGGGGAGGGGGAATAGTTGTTACTGCAGTAGCTTTGAAGTCAGCCTTCTCTCTTTTTTAATGATCATGGTAGGCTTTTAACATTGATTGCTTGACAGTGTATCTGCTCCGGGATCACACAGCTGCACTGACTGAGTGCAAGAACTCAAGCCAAAAGGAAAAGCGTAAAACTACAGAAAAGTAAGGCTGAACTCAGGCTGAATGGCCACGCAGGCAAGGCCTGGATCCAACAGCAGCACAAACTCCACCTGAAAGCCTCCTGACTTGCCTAGGATCCTGGCTAACCGGTATTAATGTTGCTGGCAACACAGGATCATATTTTCTTGAATAAATAATAACAATAAAAAGGATATATTTTGCCATGTTACCTAGCATGATTTTAATTTAATCTAACAATGTTAAGGACCTAGTCTCCCTTAGACAGCAAGARAGACTGAGGAGAGATGCAACCCAGGCCTTAGCACTGAGAAAAACTTTGGTTGCTTTGGGCAGGTTTTTTAACCAGAGCTGTAAGACAATCAGCTGGACATGAACTCACAAAATCCCAGTTTCCTTGTGAGCTTTCCACTTACAAACCAAGCGCAGCCCATAAGAAACTGAACACAGCCCTATATTTATTGATTGCTTGAGTCCTTAAGAAACAATTAATCGTGGAGACAATTGGCAGGTGGATATGTTTGTATAGCAAAGGTGTTTTCAGAGTAGAAACTGGGTTTCYGGCATGCAGATGCACCAGCTTTATCCACTTTATGATAAACAAACAGATATGTTATTGATGTGGGAGCCCAGAATGCCACATCCTGGGATAACCCAGCTCTCACAAAATGGAGTACAAATGATGCAAGTTTGTTTGGATTGCCAGTACTGATTTGTCTCCTGCTTGATTATTTCCATGCTATTACAATTTATAACAGATGTTGGCAACTTCCTTAGTACAGAATCAATCCAACTAGCCACTGTCCCCTAATCGAACCAGRCAATACAGGTAATCTGGGCATACAGGACTGAGTGTTTGAAGTCTCTTCAGCTTGTAGTTTTTTTTATTCTCAAGGCCATAAAGCAAACAGCTCCGTGGGGACCCTGGTATCTAGTGCTTGCTTCCTGGTATCAGCTGCCAAGGTCCTACCCACACCTGAATCCTGAAGCTCATGCCATTTTTCCAGGCCATGCTGAGTATCTACACTAAAGCTCTGCTCATAAGTTAATATATACTTAGTAAAGTCCCATAGCACTTTCATGCTGTTTGGGAAGCAAGAAGAAGTAAACTTGCGTAAACCAATAGAAAAATCCTGCTGAAATCACTTAGAAGGTATGTAAAAGCATGAACAACAGAGACACCACACAGCATAGGTTGAGACCTGCAGATTGTCTTTTATCTGCAGGATGTGGTGTAGCACAGTGGTCACTCTCAGAACTGGAGTATTGGGTTAGGTGGCCCTCAATTTCTAAGCCAGCACAGCAATGCTTACCTAGAATGGTGAAATATTTTTTTCTAGAAACTAATGTTACTGACAGTTCATGGGGTAGATATGTCAGGAGCCTTCTTAGACACCAGAAGGCTTATGCTGCTGTAAAGGGGAACATCTAAATGTATATATGGTATGTAGAGGGATTTTTTTTTTTTTTTTTATTGCAGTAAGGGAAAAGATAAGGCAATACCTATTAGATCTAGTTTTTCTTGTTTAATCTAGCTCAAAGAGATTGTGTTTCTGTTGAATCCCACATTGGAGCAAAGTTAGTCTTGTCTTTGATAGTACTGTCCCCCTCCCCTTCCTGCAAGTAGAAGAGGCTCCAAATTACATGAGAAAATAACAGCAGATGCCTTAGGAATGTAAAATTATAAAAATAGAGATTTTATTTGTAAAACTTCTTGAAGAATCATTTCAAATAGCACTTTTATTCAGAGTTTTTAAAGATATTTTGCATGAAAAAAACAGGTACAAGCCTGCTGTACCTGACTTTCAGTTCAACATTATTTCCATGGATATCAGAAGAGTTTAATAACACAGAGAGTTTGCTATTCAAAGCAAATCTTCCCCCCCCCCCCAAAAAAAAACAAAAGAAACCAATACTAACATCAGCAGGAGTGTGCATTTGCATTTTGAGTGCACAGCTCACCAGAGTACTTACATTTACAGACAGAATGCATCACCATTGACTACGTGCAGAGAATACAGCTCGAAAGTACATTATGTTYAAAATCCAGATAAAATAAGTTTGACAAATACTAATCATATTAAGTTTCCTTCAGTGAAGTGGGCCTTGACTCCAAACCCCAGACCTGTGCAGAGGAACAGCCAAGCAGATACTGCACTGAAGGAAAGGCAGAATGGTTTTTGCAACAGACCCCTTTCATCAGTCCCTGCAAAAAATAATATTCTGGCCAGGTGCATAAAAAACAGCACAACTGTTTGTGTAGAGATGCTTTAAACAGTTACAAAGCCTGTCCTTCTCTGCTGGCACAGGCCATTGGTCCTGCCTGGTAATACTAAGCTGAAGACTGAAGTTGTGACCTTCTTCATCAGTGTCATGATATAGACTGGACCAAATCAGCCTGTGTGTGGAGAGGCCCATGCCTAGATGGCATTCCCCTTTCAGGATCCTCAGGATCCCCCTAACCAGGATCCTCTGCAGGGTTCCTCCAGGAGCTGTGCTGTAGCATAGGAATGATATACAAAAATAGAATAACACTGATTTCACTCAGAAGACGGCAGTTAGTGCTCTGCCACTACGCTGAGATCATTTGTCTGCTCATGTACCCCAGCAGCAGATGTGATATATAGTTCTATAGTTCTGGATGCCTCCTTGCTCCAACCTTTGCTGCCTAGACATGATGCAATCCGCAGAGACGAAGAGCCCAGGTAGTTCAAGAGTCAGGAGACAGGGCCTCAGAATATTCAGTACCCCTACATGAAAGGTGGGTACTGGCATACTGACAAAAACATGCAGGTGCAGGCAGAAGTGGTTTGAGATGATACATAAATCCTAGTGAAAATATGTACAGTAATATACTACCCTTTGTTATTTAAGAATGTGTCCCAAGAAGAAAATTACATCACAGGTTAAAAAAAAAAAAACCTAACTTTGTTGGGATTGCAACTTACTTATGTAAGTTATTGCAACTTACACCTTATGTGGGAGTAAACTCACATAAGGTGAAAGCAGATGAAAACCATTTTTTAAATTATTGTAAAAGAAAACAAAGCCTAGTCTAATACCACAGGATCCTTCATGTTGATGTCAGTGGATTTCACATTTGGCATATCAAGAAGGTAAAACGACATTATGTGGCACACTTTTGCCCAGCCATTTTTGACAAGGAAAAATAGATGTGTAAAACCACTCCACCTCAAATTTACYTTTCATCTCCTCTACCAGATCTTTTTTTTTAATAGTATGTTATGGCTACGTAATTACTGATTTTTTATTAACCAACATTTGTGCCTAGCATGACATATATTTTGCCACAAAAAGGAACTTGTTTCTTYATAGCCCAGCAAATAACCTTGAATTCCAAAGTATCCACATCAATTTCCTATTCCACAAAAGTCTATAGCCCAGATCCATCCCATTTCCTCTTAGTCTTCTAGCCAAGCCACAGGTGCTAGCAAACAAGTTGCTCCGAGTTCATTCTCTTCTTAGGGAAGAGAAAGAGGCACCCTCACAAGGTGAGTCAAACCTCAGGTGAGATGAATCACCTTTGGCTCAACACAASGAATCTGGGCTCAGATGTGCATTCAGGTCACCTCCTATAGATGTTAAACTCAGTCACCCTGATTACTATGTTATCTCACAGAAGAGCGATCAGGGATTGAAATCCTGTCTCTCTTTATAGTCARTGAATAGGAATTATTGCAACAACTATGGTAGGTAATCTGAATAGARCTTTCTGTGTATTAGTTTCCCTCTTGCACAATGAAGAAAATCACTGTCCATACCTGAAGGAAATGTTATAAAGATAAATCATTAGAGCTTGTAGGTATTCAGGAATTCGGTGATGGAAAGTGAGAASGAAAGTGTAGTGTTATCTTAGGTTAACAAAAACAGCTAACATTAAATAACTCAGCTTTAAAAATCTTYCTTCATACCATAAATATGTAACACAAACTGATGGCTTACATTATAAGTGCTTGCAGGTAAAATTTCCTAGGAGTCCACGAGGTTCAACCAAGTATTTACCAGAGCTCCTCTTCATGTAAAAGTAGGYGAACGTTATCAGAAGCAGTAGTAGTAATGCAGCTCCAAGTAAAACTCCAAGGACAATCACTGCTACTTTCCAGGCAGGATTTTCTACAGGTGGTGACTGAGCATACAGTGCTGTAAGTTTAAAGCACATTTTAGAAATGTTACTAGAAACAGCTAAATGTAAAGGAGTCATAAGAAAGCTTGAAGTCCTAAGYGACAGCTGCTTTCTGACAGCAGATGCTTTCAAACGTATGAATAATGTTTAAATGTTTTTATATATAGTAAAAATTCTCTTCTAGGAAATGTTATGGCCCTCTCTCTATCTCTGAAGGTCCCTGGGATTTGTAGGAGACATCGGCAATGAGTAGCTATGAGGATTTGCTCATTATAGGGTTTCTGGAAGGATCTGAGAGGAAAGGACTCTGGGCTGCACATCCAAAATCACACCAATGGGTTAAAAAGAAGGTGAAAATTGGACCMGGAGACAATTTAACCCTCCAAGTCCAAGTGCTTTCCCTGCAAAAGCAATTCTGTAGAATTAATTGTGGCCTAGCCTGCCTGCCACAGTAATTACTGCCCATGAGCAGTTCACTGAAACCAAAATCTCCAAATTAGCAGGCCAAATTCTTAACAGGTTAAATTCATAAGGCTTGCAGGCTGCCAGATGAAGGCAATTAAAGACTTGTACAACCACATATAAAATTATCTCATTTCTGTGGTAAAGATGCAAGTAATAATGATGGAAGAGCACATAGTATAAATTACACTTCTAGCCAGCATTCCACAAAGGAAGGTTATTGACTGGGGTGGAAAAAACATCTGTTTTGCATGAAAACTCTCTAGTTCATAACCGCYCAAGGCAGTAAGTGTGTTACTGCAAGCCTGCCAGGTACTGGATTTTGCATTAATATCCTTTGCACACTTCTGTTTTATCTCTGTGTCTCTCAGCAGCTCTGCACTGAATGGGAAAGGAAGCAGGGGACAAGGGTTTCTGAGGGTKGTCCAACGGAGATGAACCCTTCCACCACACGCATGCCCAGGCAACAGCATTGCAGGGGCCACTGCAGAAGAGATCAGCTTTTGTGCAGAGCAGAAGCGACCCTTTTAGGCCCCACACCATCACAGATAAGCTGCTTTAACATCACTTACATTGTACAATTACTTCAGTTTGATTGCCAAACTTGTTCTTTAATATTGCAYTTAAGCTGGCCTGCAGAGTGTTGACATCAAGGAGCTCTTGATTTTGCAGTAGAAAAACAAAAGTGGCAACTACACTCCCAGGTCTGAATCCAAGCATCACAACATTGAGGTGGTTGTCTTGCAGCTTCATCTGCATCCCTCTAACAACCTGCATGAATAGAAAAGGATATTATGCCACTTAAGAGCCACAACAAGAACTGCTGTGTCCCTGGACATTCATTTTCTGTAATCATCGTTCTCGTTCTTGCAGGAAAATCTCTTCAAAATTACAACTAATTGAATAAGAACAGTAATTTTTGTCTGTGGCACAAGAACACTTAGTGAAGGAAGATTCTAGGGCAATGTACAGTCTATAGCTGAAAATAGGAAAGCAAAGTTTGACTTTCAAAGAAGTAATCTGTTTAGCTACTTATCAATGAATAATTCATTATTCATTAATATCAAAAATATCAAAAATTATTCTCCTCCACTCTCTATAAACCCATATGGGACCTCAATTTGGTATCTAAAGCTTGTGTTTAAGTGTCCCCTATTTTTTTTAATATGTACAACTAAATTTCGAGCATGGTCGTGTGCATGCTAMCAAGGCAGAACTTGACATTAAAGTTTTGGAAGAGACAAAATGGTGTTCATCACTAGATTATCAAAGTYATGACCTTACAGAATAACTGTGCAAAGAGAGCAAGGGGCTGATATGTCTCTCAGTCTTTCTGGAATAAATTAATTGTAATTCCACTGTGCTGATTAGAATGATTTCAGGTTTACACTGATGACTCCCTAAGAATAATCTTTCCTAATGCTTTCAATTTTGCCTAGTGCAAATTAGTTACTGCTCATGAAATCCATTGAGATTTTGGCTAAAAGATACGATCAGCTTAAGAAAAATGATTTTCACTTTTGATTAGTTAAAAGCAATCTACATCAGTCTCATTACATTTCTCCAACTGGCTCAAACCAGGTTTCCCAACAGGTGTGTAAATTACTAGTCTTTTTTTCTTTTTCTTTTGTGGAAGGCAGATGAGCTGCAGACTGCTGCTACTCCATGTCACCTTTACTAGGCTCTTCATTGTTCCTCAGCTTTCTTTTTCTGTTCTCACTTCCCTCCACTTTGAATTTGCTACCACAAAGCAAATTCACAACAACCTGAAGTAACAGTACCCATGTGTAAAGGTCCCATATCTCCAGGTATGTTTTCAAATATTATTTTAGACATTAGTCTTTTTCCCCTTTCACAGACATCTGTTTAGCAAGGTGGGAGAGAATAAACAGAATGGGATATTTTCTATATTTATAAAAGAGATTTTTAAAGTACTTCTTGCTAAATATTTTACATTTGAAGACTGGATGAGGACATACACCTCCTCATGGGACAATGTGTTTTCAYTTCCTTTCTCATGGCTATTCTGGTTGAGCAAGTGCTTCATATATTATTTTATMAAGGAGGCATTTTCTTTTTCTTTTACCTGAATTTTTATTTAACTATTAGTCTGTATAACTGATGTTGCTAATCACAAGAATTTTCTTAGTCAATTCATGATGGCAAAGGAGTTAGTTACAACAACTTACTGTTGTTCTGACATTCTCAGACATTGTCTTGTAGTCTTCACTATCAGTGTTATAAAGCGCATCATTAAATGTCTCGCTTTTTAACAAAGCGCTGCAGGCAAATGCTTGGTAATCTGGAAAAAAAAAGGTGAATCCCAGAAGATGTCACTCTACAATCACTTATTGGACTTTGTTAGCTCATGCTATTAATTTATAGTGCTAATAAAAACATAAAACTAATCAAAAAATAAGAAAGAAGTGTATCGTGTAGGTGTGTCTAATGCACTGGCTTCTGATCCTTCAGAGATGAATTCTCTTCCTCTTCAAGCCTGTCCCCCATCACCATCTTCACAACTTGTTAATCATGCCTGTATTATTCAAGGCATATCCTACTGCTTAAATCAACGGCTACTCTCCCATTGATTTCAGCAGAAACAAAAGCAGTCTATTAAATCCTGCAAGATATTGAGCATATACTGAGTAAGTAGATAAGCCCTCAGTCAAAAGTATACTTTACACAGAAAAGTCCAGTGTAAAAACAATGCTGGAAACTGATGCTGAAGTTTGATGGAGGCAATATCTTTGCCTTATGGCCAAAGAAGTGCAGACTTGGTATGCTATTTATCTGAACTGGCATAATAAACCTGATGACTAACTACTCTTGGAAGAGACTACATTGCAAAATTATACTCCATAGTTATGAATAAATACATTTTAAAATGTTAAAAATCTTACTTGAGCATACAATGTATTTTAAGTCAGTACAGTCGTGATTTTGTGGTGAGCAAAACTCAGTTTCACTGAAACAGGAAGCAGGATCTGTAAAATAAATAAAAAACAAGATAATTGCCTCTCTGTGCATTGTTGATTGTTACAAGTAAGAAAGGGATGCGTTTAAAAGCTTTCTCTACACTCGGTGTAGTGCATCATTCTTCTAAACTGAAGTAGGTGAAAAGTTTATTCATAATCAAGACATCACCTCAACAGCACGCTGTTTCACTCTGTGAGAATTTAGACCTGCAGGCTGTAAAAATGGAGTATATAACAAGAAAGGCAGGTGCTGGCTTGGTAGTATTTGAGCACTTTAATGACATGTTCAGAACTCTGATCTCCTATCAGAATAAAAGATATAGGTTGTGCTGTATGTGTTTATACAACTAAGGCAATCTGTAGGTATAATTTTCATAAGTRAAAATCATCTGCAATTTCCTTTGAAAATCATATGCATCATGAAGGCCCAGAATGTCAGTGTGCTTGTCTAGACTGACTATCTGAATTACTTCAGATAAATCAAAACAGCAGTAGAGGGTGAGACTAGAGTTTTTAAAGAGTTAGCTCATTGGATGAAATACAAGCTTCTCTCACAAAACTGAGCATGACATTCCACTCAAAGTGAAATCCCAATGACTTGGTCTTTATTGCTCTTTTTAATTAGCTCACAAACACTTTTCTTGTAGGGCTTCAGACTGCAAGACTTTGGTTGATGTTGTTTTATTTATTTGTTTTAGAATATATGGAAACTAATAAATAAAAGACACTGGACTGAAGTACTGAAGTGATTATGAGAATCCCTTGACCCTGTGGTTCTAAAGCCTAAGTCAGAGGGAAAGCCTGTAAAAATGAAMTCCCAATTTAACTGCCAGAATAATACACTAGAAGAGTTTTGAGAATAATCAGGGAACAATTAGGGTACAATAACAACAACAAAAAAAATGTTTGCAACAAGGAGAGTTATGTCTTAGAGGTCAAGAAATGCTGGAAGAAAGTAATAAATCTCAATACAAGTAAATCACTTCAAAGGAAATTAAAAAGAAATCATGAGAAGTGCTTCTGTCACCCAGAAAACATGATAAAAGGCAATAATGTTTTATCAAAAGTGTATCATGCCAGATTAACCTAACTTCCTTCGATTGGCTGATTAAATTCTTTTCAGGTGATAGAAAAGCCATTTAGTCCTTTCTTAGTAGGAAAAGATGCAGCTAAGTGAGTTGACTAATGGGGATACAGCTATAGGTTGCTCTGAAAGAAGTAGCCCTAAGGAAATATTACAAGTTGTGTTCCCAGAGAATTGGTTTAAGTATAGAATTTGTTCAACATTTCCATTACAGTGCTTGCCACAAAATGCAGAAGTGATCTCATAAAACGTGTTGATGATTTACTGTCTTGTACAGGGGTGAACTGAGTTATCTTCCAGAAATAACTGGATGGAACTAAAGACTGGAGCAATAATACTGGTGTGACTTTTACGGGTACAATATTTAAAAGTTGTGCATTTCACGATTAATAATAGAAATGCCTTCTCTAACCTGGGAGCACAAATATCAAAGAGAAGAGGACTTTAGGATCTGAGCTTATCAGCTGTGAGGCAGCTATSGAAAAAGATTGTGTCGTCCTAGGATGCATCACTCAATAGATTCACAATAGACGTGKGAATATTTGTAAAGGCAGTAGCATAACTTTGCCTGGAACTCTGTGTGAAATCCTGGTTGCCCACGTTCAAGGAGGGTGATCTCTAATCACAATATATGAAGAGTGGTAGTGGTTGCCCAAGAAAAGGAGGCGGAAAAGAAGTCTAGAAAAGCATGGCTTGACTAATCTGACAAACCAAGGATGAGCACACTGTCTGTAAAAATGTTTTAAATTATGCCATGGAAAGAAGTACAAAAAGAGAGAATATGAAGAGAGTAATAAAAGCCAGAGGGCAGTGTTGGCCTAAAGGCAGATTGACATGCATTAGGTGTAGATACTTTAGGCTTGCTATTAGGTGATGTTTTCAGAAGGTTTGTAGAAAAAATGGACAGAAAAGAACAGTCTTCTCAACTAAGAATGATGCAGTGAACTAAGAGTCATTTTTATGATGTAGTGCAGTGCTATAATTAAAGTTTATCACAATGTCTATATTTTAGGATGAAATTTTACGAAGATATCAATGRCAATGAAGTATTTACCTGCATTGACAAATGCATTACAACCTAAACTTTACTTTACCAGAATATTTTGTGTTAAATTTGTAGCAGAAACATCCTAACATTTGCACAAAATTATCTGGCTCAACAATATAGTATGGTTAGAAATTTTACAAAATAAGCACTTGAATTCCTGTTCTATCCAAATAGGCCCTTACAAGTGCAGGGGCAGAATAAATATAAATGACTTACAGGACTAACAGTCTATGAAACCAGACTCATATCTTACAATAAAAAGACAAGGTAAGAGTATTCATTACAAATAAATGATTGGAAAATACCTGTTTGGACAGTCACTGAAGTCCTGCTCTGCTCAGCACAAGATAATACTGCCACAGATACTGTGTATACATGACCAGGAAGCAGGTGGTCAAATGTAATTTTTGTCTCGCTTGTTGTGGTTTTATTGATCTCCCGGTTTCCATCCATGAGGGAAGCAACGTAGGAGCTGTTTCTACTGCCACCTGCTACGATCCAGAGAAATTGTATTGCTTTCCCAGTCACATTCTGAATTTCGATGGACACTGGCACTGCAAACAAAGAAAGTTTCTTGTAGCTAGCTGAGAGAAGTTCATTTCACGTCTACAATTCTACTCATTTCACATTGAAGAAAAAAAAACACAGAATAAGCAAATACAAATCTTTGTGAGTTTTTTGAGGGTCGATCACAGCCCTTTACCCCAGTCTCCTGTAAAGGCAGAAAAAAAAACCCCTCTTTGCTCTATGAATGCAAATCATATGCTAATGCACATCGGCTATGTAAGAAACAATTTAAGTCTCTGTGATGCTCCTGAGTAAGTATGAAAGACCAAATTCTACCTTATCATGTCTGTGCATATCTCCCACTGAACCCCTGAAAACACTGTGCTCCAGCTCCAAGAAGGAATGACATCTTAGCTCTTGCTTTCAAAATCAAAGGTACTATTTCACTCTGACAATGAAAATCATATCCTCCCAAATATATTATATTTTTGATTTGTCTAAAATAATAAAGTTTTGTATTCTTCATTTTTCTTTCTTTACTATTACTGTTTCTCTTATTACAAATTGAAAGAGCATCGTTACTGACTAGTCTTTGAATAAACAGGTAGCCAACTGGCAAGCACCTGCACACAGTAGGAAAGAATTATTGGAAAAAAATCCAAGACTTGTCAGAGCTAAAAAAAAAAAAAAAAAAAA
>NW_020456265.1:2916283-2917670 GCF_003342845.1 Nothoprocta perdicaria | reverse complement strand
AAAAAAAAAAAAAAAAAAACCTGTGGATTTCTTCCAAGGAGTGAACTGTCTCTAAAAAGAATTCCGGAATTTAATTTAGCTATAGCAGCTTCGGTAGCACTTAAGATAACTTTGCCTATGCAACGTTTTACCTTTTTTGCACACTCCTGTGAGCAAATGCAAAACTCAACAATGTAGATGAAATTACAGACTGCAATCAATAGTTTTTGTGTAAAGTATGTTAATGCATTAACCCACATTTCTGACTTAAAGTCTCATTCTAAAGGAGATATTGTTCATAGTTAAATTACCGAGTGCAACTCACATTCCACTAAATTATTTAACACTTTATAAAATATTTTAACCCAAAAATTCAAGTCTAAATTTCAAAATACTCACTGCAAGTTCCTGGTAAAGATGCATTTATAGATGTGAATTGAATGGAACTCTTAGTAGAAACTGTAGTTGTAAGGCTGGTAGTATCATTACGTAAATCAGTACTTAGAGAGCTAAACCGCGTAGTTGAGATTACTGTAGATAGTTTTGGTTTAGAAGTCAAAAGATGAGTAGTTGTTTCTGTAAAGAAGTATGTGATAAAATCATGAGTAATGTAATATATAAATACTGAAAAATAAAAGAAAATAGAAATATACATAAAAAGTGAAAAAAATGAATATAGAGCAAAAAATAATATTGATGTGGTAAAGAAGATATTATACCTAAGAAACTACAGGTTATTGAGTAAAATAACATAGAATTTATGTTATGCAGGTTAAAAATAAAAGAAATTGTTAAAATATACCTAAAATAAAAATATTTTAAACTTGCTGAAATAAGAATACAATAAGAAATAAAAATATCCCAAATCAAAATATAAACTAAAAAAGCCTTTATAGCTAGTAGCTATATTATGAAAAAATGTAAAAAAAAAAAAATCATCTAAAAAAGAGAATACAATAATAAAAAAGAATATTACATAATATTAAAAAATTCAATAAAAATAAAATAGGAGAAATTACCAGAACTAAGAGGAGACACAGGAAACACTGAAGAAAAAACGTTGGATGGGCTGAAAGAGGCTGTCATTCCAGTGGGTGAAGGTGATGGACTGGAAGGTACAGATGCCTGTGAGATGGGGGTGCTTGAGGCAGGACTGTTCGTCAGCCCCTCTGTTGTGAGCGTGCTTGGTCCAAGGCGCGTTGTGCCCAGGCTRGAGGAAGGAGTAGGGGAGGACATTGTTGTGGATTGCTGGGATGCACTGGGCAAGCCCTGGTCTGTGGTGCTGGAGGTGCTGCTCTGTGTCCGGCTTGTGGGCCCACTTGAGGAACTGGGCAGAGAGGTGGATAAAATACTCCCTGGCCCTGAGCTAGGTGTTAGGGACATGGAGCCAGTGCTGCCACTGGCAATG
>NW_020456265.1:2897505-2915508 GCF_003342845.1 Nothoprocta perdicaria | reverse complement strand
ACAGATGCCTGTGAGATGGGGGTGCTTGAGGCAGGACTGTTCGTCAGCCCCTCTGTTGTGAGCGTGCTTGGTCCAAGGCGCGTTGTGCCCAGGCTGGAGGAAGGAGTAGGGGAGGACATTGTTGTGGATTGCTGGGATGCACTGGGCAAGCCCTGGTCTGTGGTGCTGGAGGTGCTGCTCTGCATCCGGCTTGTGGGCCCACTTGAGGAACTGGGCAGAGAGGTGGATAAAATACTCCCTGGCCCTGAGCTAGGTGTTAGGGACATGGAGCCAGTGCTGCCACTGGCAATGRCCACCCTTGTTGCAGTAGACTCAGAGCCCCTGGTTATGRAGGAGGTGCTTGGTTCCTGGCTCCCTGTAGACGTTGCTGTGGAGCTCTCTGTTGYAGAACTTGCTGTTGCAGCTGAAAAGTGCCCG
Source organism: Nothoprocta perdicaria (assembly GCF_003342845.1). Classification (NCBI taxonomy): domain Eukaryota; kingdom Metazoa; phylum Chordata; class Aves; order Tinamiformes; family Tinamidae; genus Nothoprocta; species Nothoprocta perdicaria. The sequence continues at coordinate 2,915,091 of NW_020456265.1, read as the reverse complement.
TGCGAGCCAGCACACGGAGGCTCCGTTGTGACCTGTGTGCTCTCTGTCTTCCYGTGRGATGCCATGTCCAGCRATGTAGTGGGGAGGGGAAGGGACGTTTTGGTGTCTACGTGAGCCGTTGAGTCACTCGYCTGAGCTGTGGTGCCACTGCTGCCTTGTCCTGGAGCAGTCRTGRTATGATATGGAGCAGYRCTGGAATCTGTGGCAGGYGCYGGGCTCCYTGGGGACACTGARGTGGCCCCATCCTCCTCAATAGTGCTTCTTGGGCTGAGGGAACTCGAGGTGACGGCTGCTGCCTGGGTGTGTGCGCTGTGTGCCAGTGTGGAGGACAGGCTTGCCGTGGTGCTGTCTGAGCTCATGGAGCTGCCAGGCTGCCCAGAGCCAGATGCCTGTGAGATAGGGGTGCTTGAGGCAGGACTGTTCGTCAGCCCCTCTGTTGTGAGCATGCTCGACCCAGGGTGCRTTGTGCCCAGGTTGGAGGAAGGAGTAGGGGAGGACATTGCTGTGGATTGCTGGGATGCACTGGGCAAGCCCTGGTCTGTGGTGCTGGAGGTGCTGGAGGTGCTGCTCTGTGTCCGGCTTGTGGGCCCACTTGAGGAGCTGGGCAGAGAGGTGGGTGAGACACTCCCTGGCCCTGAGCTGGGCGTTAGGGACACGGAGCCAGTGCTGCCACCTGCGGACATCATTATTATTGTAACTTTGTTTTAGCATTGAATTTTGTTCATGCTTGCCTCAGTGGCTATTTTAATTAAATACTTTTTATAAAGCTAATTTTTGTGTGTGTTACGTTTCATTCCTCTCTGCTGTCCCCTTTTACTCTTTTTCATCTTTTTATACACAAACATTTTAATTTTGTTTCATTGAGTCATTTTGGCCTCTTTTGGTTCAGATATTTTTTATATCCATTTACAGTATCTGCTTTCATATTATGACTTTGCTATTTTCTGTATTTTTCAATAGTAGTATGATTATAATAGGAGATTTTTTTCTACATACCGTATAATCTTTCGGTATTATTTTTTCATTTCTCTCTCTCTACATATTTTTATCTTTCTACCCCAAAATGTGTATAGATATTTTAAAAAATAATAATAATGCAACCTGTAGATTGCTTTCATATTATTTCCTTTTCTTTTGTGTCATTCGTTTCTTGTTTTTACAGGAAATGCTTCTTTATCATTTCCAGATAAGATACCATTTTTCYGTCCATACATATTTTTATTCTGAACCTTAAATCCTCCATAATTATGCAAAAAAGTTCACCGCTTTCCTCTGTTTATCTCTGTCACTAAAGATGAATTATTAACTAGTAGTATTTGCATGCAGATATCTACAAATTTCTAAGGCTCCTCATACTTTAAGGAAAAAAAATCAGGTATTCTATATGGATTGTTTCAGTGTTTAGGTGATATAGTCTGAATAAGATTMATTTTATTTACTTGCCTCAGTGGTTTTACTTATACATTTTTTACTCAAAAACTCAGTGTTTTTGTGCCTACAATGAATATAGAAACAATCTACTCTGCCATGTAAATATTATTCCTTAGGATCACTCTGTTAATATCCTAATTCTTTGCTTTTGGCTGTTTAACACTGAAAAGGCCCTCAACCAGATTATGCTGCAGTATCTGCACCAAACTTCTAGGAGTTACTTCTCTTTACTTCTTTGGACTCTATGTCCCTGCAAAATCTGAATGAAATTTCTGTTACCATGAGGGAAATATATAAAAGCATGTACAAGCTTGTAACATAACAGGACATATTTTGTAAAGTTCTTCCTACAGACTAATATATTTATTGCCCATACCACTTTAACTGTGTTTGTATCCCTTAGATTCTTAATAGCAAGTACTCAATACCAGAAAATCTAACTCTAATTCTGTATTGAATGACATGTAACAAGACAGTAAGAATAAAATAATAAATCACTCTAACTTGCTAGCTGTTATTTCAAACAGCTCTTGCATAATACTGAGAATGCAACAGAATAAGTATAACACAGTCTTGTTTTTTCTTATTGGTTTCTCCCTAAAGAACCYGTCTGGGGAGAAAGACTGGCAAAACAGGTATTTCATTCATAAGTCTCATAACTAAGAAAGTTAAGACTTAAGGCTAAAAAAGTTATTAAATCTACGTAGACACTTCATGTTTCATCTTTTAGGTAAGAGATTTCCACATAAAGTATATATCTAAAATATTTATTCATATTGATTTTTAGCCCCCAAAAGGCATGGTATTATTATTTCAAATATGCCTCAGAACATCTTAAAATATAAAACAATAGCATACATTCAAACAGATTTTAACTTACACAGAAGAATAAAGAAAATGAAATGCTGAAAGTCCTTCCAAGTCCCCATGGCGAGTTTTCAGCTCCTTGCAGTACTCTTTCCTTTTGCCAAAGTGACATTTTGGACTGAAGGCTCCAGTGTTTTATGGAGGGTGAGGCTGCGTTGTTACGTCTCAGCCTGAGCTGATGGCTCACACGCTCAGGATCACAGCCAATCCGACRAAATTCTCACACCTCACCTTACTATAAATTCCAAAGATTTCTSTAGAAGTAGGTTTACTTGTCTTTAACAAAAGGAATTCAGGACCTGATCCAAAGTCTATTCAGTCTAAAGGAAAYACTTTTACTGGATTCAGTGGGCACTGCCTCATACTGGAACACCTCTGGATATCTGATAAGCAGAATATTTTAATAATCTTGTGCCTGGTCAGTGCATGACTAAGATACAGAACTGAGGACCTTTGAAGCCCAAACTCTTGCCTTAGGAGATAAAATTTTCTCTACCACATTTCCCATAACTTTACCTTATTTAGGAGTAGATATTGAAGTATTCAATCCTAACCTGTGATTTTATTGGGTTATAAAGCAAGTTGTCAGGAAAGAACCAAAGAACAAAGGACCAGCAAACAAAGAACAAAGACTGAGAGTCTTTGGTATTCCAATCCAGCAAAGAGATGGAAGCAGGTGTAAATCTCTCTTACCCCACCTCTTTGAACTAGGTGGAAAATATTATATAATCAGGCTTCTCTGGCTGAGTTTGTGTCCATTTTCTTTAACAGGTCATCTACTGCTAATTATGGACAGTACTGACAGATAACAGCAGTCACTTGTTTTAAATCACCCTACTAATTTCATACGCACCTTTTTTCACTTCAGTTACCAAACATTATTAGTCTAATATTATCTGTATGTCTGGGGGGTTATTAGTGATTAGAACATTTATATTATGCCATATTTTTGCTAACTTTTCCTACCTCGAGTTTTTGCTGTTAAAACCCTTGATTTTATTTTTATTTTGAAAATGTTTGAAAAAAATCATTTTCAGTTAGATTTTCTTTTCAGACACAGTGGACAGAGGAATGCTTCTAACTAGACAGTGCTTCTAGGTCTTGGCAACTGGGCCACTTAACTGTGTAGCCCAGAGTAAGTCCTGCCAGAGTGCTACCACTCCAGGGAATGCTACCAGTACTGACATAGCAAGTGCTTTGTGTATTCTGGAATTTCCTACTGTGAAAGGGAAGAGAGTGGAGAAGGGATGTTCTTGATTGTTATATTCAAATTAGTGTAGTCCCCTTTAAATCACAACCTCTTCATTATAAAATAAGTCCTCTATGTCTTTCCTGCCTCCTTCATCTCTCTAGATGGCTTTCACTCCCTGAATCATTTTGCTTCTTAGAACTATATAGGTCCTTATTTCTTAGTCACATGGATTATGACACTAATTGCCCATTTCTTCTTGCCACTCATTGGGAAAGAACAAGGAACAGAAGGGTACAAATGAGAACTGAAAAATCTCCTTCATGCTTATTATGAGATTTACACTAGCCTTCCACAAAGAATATCCTATGTGATATGGTTAGGAATACAAGCCCAAAGAAGGAAGACTGTTATCTATGCATTTTTCAAGTTTTCAAAATCTGTCATAACTACAGCTACATAAATCCCAGATTTTTCTCTGTCAGATATATTTTCTAAAATCCATTTCATTTTTGTCTCACTTTGACATGCAAGTGAGATAAAGGCAAATACTACTTCTGATGAACTCATCAAAGGATATTGTTCTCTGACGCGAGATAGCAAATTTCTGCTTTGTTTCTTGTTTGATGTAGAAAGCCATGACGCAGAGCCAGGGTGTTCTTAGCAATCATTTGTTTACTCTCATGCACTCCATCTCTAACTWAAGTGTTTAAAGAACACAAACAAGGTGTTTCCTCTTGTAGAAATCCCATCCTCCCTTTAGCCAGGAGTCCAATGCCTTTGGCCTTCCATGTCTCTTGGATTCCCRTTAGCCTAACACTCATCTTCAACTCATAGTCACCTTGGACACTTACGGTTGAGCCATACTATATTCAAGAGAAAAGTTTGGGCCCTATTCCCTCTCATGGCCTCTGCAAGTCCTACTCCCCTCCAAATGCTATAGAGAATCAGTTCTTTTGTAAATTAGAGTCTTCTGTCCATATCAAGGAAATGACAAGATTTACTTTCTCCTTCTCTTAGCCAGTACCAGCATGTATGAMCTGACAGCTATAGAAAATTGTCTGCAAAATGTTGTCAAGATTTTAACTATCTTAGAAGAACCATTACCATTCTCTAGTGTACGATGACAGTTAACTTTTTTATGGATAAATCAAGTTCAGAATTTAGCAATATGAGTCTAATTTTGCTGTCTTACAACATTAAAGCATATTAATGAAAAACAAATCAAAACAATCAAACAAACAAAAAAAACCCYGTTTCTTTTTCAGAAATTTAGGTAGAGTTGACTGGCTGGCTGTTTCATCACAACCTGTTGGCAGAGCTAAAGTTTGACTAAGCCTTTCTGTTAGGCAGCCTGGATTACATGGTTTCTCCTTTTTTTAACCAGGGAAAATTTATGTCACAAGAAGCAAACTAACCTCTAAATCATCTTATCATATAATGTCCCATAAAAGATGTTTTTTGGCACAGGCAGAACAAGTTTTATCACATGGTTTAAACATATGAGAGCTCTGACTATCAAACTGCTGTCACTTTTCAAATATTTCTAATGCTTTTTGACTCAGCTCACCCATCTATAAACTTAGGAATTGAGTGAGAATTGACTGATCACCCATTTCTTACATGTTTCATAAATTGTGAGGAAGCTCATGTTACATCTAACTGTAAGAGATGAGGAAAAAAGATTTAACCTTGTTTGTTTGTTCAATACTTTGGCTTGGGATGCTTAAAGGCTCTGACTCTTCCATTGTAACAGAAACTTAGGATATTAATTTCCATCTGCTTAAGAACATGTCAATAGCTACCCAATAAAACGAAAGAAGGAAAAAGAAATATAGAAGGCAGCTGCCATTGGCAAAAGCATTATCTGTTATCAAGTCAACTAGTACAATGGAGAAAAAAGCTAAGACCTAATCTAAGTCCCTCAGCTAGGTTAAATCACCAGCAACAGATACTGGGGAGGGATGTTAGTGACCTGACAACTGAAAGATAAACAACCTTTTTTCATGTACTCAGTTTCCTAACACACCCTTCTGTCAACTGTCACTGAACACTTCCACATTCTTCATTGTCCATCTGTTAACCAAAGGTAGAATTTCTTCCCCCAAGTGGAATTCACCACTTTGGGAAATAGTATAATACTGTCTTTAACTTTAACTTTTATCATATCACAGTCCTAAACAAAGGTATTCAAGAACAATCAAAAACATGTCAGTATTGTCAGTGAGGATGTAGTTGATGATATTGCTCTGTGAATGTTAAGAGTATTAGAAAAGTTGTGTGTTTGTTTTAATGTCATAACTCGTCTTTCCACGTGTGTAAGAATGCCTGTGTGGCCATACAACTGTAACTGTTGAAAATAAAAATCTGTTCCATAGTATTCTTAGAATAASACATACATTTTTTTCTTATACAGTTACCCATGTAAATGAAACTACATTTCATTTACATTACATTTACAAGTGATGCACTTCCTGTTGACGTGTTGTTTCATGAACAACTTGTGTAACAAGCGCCTAATCACCAAATTTTCTTTTCAGTTCATTTACTCAAAGGATGAACTTTCAGAGCTTTAAATCTACCTTCAGAATGTAAAGCTATATTATTTAATGGAAATTACTTAATTTGTTCCAATATCAGCCCATTTAATATTAGTTCAACACTATCCAGAGGATTTGTCTTTTCATTAATCAATGATTTAATTCATTTAATTAATTCATGCATTCACTCATTCATTCATAAAACAAAAGTGAAGTTCTTCCTTGTTCAGATATATGCTAGTACTTTCTCATTAAAAAATCCACTATCAGAGAATGTTCTCTTTTAAGAACTATACTACTTACTTGTCCACTGCAACTGATCCTATTCATTCAGTGTGATGTTCCAATAGCACAGATACGAAACATTTTCTCCTGTTTATAAAAGTCTCAAAACAGTCAAAGAAAATGTATGAATTTAAATGTGTATTCAAATCTTATTGCCTATGAGGTTTTAAAGGAAAACAACACAAAAAGTTAATCAGTTCTAGGGAAATTAGATGAAATTAGCACCAGACATTCAAACAGCATTTTTATCTTGACAATAGACTTAAAGATATACTATTTTCTGGCAAGTCCTGGTTCCTAGATCATCCAGATTGAAGACCTGGTTGTAGGAACTGGGGTTTACGCCCTTGCTCCGCTGTGTTTTGTGAGAGAACAGATTAAGGTAAATGCAGGATTATTCCTACATCACAGCAGGAAATCAGTGCATGGGGTACTCCATGGTATATGGCAGTCTTGTGGTTCCCCAGCTTCAGACATCACCCACCTGGACACCAAGAGAGCTCTGAGGAGGTCCTTGCTTATTAGCACACCATGTAAAATATGTATTGAGAGGCCTTTCTCATATATGAACAAACTGTGAGCTGGCGATGTATATTAGCTCACGGCAGGATTAACATAAAGATTTCCTGACCGGTAGGTTCCAACACAATATAGCTGATGAGGAGGAGGATGACTCTTCCTTTGTGCTGCACAGGACTTCCAAATAACTTTGACAGGCTCCTATTCATTAAGGCTCACCTTTACTATGGTAAAAACATGCCTATGCCTGCTTCCCCTCTTCTCACGTGATGAGGAACTACAGAAAACAAAAATAAAACTGACTACGAATTCTCAGAAGGAAGCTACACCTGCTCAAGGTCCCTGGAAAGGGATTTTTGTAAATAGATGAGTCTCTTTTAGATTGGCTGCATTCCTCCTTGGAGGCTTTTCCTAGACAAAATCTATAGCAAGGACTGGAATTAATTATTGCTTATCCAATGAATATGCACAGGCTGGTTTCAACATCAAAAAGTCAATGAGCATGTGAACTTAAAAAGTCACTGAAAAGTCATTATTTGCTTTCTGGAAAAGCAAATGTAATCTAARTAAATATTTTAAATGTAAACGATTTGCCGTTAGCTTTGCAGTGAAAATGGGTTTCCTAAAATTATTCCTATTTCAAGTTGGCAAAATATATTACGTTTCATGGGAGGTTAATGAGGTATGGTGTTGAGTAGAGAGCCCCAGAGATAATGGGTGTATTTTAACTATATCTGATGAGATGAAGCCCATGTTTTCCTACAGACTTGCATTATCCTGGAAAGAGAGTATGGGAGATAAATCAAGTACAAAATACCAGAAGACCAGCAAACAGCACAACTTAAGAAAGCTGAACCAAATCAACATTCACAGCTCGCAATTTAGACCAAAAAACACATGACGTAGCTTCCAAATTGAAAACTCATGAATTTGTCAATATGGTCTGGAAATAAGAATAGCAGAAAATAGAAAGAAAGTTTCTGTACAGAAAAGGATGTGTGTCTGCAGAGGCAAAGGGAAGTATGTTCTGTATTTGGACTGGGCATAAGACCAAAAACATAAGACCRTCGGAGAATGTGTCTACCTCACACACTCGCACTCAACACAAGAGTTCCCTGAGACAGGACTAATCAAGCTGACTCTAGAAGCAAAAGTACAAAAGCCCATGTGCTCTTGATGTTCCACTGCAAGTAATTAATCCTGTGTTAATGAAGCTGTGCTGGTTCTTCAACTTGACAAGAAACTTTGCTTGACTTTCTGGATGCAAAACAGAATTCCAACATCTGTACTCAGCCAGGGATTATGGCCAACCATAATACTATAACATTATTATGGAGAGCTGGCATCCAAAACTAAAATAGTGACTCCCAAGAAGGATGCACTCATCTTGGAGGCTTTCTGTGTAGGATCAAATGCCTCTCTGGCTAACTACAAAATGATGATGGTAGACACTTAAGAGCAACTCTTAATGGAGTTATTGATGGCTGCCACTCCTGTGGCTTTGATTCTTGTTTTCTTGATGTTTCATTGCCTTAATTCCACAGTCATCGTCTTTTTTTTTTTTCTCTTTCTCTCTCTCACTCTTAAATGGGACTTCCTACTGTTACTGTAAAGTTCCCTATATGTAAAAGTTCTACTTTTTGTGCTTATAACTCCGTATAACATGTCAAACCTACAAATACAGAAACACAAGTGACTTCGAGATCCTTAGACAACTACATACACAGAGAGAAAGTAAGGCCAATCTGTTGACTGATACATCAGATGAAGCCACTGTGAAATTAACTCATTTSCAGGTCTGCCATAAGCACCTCCTGAGATCCTGAACATAAGATACCTGAACATAAGATATCATGTCTTCAAAATGAAGATTTACTTTCCTTGTCTGGGCTATTCAAATTGCTATTCTTTGGAAGAAAGATCAGCTGAAAGGACTACTACTACTTCATGTGAGCACATGTATATCTTGCATTTGCTAATAATGAGCCTTGCAACTAACTTATTAGGAACAAAATCGTTTTATGCAGCTAAAACTAGCAAATAGAGAAGATGATTTCTTACATTCAGGATGTAGTCCAGATGTTATAGTTAAGTTGAAATTGCTTCTGAAAGGGCTACCATGCTTCCCTGCTCTAGCCCCTTCTCTACACTTCTCTGCAATTCTATTCTCAATGCTTCAAGAAACAGTTAAAGACCTTCGAAAAGAAATGTATTTTGCCAAACTCCTCTAATTTGATTGTCCTCTTTAATTGTGTTTCATATCATGTTACACTTGTTTATACTGTCATTCCTTTCATTAGAAATCTACATCACAGAACACTATAGAGGATACCACCTCAACCAGAACAGGGTTGTCTTTTCCTAAAGAGCTGTGATTGGATTCACATGGCTTCCCGGAAAGTACAAAGCCAAATCCTTACAGAAAGGACTCTGATCACTTTAAACCTTTCACATAGCCACAGAAGTATTACTGCCAAATATTGTCCTGCCCAGTGTCCATGATATGCATCTCAGGTTTTACAGTCGGGTTTGGACTCCCTTGTACAGACAGCACAAGGTTGATGTGCTCCCTGTGAAACACTCAGATTGCATGACTAATGCTGTATTTCTCATGTATTTTCAACACCGTCTCCCATAATATCCTCATAGGAAAGCTCTGGGAGTGTGGTCTGGATGAGTGCACAGTGAGGTGGATTGAGAACTGGCTGGATGGCAGAGCCCAGAGGGTGGTGATAAATGGGGCTGAGTCCAGTTGGAGGCCTGTGGCCAGTGGTGTCCTCCAGGGGTCAGTCCTGGGCCCGGTGCTGTTCAATTTGTTCATCAATGACCTGGACGAGGGCACGGAGTGCACCCTGAGCAAGTTTGCAGATGACACCAAGCTGGGTGGAGTGACCGACACTCTGGAGGGCTGTGCTGCCATCCAGAAGTACCTGGACAGGCTGGAGAGTTGGGCAGAGAGGAACCTCGTGAGGTTCAACAAGGACAAGTGCAGGGTCCTGCACCTGGGAAGGAATAATCCCAGGCACCAGTACAGATTAGGGGTCAACCTGCTGGAAAGCAGCTCCATGGAGAGGGACCTGGGAGTCCTGGTTGACACTAAGTTAACCATGAGGCAGCAGTGCCCTCCTGGCCAAGAAGACCAATGGGAGCCAGCCAGGAAGGCCTCCTGTCTGCATCAGGAGGATGTTGCCAGCAGGTCAAGGGAGGGGATCCTRCCCCTCTGCTCAGCTCTGGTGAGGCCTCACCTGGAGTACTGGGGGCAGTTCTAGGCTGCCCAGTATAAGAGGGATGTGGAGCTTTTAGAGAGGGTCCAGTGGAGAGCAACAAAGATGATTAACCAGTAATCAAAGATGATTACTGGTGCCCCGGACACCAGTACAGATTAGGAGTGGACCTGCTGGAGAGCAGCCGTGCAGAGAGGGACCTGGGTGTCATGGTGGATGACAAGATGACCATGAGGCAGCAGTGTGCCCTGGTGGCCAAGAAGGCCAACGGGATCCTGGGGTGCATTAAGAAGAGCGTCTCCAGCAGGTCGAGGGAGGTGATTGTCCCCCTATACACAGCCCTGGTGAGGCCACATCTGGAGACTGTGTCCAGTTCTGGGCTCCCCAGGACAAGAGGGATGTGGAGCTGCTGGAGAGAGTCCAGCGCAGGGCTACGAGGATGATCAGGGGTCTGGAACATCTGCCCTATGAGCAAAGGCTGAGAGAGCTGGGTCTGTTCAGCCTGGAGAAGAGGAGGCTGAGGGGGSACCTGATCAGCGTGTATAAATACCTCAAGGGAGGCAGTGAGGAGGAGGGGGCGGCCTCTTTTCAGTGGTGGCCAGCGACAGGACTAGAGGAAACGGCCACAAGCTGAGGCACCAAAAGTTCCACAGGAACTTAAGGAAACACTTTTTGACAGTGAGGGTGCCAGAGCCCTGGCACAGGCTGCCCAGAGAGGTTGTGGAGTCTCCTTCTCTGGAGATCTTTAAAACCTGTTTGGATGCAGCCTTATGCCCCGTGCTCTGGGTGACCCTGCGTGTGCAGGGGGGTTGGACTAGATGACCTCTGAGGTCCCTTCCAACCTCAGTCATTCTATGATTCTATGATTAAGGGACTGGAGCATCTCTCATATGAGAGACTGAGTTGGGCCTGTTTCGCCTGGAGGGCTATGTAGTGAGAATGGAGGAAGGGGGAAGRTAGGGAGGAAGGGACCAAACCCTTCTCAGTGGTGGCCAGTGACAGGACAAGGGGCAATGRATATAAGTTGCAACACAGGCAGTTCCATCTCCATATGACGAGGAACTTCACTGTGAGAGTGACAGAGCTCTGGCCCAGGCTGCCCATGCAGGTTGTGGAGTCTCCTTCTCTGGAGGTCTTCAAAACTCACCTGCATGCCACCCTGTGCCATGTGCTCTAGGTGTCCCTGCTGGAGCAGGGAGGTTGGACTGAATGATCTCTAGAGGTCCCTTCCAACCTTAACCATTCTGTGATTTTGTGATTCTCACTGTTTCAGTCTGTAGAGGAACCTGCAGGCTGCTTGTTGGTTTTATTTTGGCATTTCATATTTCACAAGGATCTTCGATCTCTGCTAACTCATAAGGAGAGAGCTAGAGCTTTTCTTCTAGACAGGAAGCGTTTAAACAGAGTTATAACAAGGYGAGTCCCTACCCTTCATGTTCAAATACAGTGAGTAAATGAAGGCATCACGTAAATCAGGGAAATGGCAACATAATGAACCACTTCAAAGTAGAGAGCATATGCAAAAATGAGAGAATAAGCGATTAGCACGTGATATTAGTATATAACACTGCAATGAGAGAATAAGTGATTAGCATGTGATATGCTGAAAGCATTCAATATGTTCTCATGGAATTAACTTAGTCATGAATAACCTGAATTAAAGCTGATTGCTATTCTGGTGCAAAGGGTAGTCAGAAATGGAGGAGAGCGATATGATGTATTCATACAGATGCATGTACATTCTATTATGCACCTTGAGTGGAGTCTTATAAAYTAAGTTAATTCCATGAGAACATATTGAATGCTTTCAGGTGCCTTTTACTCTCTATGAATGAACAGGCCCCAAATTAGTGATTTTGAAGAAAATTAATTATCAGTATTGACTATAAGCTGTTCCATATACCTGACATGGCAACACAATCCCTTTTTGTGCTCCAGAGCTACCAGAAATATTATGCTGTGTAGCAGGGCTGTGGGAATGAGAAGTTGGTAACATTGGTGAATAGGATACAGGTAGCTTAGAGCAAACCACCTTGCTTTGCTGCTGTCCCACCCACAACAGGCTGTATTTTGTTATTTTGTGAAGGATGMCTTAACTTAAGGAATGACTTTTGATTTGCCTATGATTAGTTACATGCATTTTCTGGGACAATGAGGAGCCATCAAACTCCTTTCACAGGTTACAGCTAGCCATGTCTGTTCCAGCAGTCTTTGGGAGGGACCATTTTGCAAGATATAACAACAGCAAGGGCGTAACTGAAATGTAAATTACTCCTTGGGACCTGCCAGTATTGATGAGAAGAGGATGGGAATTGTTTTTTGTTTTTTGTTTTTTTTTTGTCTTGTTTCAGGCCTGAGTATAATAGAAGGTTTTGTTTCTTTGTTATTGTATTTTTCTCTAGACTTCATTAGAAGAGCTATGGCTCAAATTCACCTGCTACTGGTATTTCTTAATCTCTCAGTGCTCTTTCCCTTCCTCATAGTTTGGTCTCATTTGGCCTCTAGTGGAACAATAATTTAATAAAGTAATTCCTTGCCTGCTCTCTGAGCTTTAGAAACCTTCTCCTCTACCAGCCTTGTTTGTCCCTTAGTTTTCAAAATACACTTAAAATCGGCTGACATTATTATCTGACAGTAATTTTCCTGGAAGCTGTTGTTGAGGTAAAGGGATTCTTTCTATTCACTAGGAAAGGGATTCASTAGGAAATTCTAAATTCATTCAGCTAATGGAAACAACAATGCCTTCAAAGATATTCTTCAAATTTGCTGACAAGTCTTATTACTTTAATGATAATTCCAATGCCACTATGAGAGTCCAGGTGCCATGCAGGGCACTACATTATTGAGGGTCAGGATCACATTTCAGCAAAGCACTGTAGTGATAAGTAAAAAGGAAAGGCCATAAGCACATACATATAATCAAGCAGGTACTTAAGAGCCAATGTTTGGGATTTTCAAACATGACTAGGCTACATTTCATAATGTATCTGCCCYAACCATTTCTTGTATAGGTACTTTGATTTTACTAGCAGAGAAACTGAGTTGTTAAATACTTTCCTCGAGGTATTTGCCCAAAAGAGTCCCTGGAGACTATGAAAACCACTTCTTAGAGGCTAGAAATTTGCCCACTTCTGCTAGGGATAGCTTTCAAGTGAATGGACAGAGACATTGGTACTAGAGAGAAGTGGAGAACTGGTGTAGTGAAATTTCCAGCACTTGGAAAACTTTCTATCCTCCTGAAGAAAGTTTAAATGCCCAGTAAATGTATGTGGTTAAACAATGTCAGAATGTGTATTTTGTTTCTTTACACTTACAAGCTACTTACTTTTACATGAGTAGAATAGGTTGGGGATAGCTATAAACAGAAATTTTTATTGTATGTGGCAAATGAACGAATATTGAGAATGAATCTTATCCTTATGAAGAATAAAAAGCTTTAGGAATAACAGTGGACTCCAACATTATGAAAAGTTTAATTTTGAGAAGGAAACTACAGCTCTTCCTTATGAATTTTGTATTACAATAATAATGTGAAACTATTTAAACAGTTGTTTCACTGAATGACTAAACATTTTAGGCATTTCATAAAATGGCTGACAACACAGGCGTTCTGTTACAATGGGTAACAAGACCTGTTTCTCTCAAGCATTTTGTGAAATACTTATATACGTAAAATCAGTCTGACGTTCCTGTTACTCATGGTACAAATTGTGGTTCCACAATTATTCAGTTTCACTAGCAGTGGAGAGAGGAATACTCTGATTGAAACTGCCTGACACAGAAATCTCACTTGGGTCCCCACAACCTCTAACTGATAAGCTATGGTCAGAGGCTTCTAACCAGAGGCTTCTATGGTTTCAGAGAAGATTAACTTCAACTCTTGAGGTTTTTGTTGTTGTTGTTGAGGTCAGGGAGGAAGGGGCAAAGGAGAGGAGGTTCTTCAAGAAGGAGCTTTTCTGGCATTTATTTCTTGATAATAAAATCTACTTCAGAGTCTTCTTGGCTGTTTGTGTCCCATGCTGATATTTATCTCCATGACCAGCCTGTCTGTCTGGATGACAGAGTCACTTCTACAAAGCCATCAGTAATCAGCAATTATAGCACAATGCAGAAGAGGTCATGATATTTATGTGGCCTCCCCGTAGAAGGTCTCAGATATGGATTTGTGTAACACAGCTGCTTAGGCTTTTTAGTTTATGTACTAGCTAGTAATGTGACATTTCAGACCTATCTTGGCCTGACTTAACATTTGACATTCATTAGTAATGTCCTTTTCTGTGATTTCACATGTATTACTGTATGGCTGTAAAATAAATATAAATCCTTTTTTGTATTAGTGACTGGGCATTTCAGTGCTTATTTCTTCTACTAACAGTTTTGTACTGAAATCTCGACAGAGCAAGGTCAGTCATCTAATATAACGGGCCAGGATGTAGCACTGGGGGTCCCTAGCCAGGATCACTTCCTTCCTGTAGCAAAGATAAATCAGTAAAAACTTTTTTTTTTTTAGTATTTCTATCAAACTTTTCATCTACTTATTGTTGAAGAGAGGAAAGGAACTGTGAACAGCCTCAAAAAGTGCAACTTGGCTATACACACCAGATGATTCTGAACTAGTCTTGCAATGAGCTGCTGACAGACAGCACTATGCTTAGCTCTGTGGAGTACAAGCTAAAGGTCTAAGGAAAGTTATACTGGTGGGGCAACATGAAGAGAGGCAACAAGCCTGTTAAAAAGAAAAAAAAAGAACACCTCTTCTTCCCTATGTAATCCCAAGTGCACACTTCAGTTTTGGTGAGTACAGTGAAAACTACCATGTCACCTCTGCCTGTCCTGTTACTGACTCAACGAGCATGTGAAAAGATGTATAGAGAAACATTTACCCACATGTATAAAAGTACACAGATAGAGTGTATAAAGAAACACAATTATCTAATTGTACCTTTGTAACACGCACTCTCTACATGTTTCTTGGTTAACTCATGTTTTGTTGGCTAAAAAAAAAGTATTTTTATAAGCCTAACTCTGAGTTTCACTATAATGGCTGCTCAAATAAACACAACTACCTAAAAATTGAAGTCAAATCCATAAAATAAGCCCACAAAGGTCAGTATTTGTATTTGTTTAAGGAGAGAAAAATATAAGTGATGATTTAAATCTTATCATTGCAGATCTATGTTTGTTTTTTCTTTGGTACATTCTTTCTTATTTGCTCCTGGAACTAGGAAATGTTTAAATGCCTCATAACATAGCTTGACAGAAGGATTCTGGAGGGCTTTTCCCTTCAGTCACTACTATAGTGGTATCTTGGGACCAAGTGCACTCAACTGGCACTAGATATGCTTGAGAGAGAAGGGGAAGGACCTGAAGCACACTACTTCAGCGGAACTTGCACTACTTCAGAGGAAGTTCAGGCCATCAGGGGCGACACTGTGGTGGCAGTTTACTACAGGCCTCCTGACCAGGATGCGGAAGTGGATGAGGCCTTCTACAGGCAGCTGAAAGAAGCCTCCCCATCACAGCCCCTGGTCCTCCTGGGGGACTTCAACCACCCTGATATCTGCTGGGAAAACCGCACAGCCAGGAACAGACAGTCCAGGAGGTTCCTGCAGAACATTGCAGATAACTTCTTGATGCAGGTGATTGATGAGTCAACAAGGGGAGAGGCGCTGCTAGACCTGATACTAACAAACAGAGATGGTCTAGTGGGAAATGTGAGGGTTGAGGGCAGTCTTGGCTGCAGTGACCACGGGATGTTGGAATTCAGAATCCTGCATGAAGGAAACTGGGCGAGAAGTAGAATAGGCTACCCTGGACTTCAAGAGAGCCGACTTTGACCTCTTCAGGGAGCTCCTTGGAGCAGTCCCCTGGGTCAGGGTCCTAGAAGGAAAGGGGGTCACAGAATCACAGAATATTCAAGGTTGGAAGGGACCTCTAGAAATCATCTAGTCCAACCTTCCTGCTCAAGCAGGCACACCTAGAGCATGTGGCACAGGGCGGCATCCAGGCGGGTTTTGAAGACCTCCAGAGAAGGAGACTCCACAACCTCCCTGGGCAGCCTGTTCCACTGCTCTGTCATCCTCACAGTAAAAAAGTTCCTCCTCACCTGGAGATGGAACTGCCTGTGTTTCAGCTTATGCCCGTTTCCCCTTGTCCTATAACTGGCCACCAATGAGACCAATGGGTCCAGGAGAGCTGGCTAAAGTTCAATCACCACATCCTCCAAGCTCAGGATCRGTGCATTCCCACAAGAAAGAAGATGAGTAAGTGGGGCAGGAGACCTGTATGAATGGGCAAGGAGCTGCTGGGCAAAGTTAATGAGAAARAAAAGAGCGTACAGCATGTGGAAGAAGGGCCAGGTCACATGGGAAGACTATACGTGCATCGTCAGAGAATGCAGATGTGCAACAAGGAAGGCTAAGGCCTGTCTAGAATCAGAGTTAGTGAGGGATGTCAGGGACAACAGGAAGGGTTTTTATAAATATGTCAGCAGCAAGACTAGGGAAAATGTTAGCCCGCTGCTGAATGGGGAGGGGCCCTTGGTGGCAGAGGGTGCAGAGAAGGCAGAGTTACTAAATGCCTTCTTTGCCTCTGTCTTAACTGCTAAGGCTAGTCCCCTGAACTGCAGGGCTCAGGTGAAAGACAGATAAATGGGTGAGAGGAAGACCTTCCACTTGTGGAAGAGGATTGGTTTAGGGATCACTTAGGCAAACTGGCCACTGAGAAATCTATGGGCCCTGATGGGATGCATCCAAGAGTGCTGAAGGAACTGCCGGGGGTTATTGTTCAGCTGCTCTCCATCATCTTTGAGAGGTTCTGGAGAGCAGGGGAGGTGCCAGAGGACTAGAAGAAAGCAACATCACTTCAGTCTTCAAAAAGGGCAAGAGGGAGGAGCCGGGCAATTACAGGCCGGTCAGCCTCACCTCCATCCCTGAAAAAGGTGATGGAGCAGCTCATCCTAGAGAGCATCTCTAGGCATATGAAGGAGAAGGAAGTGATCAGGAGTAGTCAGCATGGATTCACCGAGGGGAGGTCATGTCTGATGAACCTAATAGCCTTCAATGATGGGATGACTGGCCRGCTGGATGAGGGGAGAGCAGTGGATGTTGTGTACCTTGACTTCAGCAAGGCTTTCGACACCATCTCCCATAATATCCCCATAGGAAAGCTCYGGGAGTGTGGTCTGKACAAGTGCACAATGAGAACCAACTCAACAAGAACTGGGATGTCAGCCTTCCTTCATCATTTTCCTAAAGAGCTGTGATTGGATTCACATGGCTTCCCGGAAAGTACAAAGCCAAATCCTTACAGAAAGGACTCTGATCACTTTAAACCTTTCACATAGCCACAAAAGTATTACTGCCAAATATTGTCCTGCCCAGTGTCCATGATATGCATCTCAGGTTTTACAGTCAGGTTTGGACTCCCTTGTACAGACAGCACAAGGTTGATGTGCTCCCTGTGAAACACTCAGATTGCATGACTAATGCTGTATTTCTCATGTATTTTCAACACCGTCTCCCATAATATC
>NW_020456265.1:2839419-2896745 GCF_003342845.1 Nothoprocta perdicaria | reverse complement strand
TCCAAAGAAGGAGACTCCACAACCTCTCTGGGCAGCCTGTTGCAGTGCTTTGTCACCCTCACAGTGAAGAAATGCTTCCTTAAGTTCCTGTGGAACTTTCAATGCTTCAGTTTGAAGCCATTTCCTCTAGTCCTGTCGCTGGCCACCACTGAAAAGAGGCCGCCCCCTCCTCCTCACTGCCTCCCTTGAGGTATTTATAGACACTGATCAGGTCCCCCCTCAGCCTTCTCTTCTCCAGGCTGAACAGGCCCAGCTCTCTCAGCCTTTGCTCATAGGGCAGATGTTCCAGACCCCTGATCACCCTCGTAGCCCTGCGCTGGACTCTCTCCAGCAGCTCTACATCCCTCTTGTCCTGGGGAGCCCAGAACTGGACACAGTACTCCAGATGTGGCCTTACCAGGGCTGAGTAGAGGGGGATGATCACCTCTCTCGACCTGCTGGAGACGCTCTTCTTAATGCACCCCAGGATCCCATTGGCCTTCTTGGCCACCAGGGCACACTGCTGCCTCTTGGTCATCTTGTCATCCCCCATGACGCCCAGGTCCCTCTCTGCGGGGCTGCTCTCCAGCAGGTCAACCCCTRATCTGTASTGGTGTTCAGGGTTATTCCTCCCCAAGTGCAGGACCCTGCACTTGCCCTTGTTGAACTTCGTGAGGTTTCTAACCACCCAGTTGTCCAGTCTGTCCAGGTCCCTCTGGATGGTGGAGCAGAASTCATGGTATCAKCTACTCCTCCCAGTTTGGTRTCATCAGCAAAYKTGCTGAGGGAGCACTCCAGCCCTTCATCCAGGTCGTTAATGAATAAGTTGAACAGGACCGGACCGAGGACCGACCCCTGGGGGAYACCACTAACCACAGGTCTCCAACTGGACTCAGCACCACTGACTACCACTCTCTGCACTCTGCCACTGAGCCAATTCCTCATTCAGTTCCCCGTCCACTCATCCATCCCACACCTTCAGAGATTGCCCAGGAGGATGCTGTGACGGATGGTGTCAAAAGCCTTGCAAGCTTTGACAGTATCAAAAGCCGTACAAGTAGATGCCATTTACTTTGGCCTTAGAAAGGCTTTTGACAAATTCTTTCACAGAACTCATGTATGGACTGTGGTGGTATGGACTGGATGGGTGGAGAATAAAGAAAATTGYCTGAACTGCAAGGTCCTAAATTTAGTGGTTGGCAGATGAAAGTCAAACTAGCACTGTTGGTATAATTCAGTGGTCAATACTGGTAGCATCCCCTTCAAGGGACTTTTCTTTCCATTCTTCCAGTACAAACAAAAGTAACAACACTAACACATAAAGACAAGACTTCCTTGASTTCCTTTCTTGTTTTGTTTTGGGTAGGCCAGAGACAAGCAGCATACTTACTGAATCAAAAGATCTGGGAAGTGAATGACTCCCAGATATAACCAACCATCAGGCCTCTCCTCTTCAGTGGACGCTATCATTCTCCAACTGCATGTGTTTTTGCGTGATTCCCTCCCACTTCATTTCCCTTTCCCCCATATTCTCCTATGATCAGCATCATAAGTAGAAGTGATATTATTCACACAAAGAACTTGTGAGAGGAGATGTGAACAGCACAAATAATAGTACTACTCATATAAAAAAAAAAAAAAGTTTTGAYGTTTCTGGACCAGCCAGCACACACATGAATAAAAATATCCTCCAATTTCTTCCTTATTTGTCTTTAAAAAGGTCTATTTGATTTGGCGTGTTTAAGAGAGAGCATAATCTTCAAGGTATTTTCAGCCAAGTCATTGTTGTCAAGAGAAAGGAGGGGGAAGATGGAAAGAGAGAGGCATGAGTTACGAATGACAGTTTTTAATCACGATGCAACGACAAAGCAAGACACCTCAGAAACAAATATAAATGAGGCCAAGTTTTATTCAAGAGATTAAACCCCGCCTTACGTGGCYGGTCAAAACTGGAAAAAGTAAGCAAGTGTAAGACAGAACTAATGACATACCTCAACTTGACCTTGGCTTACTCATGCCATACCTTGACATCCTTTCCTAAACTGGAAAAAAATCCCTGAGACCATGTGAGTAGATCTTTAACAGTTTCAGTAGGAGGTTATCAGCAGAGAAATGGAACTATAAGCTGAGTTGTATTGTCATCTCTGAAAATTAGTGGCATACAAAAGCCTTATTTCATATAAATTTTGGAACTTATAAAATATATGCTCATCCACATATGTGAACACAGTTGGGAGAACTAAAATACTGCAGAGATACCCCAGGTGTTCGAACTTGTTTAGGACAATGGCATGCTTTCCATAGACAGAGGTCAGGACAGATCTGCAGGAAATACATTCTAGAGCACAAAAGCTAAACTCTGTGAAGGCGGGCTCATCTTATCCCTGCCTGCCAAAATTTGGCCCTTTTACCAAGAATTCGTGTCAAATTCACATCTGGAGTATTGTGTGCAGTTCTGGGCTCCCCAGTGCAAGAGGGATGTGGAACTTCATCCACAAGAATGGAGAGGGTCCAGCGTAGAGCAATAAAGATGATTAAGGGACTGTAGCATCTGTTGTATGAGGAAAGACTGAGCTGAGCCTGTTTGGCCTGGAGAAGAGAAGATKGAGAGGAGATCTGATCAATAGGTACAAATACCTGAGGGGATGAGGCCCAACTGTTCTCAGTGATGGCYGGTGATAGGACAAGGGGCAATGGGGATAAATTAAAATAGGAAGTTTCATCTCCATATGAGGAAGAACAACTTTCTTGTGAAGGYGACAGATCCCTGGAACAGGTTGCCCAGGGAGGCTGTGGATTCTCCTTCTCTGGAGGTCTTCCAAACCCGCCTGGATGTCGCCCTGTGCCCYGTGCTCTGGGTGTCCCCATGCTGGAGCAGGGGGTTGGACTAGATGATCTCTAGAGGTTCCTTCCAACCTTAACCGCTCTGTGATTCTGTGACAGGCTACTAACTGCTGCATTCCCTTTCTGATTTCACAAGAGATAACCAWGAAACCTCATGCCATGGACTGCAATAAGGAAGTAGTTATTTGGATGTCTTAAAGCTACAGAACAAAATCTGTATTATGGAACCTTATTTTCATTTTATGGATCATAAAGTTGACGCAGCTCTGTAAAAAGGTGATATGGCCTTTAATCTGTATGACCTTATATACAACATGCCTTTTGCTATAGGACAAAAAAGGGAGGAAGTCGTAATAGGCATTGAGTATTTGTGAGATGAAAGCACATACCGAACAGCAACAGATGGCAAACATCAGTATTATGGTATCTGATTTTAGAGAGAGATCTAGAAAGGTGTGGAGGAATGTGGGGAAGTGAGGTCAGAACCACCTGCACAAAGCTGAAAGGTAATTAAAGAAGAGGAAGCTGGTGGAGATGCTATTTATACATTTTGTGTGTAACCTTCATACTACACATGGTCTATAATGCGTTTCTTCTTCACAGCTCTACAAATCCCTTTGACAACTCAAACCACACATTTAGAATAAACATATATCTGTGATGCAAATACATGCAATACATATTACGCAGCAAAACTCTAGCAAGGTATGCTAAGGCATTATCTTTGAAATCTGCCAGAAAATTCCCTAAGTTTCTATTGGAAATAATAAGCATGCTCACAATAGAAGTGGTGTTATTTTTAACCTATAAAGAATGCAGCAATCTGCAGTATGTTTGGAATCTATATATAGCATCAACTAAGCAACACAGGGATGTATTTGTAAGGGCTAAGCATTTGGGGGGATCTGTGTTAATGTAGAACTTGCAAGAACTCTAAGTTTCCCTGTCAAAAAATTTTTAGTAAACTTTAAAGGCAGTTAGTGCTGTGTTTTATGACTTTGTTTCCTACCTTTTATCAATCATCTTATTAAGAATAGATCTCATTTTTCTTGACCATAGAAAGACARAGCATACAGTATCACAGAATCACAGAATGGTTGAGGTTGGGAGAGACCTCTGGAGATCATTTAGTCCAATCCCCCTACTCAAGTAGGATGACCTAGAGCACATTGCACAGGATTGTATCCAGATGGGTTTTGAATATCTCTAGAGAAGGAGATTTCACAACTTCTCTGGGCAACCTGTTCCACTGCTCTGTCATCCTCATAGTCAAGAAGTTTTTCCTCATGTTTAGACGAAACTTCCTGTATTTCAGTTTGTGCCCTTTGCCTCTTGTTGTATTTCTAGCCACCACTGAAAACAGTCTTCCCCCTTCCCTCAGATATTTGTATAAGATTCCCTCTCAGTCTTCCCTTCTCTAGACTAAACAGACCTACCTCTCTCTGCTTTCCTCAGGTGAGAGATATTGCAGTCCCTTAGTTGCCCTTCACTGGATTCTCTTGTACTCCACACAATACTCCAGGTGCTGCCTCACCAAAGCAGAGTAGAGAGGCAAGATCACCTCCCTCCATGCTGGCAATGCTCTTCCTAATGCACCCCAAGGTATCATTGGCCTTGGCCACAAGGGCRCATTGCTGGCTCATGGTCAGCTTGTTGTCCACCAGGAACCCCAGGTCCTTCTCCATAGAGCTGCTTTCCAGCAAGTCAACTTGCAGTCCGTACTGCATGAGGTGCATGAGGTTATGCCTCCCTAGAGGCAGGACCCTGCCCTTGCCTTAGTTAAATTTCATCAGGTTCCTCTCCATCCAACCCTCCAGCCTATTCAGGTCTCTCTAAATAGCAGCGCAGCCCTCCCTTGTGTCAGCCAATCCTCCCAGTTTTGTGTCATCAGCAGACTTGGTGATGGTGGATTCAGTCCCTTCATCCATGTCACTGATGATTAAATTTAATATGGTCCTTTTCTAAAAAGTATATATGTATCTACAGGACAGAACTATTGAGAGGTGTGCAGATTTTTCTCACTGGCATGAGAATTCTTCCATACTCAGCTTTAGTGATCATAAGTGTAATTCAAAAAGTGATTGGATTAGAAATGGGGAAACAACTCCTCCAGTAAAGGTCTGCTGTACTAAGGAGCCAATGTACTTGTATTAATTGATTTACCTGGCATCCATATCCGTAGCAGGAAATGAAACTAAAAACTACACTGATTGATATGTTCCAGGCAAAGGTTCAAATTATTTTGAATGGACAATTATCTGTCTTCCATCTCTTAGTAGACGAGCAGTAATAATATAACAAGTCACTAGAAACTGTTCTTTGCAGTATGAAATACTTTCACTTCAGACATTGAACAACTTTAGCCTCTGCTAAGAACTGGAATTTGAGCAGTGCAGAACAATGGGACAGGGAAGCAGTGTGAGGCATTACACTTGCCTTGCTGCACCATGGGCAGTCAACAGAATCGGACGGTCATAGGGCTGTTTCTCCCCCATTTTGTAATTATGGATTCTAGGAAAGAAGGCAACTGCATTTATAATGCTGCACAGTAGGGTGAGAGAAACAACAACAACAGAAAACATAATTACAATAAATAAGGTTTGGAGTTTGTTTCTGTTCCTACTGACACCCGGTGGGGGCAGGGTGGGAGGGGAGGGCAGAAGGGGCTATTTTAGACACTTTCTATGCCATGAATTCAACTAAAGGCCTTTATTTGGCTGCTGCAAGTCTTCTGCACCTAAGCAGACCCACCAAGCTTTAACTGCAACTACAAGATAACACAAGTTCAGAGCACCCATATTAACTTCTGTTAAATATGCTCAATAGAGTCTCCTTTCAGTGGGACTGAAAACAGCAAGAACGTCAGTGTCTCCCCATCTCTTTCCAGTGACTTTGTATTAAAAACAGCATGGTCAGCCCAGAGGTGTCTGACATCAGGTGAAGATGTCAGGATGTGCATGCAGGTGCTCCTCTGATAGGCTTTTTGAGGATGCTCAAGACAGTGGCATCGGTTTATCTTGACAAGGACACATACTTGCATTTTAGGATTTATGGCAGCAACAGAAGACACCAGGGCAATCTGCTGCATATTCTACCAAATCATTAATAAGGGCYGGCAAAATGCAGCCTTGGAATGAAGAAATTGATATCCAAGACAGTGGTTATATGATGCAAAAATTACAGAACTGCAAATTACATATTCTGCATTTTTGTGGACATAGCCTGAACAGGATGCAGCATTGGTGGTGGAGGAGATGGCTGGAACAAGATACTCCTGAGTCCAGCGGGAACGCCAGAAGTGCCTGAGGCTGCCTCTGCCCTGCTGGACACCAGAAGCCCCTCAGTGAGGTGGGAATGATCTGCTGGTGCCTGGTCCGGGCTGGCGTCCCAGGATAATGGTGAGGGGTCATGGAGAGCCTGCACTTGCTGCTTGSGAAGGGGCTCTGCATCAAGCAAGTGCTTTTCAGACTGTCCATACGTCCTCCTGTCATGTGCCCTTTGGCCAGCCCAAAACCACTGAGCTCCTCTGGCAGGAAGCTACTCTGTGAAGCAAGTACATATTTTTCCTCTTCGCATGCACCAGCTGCCTGCCGTTGTCTTGCTCTGCTTCCATTCAGATCCCTCTGTGCATCCTACATGCAGAACAGSCACATATCACCTAAACCATCACAGGTTTTGGAGAAACTGCTCCTCACAAACCTGTGAAATCATCATCTAACGAGGCAGAGCCAAAGGTGCACTGACGTGTGTAAAGGAGAGAGTACAGAGCAAGGGAAAAAGTGTTCAAAACATCAGTTCACCAGTTAAATGTAGTAGTGCATTAATCAATGATGGAAAAATGCAGTAAACAAAGCTATTGCAATACTATGTATAGTTGCGTTTTTTAATGCAAGGTTGGTTTTCAGGGACACTGTAAAACATTCCTAACTACAACCACTGTAATCTCAAAGAAATTATGTGTGTAAATAAATACACTCATGTAACTAAATCCATGTCACTGAACAGACAGAGCGGAGCTAAGTGGCTCTGTCAGAAGTAGGTTAGAAGGCTTCGTCTTCCTCCCTTAAGAAGCTCTACAAGAAAAGGCAGTTGTATTTGTGTCCTCATGGGGATTGGGGGAGGAAACAGCCTCCTAGAAAACRTGCTTAGAATACACAGAGTTATGTTTTGTTCAACTAGCAGTCACTAACATGCATTCCTTAACAAGGAAAAAGGAAGCTGGTGAATCACAGAAAGAATTTTGAGGGTTCAGTCCTTCCTTTATCTCAGCTCCAGTACTATCCATCACACTCAAAACATAGCAGGAACTCCAGTAAGAAAGTGACGTGCAGACTTACCTCATCCATAAGGAGCTGCCACAGAGGAGGGTTTTGTTTTGTTTTGTTTTGTTTTGTTTTGTTTTGTTTTGTTTTGTTTTGTTTTGTTTTGTTTTGTTTGTTTTCCGAGACCTCACCTTTGAAAAGCCCAGGCACCATCACATTAAATTCAACTGCATTTCTTACTTCTAATTTCAAACTATATTTGTTCCTGTTAATAACCTCCTGTCTTCACAGAGTCACAGAATCACAGAATATTCAAGGTTGGAAGGGACCTCTAGAAATCATCTAGTCCAACCTTCCCGCGTCCAGGCGGGTTTGGAAGATCTCCAGAGAAGGAGACTCCACAGCCTCCCTGGGCAGCCTGTGCCAGGGCTCTGGCACCCTCACAGTAAAGAAGTTCCTCCTTACCTGGAGATGGAACTGCCTGTGTTTCAGCTTATGCCCATTGCCCCTTGTCCTATCACTGGCCACCAATGAGAAGAGCYTGTCCCCTTCTTCCCTGCATTCTCCCTTCATGAACTTATACATGTTAATCAGATCCCCTCTCAACCCTCTCTTCTCCAGAGAAAACAGGCCCAGTCTTCTCAGTATCTTGTGAAATAACTGACCGGATGCATACATAGGCCTGAATGAAGGTTTCTGGAATAACACATGTCCCATTTTGCACCAGTGAGAACTAGCTGAGAAAGTGACAGTTGCCAAATGAATATGAACGGCACCACTGCTTTGCTGTAAAAGCAAGAGCAGTAAAAACGGTATGCCCTGTGCCAAGAGAAAGTACAAATATCAGCTGCTTGTATCAGTGGGAAGGCATCGGTGGCTGCAACTGAGGAAGACAGCAGGCCACGGCAGGGGCAAAACTCAGGTGTTCCTTTCACTGTAGCATCTGTCTTTACTCACTGGTAGTATCAATAACAATTTAAGAAACAAGTTATCCAAAGATGGAGAGGAATGTTTAAACTAACAAACCTGGAAGTTGCTAAGCATATATCTTCCTAGAGGTGCCCTGCATCTGTGATTGATTTCTATGAAGGAGCAGCTGAAGAAGGATGGTGTGCAATACAACGCTATAAGAGAAGGCCAGTGCATAGGACCCRCATCAAAGTCTGAGCATTCTGGCACAGTGGCTTTTTGGTAGAAGTCAAATGAGAGTTAGAATTTATCTTCAAGGGAAAGACAGAACTTTACAAAGTGCTTTTGGCTTATCGAGAAGGCAGCAGACCTCCTTTCCTCCTGTAAAATAATAAGATGTCAGAGCTATAGCCAAACAGAGGGAAAGAAGAAAGCTGAATTGATCRTGGGAGACTCAGGGAACAGGCACCTAACAGGACCTAGATATCTCCTAGGAAATCAGCAGCTCTTTAAGAGAACTACATAACATGGGCTCAGATAACCCATGAGCTGAAAATCCTTCTGGGACATAAAGAAAACCACTCCAGAAGCCACCTGTGTCTTGTTCAACTGTTAGTCCTGACTTTTATCTGGCTGACATGAGCTGTGGGACTTGGTTGGGACCTATGCTCTTCAAAAGCAGTTTTATGTAAAAAATAAAGTTGGATTCAATAAATATCCCATTCTAAATTCAGGTTCAGCCATATTTTCCTATATTTTTTGTTATATCATGTGGTGGACATTATAATCTTTCTTACTGAGCAGGCATGATGATATAGTATGYAATTAAATACATTAGACTAAGCATAAGAAAGCTATTCACATATAACATTCAGTATTGAGTCTCTCAAGGCTGGCACTAGAACGAACACCACCCACCTTTCCATCACAATCCACCCTTCCATTCACATGTACTAATAATAGTCGTATTTGTTGAAAGTAGTGAGGACAGCATTTCAAATCGCCAGGTGTCAAAGGCAGCTAATAAATGGGGGCATTGTTTGAGGACAGCATTTCACATCRAAGCTCTTGGCAGTGTAAGAGGCAAGGCCAGACATTTCCTGAGTGGATCTGAAGAGTTTAAGCATTACTGAAYATAAGCCATGAAGAGCCCATGCTGTTGACATTATTAAGTGCCACCACATTCCTAAGGATATTGTTTGCTGGAAAGAGCAATTTTACCCAAATATCTCTGTCAGAAAGAGGAGGGGAACCTTGTACCTAATTCTGGGCAATTTYATCTCAGAAATCAGAAGTCACCAGGCCACAGTCTTGGACCAAGATTTCTTAGTGCTTTGGGCTGGACATTTGTTAGCCTGTTTAGAATATTGCTACCCTACAGCATACTGCACTGTTCCAGATCAGCTTCTAAATATCCATCAAAAGTAGTTCCGTAATGGTACCATCCTCGGAGTACTCCAGCACTCCTCAGTGTTTATATACATATCGCTTTCGCTTTCATATCTTTCCTGTGGATTTTCCTAAAGGCCCCATCCAGATGGGGAAAGAGTAAACCTTCCAATATAAAAAAGTGGCAAACATTTTCTGCACCATGAATAACATAGAGCAAATACAGAACTGACAATGTGAAGAAATGGTGTTCTTTGAAGGATTAAACAGAAATATCATGGAAAAGAAATATCATTTTTTCTTTTGAAATGGAGGACTTGCATAGCAAAGCAAGAAAATGAGGAAATCTCTCTCTAAATGAAAGCTTGTTACGTCATCTCTACCTACTAATACTCGTGCTTTTCAAGAAGATATCAAATATTTTCATAGGTGTGAGATTTTTGTAGGAAAAAAACATTTCTACTGATAACTTCTTTGAAGGACAAAGAAAAAAAGAAAGAAGTGGCGTCAAATCAAGTTCTCTTCACAGTATAATTGCAGTAGTCCTGAGCATGTAGAATTTGATGTAAAACACACAGAAGCACACACAAAGATAGACTGATAAACCCAGTATAGTTTTGCACTTATTGCAATTACTATTTCTACAAAGCCACTTACTGGAGAGCAACGTGCCAGCTGGAACCTTACCTGTCCCAGTATTTTTATGGCCTTCGCTATAGGTTGGCTTGAAATACTAGCTCTTTAACAAGAGCAATATGATGAGCGTATAGGGATTCATTCCAAGTATTGCACCAGTGATTTATTACGGGGACTTCCCTAGAGCACTCCCTCTTCATTGCCTTCATCTTTTAATGTTATTTGCCTTATTTTCTCCCAACACTCTAACTTTTCATCAGTTCCCCTTTTATTATCATTTTAGGATTGTTAATAGCCTAAGTCTCTAAAACGCTTCTTTCTGTGGATCTCAGAGGAAAAAAAAATCCTGTTTTGGGAAAGAAGGGCAGCAGAGGCAGGAAGCTGTTTCAAGTGAATTTACTATACATGCAAAAGTGCTGCAATGACAATTCTCCTGTGTTGCCCTTTGGCAGACATTGTCCATATCTGGACAACCCACCGGAGAGCATCGTCAGCACAACATGCCAGCTGTCAGCACAGCCAGAGAGAAGAAAGTTGAAGCAACAGGCAGAGATTTCCTGAAAACTCARAGCTGAAGTATTGTCTCATGTGGGCCCATTAAGACCAGGAGAGAGCAAGTGAAAAAGAGATATCTGGGGAAAAAAAATGAGGAAGAAGGGGCACCTTTATGCACCTCCATAAGAATGATACCACTCAGTTAAAAGTTTGCAACAAGTTAGAGGGTCCAGGCTCCCACCAAGGGCACATTTGATTTTATCAACTTAAGAAGCTGTTAGGCAGCCTCATGCTCTAGGCTTTCTGTCAGAATGCAGCTAACATAATGTTTTTAGATCAACTACAATTAAATATTTTCCGTTTGTCTAATTTCTTTCCTTCCGCAGCCTACAAAAAAACTTCCCAAATGCGCATGAAGAAGTCAGCTCCTTTATATTTTAATGGACAAAGACCTTTTCAATTATCTCAGCTTTTTTTTTTTTTTTTTCCTCCCAGCCCCAGTGGGATCAGATCTTGGCAGTGTCATAACGCAAGAGAAAGGCATAATGCTGAGTGTTCAGGCATCACCAGGGTGGTGTTTYCAGCAAACAATGGGGACATGAGGTGCACATACCACTGTGACTCTCAGGAAACAGTGCAAGAGGTCAAAGCTAAATATTTACATTTTATTTCTACGTACTTTTTTTTTCAGCCATCTGCACAAGTAATCATCTAAATCCAGCACATTATTATCAGAACAAAAAGAACAAATTATCAGAATGAAAAGAGGGCAACACCAGACTTTGGGGAGGAGGTGGTCAGTGCTGCTCCTCTGGAAGATCTCTCCTYGGACACAGAGCTACATGCTTGGATGCAGGGTGCCTGATTCACTTGTGGGTAGCTGTCCACAGCAGTACAAAATGAGCCTTTCAAAGCCATCCAGTCTTGTCCGAGCAGGAGATAGGGTGAAATCAGTAGGGACAGAGAGACCCTGCTACTTCCCATGTGTGATACTTCAAATGAGCAACCTACACCTCTGTATGAAGAGAGGAAGGTGCCTGCTAGGCATTAAAATGTAGTGGAGAAGGGGAAAAAAAAAAGACGAACATGGAAGGGTTAGCAGTTGTGCAACACTTTTGTGCAGACATGATGCATTCTTCCCTGCTTTTCACACTCAGATGGAGACAAGAAGTCCACTAACATCCTTAGGCCAAGCTTCACAGAGGGAGTTCTGAATATGCTGCCTTTGGAGCAGCCATCAAAACCGGCCAAATCAAATGCTCCAGGATGCTGTCACACTAGTTCTGGCTGRGATCGCCACCTTACTGAAATTCTATTACCAGAGTAGAAATATTGAATAATTTTTTGTGCTGTCTTACATGTAAAACATGAAACCAAGAATATGCTCATCTCTTCTGCTGCACTGAATAACAGAAACTTAGTAAGTGTGCATACATAGTCAGTCAGTATTGCAGTTCATCAGTGTATCAGGTCACGTGCTGTATATTGGACATTACACTGATCCTCGAACAGCTGCCACATCCACAAGACACACATCTTCATATCTGTGACTAAATCATAAAAGCAAAAAACAACAGTGCACAGGGCAACAGTAAGCTTGAATGCCTTTATTAAGATAGCAGCACTGAGCTACACAGACTCCAAGATTCACAACAGCAGTTTCTGCTGAGGTATCACATGCAAGCTACTGCTTTGCATTTAGGGCTGAGGGCGAGTGCTCAGCTCTTGTACRTGATACAGCTTCACTGAAAACAAGAGGCAAAGCTCTAGTCCTGCCACTTATACGAAGCTGAAGACTTAACTASTACAAACCAGAAAAAGTCTTACAGTAAAATAGTTTATGCTGTCTTAGTAGCTAACAGAAACTAGATTAAACAGATAAAAAGGATAAACATTTCCCAGACTACCACTCCACACTGATAAATCAGTACCTAAATACTATGTCTCCAAAGAGCAATTTTGAGTTCATGGTTATGGCTTATTTCCACTAAAATAATGTGCTTAAAGAGGGATGAGCTTGTTCACTGTAAGTTGCTGAGTTACATTTGACCCAGGCCTAGCAGATTGGAGGACAGCATGTAGCTATCAGAACCTACTGCCTGTGGTGACAACTTACCCTGGTGCTTTCCTCTCCATCTTCCAAAACACTTGCTACAGCGAAGGCTTGGAGCAGCAGAGGGAAGAAGAACATCCAGAAAGGAGTCCTGCAGGAGATGCTCACTGTGGTAAAGACTGATCTGAAGAGCCAGGGCAACAGCAGGTCTTTGCCAGCTCTGTGGCCCTTTGCAAGGTTTGGAGTGTCTGCCTTAATCTGAGAGCTGCAAGACCATGCAGGGCCCTGCTTGCTTGAGCATGAACTTTCTTCCCCTTGGCCAAGTGACAGTCTAGGCCTTTCCCTCTGAAACACAGAGGAGCAGTTTCCATTGCTGTTAGGAACATATACTGCAGCTAAATTCTTATCACCATTTCTGCTAATGAGTCACGGCACAGAGCGGTTTAGGCAGCAAGTCTAGGACACAGCTGAAGTTTGAGCTGAGCTGAGCAGCAGCAAAAAAAGAGGAAAAAAAACTCTCTAAAACTGTCTTTTTTATAAAGGGAAAATTGCATTGCAGAAGTTGTAAAGTAAAGCAGCCAGGAAAAGGAGACTATTGGAGGAAATTGCACAGCTTTTTCTTCCCATTTATCCAGCTGAACAAACAGATTGTTGTTGTATCCAATGGAGGATGTAAACTGTCCCCTTGCTCCTACACTAACAGTGGGATCTCACGGTCAGTCAAAAAACAGCTCAAATTTGTATTTATTCTGTTGCAACTGGAGTCCCCTCGCTTCAACAGGCAGTACACTCTGGAGTCATTCTGGTCTACTTCAACAAACTAAATAGTTACCAATAGTTATCTGAAAAAATATGGGCTCCCAGTAAGAGAAAGAGCTTTTTTTAAAAAATTATTTTCTCCACTAAGTGCTTATTGATTAGAAAGTTTACAATCAAATCTCAAAACTCATGCTGAAGGACACTTGGAGCCTCAGATTCGTGTTGTCTGCTCCTTATTTGCTAACGAGTCTACTACTTGGTCCTCCAGCTTCCGTATACATAAGGCGTTGCACTACTAGGTCTTCAGTATSACCACAGCTCAGAGATTCAACCTCACCCTAAGTAAACAGGTGAATTGCAAATTAAAAAGGAGTTTTCTCCAAGGCTTTGCCGATTTATTTCCTGGAATATTTATTTTATCAAGTTTTTCAATAGTCATACACASCAGGAATAGAAGAAGGGCACATTGCAACATGACACAGTGGGAGAGCCAGACAGTGGAGCATGAATAGAGAACCATGAAGCCTTTACTTGTTCCTTTTTTTTTCCCCCTCCATGGGAAAACTGTTGAGCAAGCTCACTTCAGTCTAGAGCTACAGTCACAAATATTTCTTAGGAAGCTAGGGAAAAGCCAGACTGACCAAAAAAGAAAAATCAGGGGATACAGAATCCTTTAATACATGATATTAACTTGCAGTAGTCAAAGTTGCAATCAGTGGTGATCATCATCAGGAAGAATAATAAAAGCCAAATGCTGAGTGGAAACAATCTGCTGTGCTTTATGTGAGGAGACATGATACATCTAGAAAAAGTAAAAGGAAAATAAATCATGACTGGGGGATGTAATAAACTCTTTTCAACTACTTTACCAAGTAGTAAAATGTTTAAGAAAGTAAAATGTGTAGGGAAGAACCTCTGAGTTGTTCCAGAATCTAAAGTGATCCATTAGCTGAGACTCTAGCATGCTGATTAGATGTAAGTGCTATGAACCTAACAATATTCTTTATGCTACAACCTTCTTGAACAACTCCAGAATTGCCAGTAACTTCAAGTATTGCAATCGCTGTTGACCACCAAGAGGAGGAATGACAAGAGCAGGATAATGAGTGAAGGAAAGCCTTTCTTCTCCCTRTGGCAAGGCTTTACAAATAGGTTTTAATGTAAGGGACCTAGATATGCCCTTTTTGCCAAACTACAAATGCCTAGTGGGACCCTTATCATCAATGGGATCATACAGATGCTGAGGCTGTAGCAGGAAGCCCCAAGTACCTTCTCTTTGCCAACCACACAAGCAGCCCTGCCCAATAACATGATAACCAAATAAGCAAGCGGGCAGGAACAGAATGGGATTGCAAGCACAGTAATTATCCTCGAGTTGTGAAACAGTATCATGTAATATTTTTCAGCAAGCCAGATTTCCCATATATCTCTCCCGCCTTAAAAGCACAAACGTACAGACTGTGGAGGGCAGCCAGGCGCACTCGTTTTCCAGCAAAAAATGGTGAATCCCATGGCATTCTGAAAAAGTGTCAAATTCTAAAGTTTCAAGGGTAGATTTTTTTTTGCTGGTTAACAGTCCTCAGAGCTGTATTTTCAAACTCTGCAGGCTCATGYACTGCTTATATATTATTAACATTTTCAGCTGTTATGTCTAACATGCCCCTTGTTTCTTTAAAAATATAAACCCAAGCTCTTTCAAAAGGGGGTAGCTTCTGAAACAAAAAGAGATCTTGGTTATAAAGACAGTGGTAAAGTTTCCCTACCTTCTATGATATAAAAAAATCCATGATATAATAAGGAATATATTTTTTTTGTGATCGTAATAGGCACTTCTCAAAAGTGGTGTGTTACAAAAACTGAGACTAAAGCCATGAGGGAAGAGAAGGCCATCCTCCTCCTCCACAGTCTTCAGYATTTGAAAAACAGCAAGAGCAGCAGAAATTCTGTGCTTGCTTCTATGATCTTCCCTCTTAATAAAAAGAATATAGATGTATTTTTTAATTGGAAAAAGTTCATCTGCAATTATTTAACTAGTTGGGGAAGAGCTAAAYAGTTAAAAGAGTAACTGATGATAATGCAGTACTTACATCTGATAACTTGAAAACAGCTAATCATAGAACACTTGGTAGCTGAAATYGTTGGATTTGATTCTGAAATTGTATCTTCCTGTCTTTCGCTGGTACTGGCAGACGAGAAGGCCTGCAACCCCCAGCACAAAAACAAATGCAGCAACGACAATAAGGATGATGTATCCAACTGCTAGCCCGGCCTCCTCCTCTCTCTTTGAATCAGATGCTAAAAAAAAAGAAGAGGTGAAAAACAGAAGTTTTGCAATTTATAAACCTATTCCTGGGATAAGGTGTCAGCCAAGCCATAGCACCTTGCCTACAAATTGGCCAACACTCATATCAAAGCACAGAGCTGTGAAATACCATTGATTTGCCCTTTTTGTGAGGGTGCTTTGCATGGAAATGTTATGGTCAACAATCCAAAACTGTTCTTTATATAGAAGTACAGAATCTCTGTAGACTTATAAGTGATCTGTGCTTGGAATTTCCCTCTAAAATTTTCTGTTAAAATAAGAATTAAATAAAGGATACGCAACTTTTCCAAATGCTGCCCTATTTTCAGAACAACATAGATTTATAGAGTTGGAGCATTCTCCCTTCTTAATCCTGCTCCCATTTATCCATGATTATTAAAATACTTGATTTGCTTTCATCTCATAAGTAATGCTTCTTTAAACAGAAGGCATTTAGGCAGAGATTCAGCTCTTGGACCAACACATTCACATTCATGAGGTCTACGTGGGGGTCCCTCTGTATGTGCTGGGTGTCTAAACTCCCTTTCTAGTCAGTGGAGATGCAGCCAGTGCAGTCAGCAGAGCCAGGCAAGTGATTTACACTGAAATAGTCGCCAAGACTCAACTTTGTAGCCTGAGCACCTAATACCACCTGAAAAGCTAAAGGAGCTCTGGCTTCTGCGTAGGGCGGGCAGACACAGTATAGGATCTACGGAGACCTGAGCTTTCCTGGAATAGCAAATAAATACTGAGGGCAAAGACACAACAGATCAGCTACAGCACAGTGCGTTTGGGTGCACAGTAAAGCCCTTGATTGCCAGGTCTCTCCCTAGGCCCCACTGACAACCAGTAAAACAAATTCCCCTAAGTTCAAATATAAACACTGCCATGCAAGTGCCAAAATCTGCAGGCACTTCCTCCTCCTTCCTTCCCCCTCAAACTCTTAACTTTATGCACCTATTAGCACCTGCACATGTACTCTTGCACACTGCCAATTTATTCTTGTTAATGTATATAAAGAAACATGTATTTGTCCATACACATTCTCAGGACAGCACTTGTTTAGACTTGCATTTATGCAACATCTGAGGTACACAGAAGACAAATACCAATGTACCCAAACCTGCAATTAGAGACAAAGTCTTTGGTCAAATGGCACTGGCAGGAAGGGACACAATAGCAGAGTACCAGCTACAGGGTATCCAGGGCATTATCCAAGATAAGTCARGACAGTTTTGCATTTTATTTTTACAACTTACTTCTCAATTTCAGCTTCAAAGCAAGGCATGAGAAAGGTACACAATGCAAATGGCAATGTGCAGTAATACTAAAGCCAATGTAGACAGGGAAGCACATTTATCAGTGGGCTTTGCTATAGCTTTTTCTATTTTTCTTTCCATATTTCACTGCAGCAGCTTCCCTGACAAGGTAATTTACTKAATCCTCTTCAACACAGATGGAGATATTACTGTCTAAAGCTAGCCTCACACTTGAAGTGCAATATGAGTATCTAAACTGGAAATATTAGACCACATTCTGCAGGGCYATGTAGCTACACGTTTGCCTAGATGTGGGTGTAGCACCGGCCAAATGCTAAAGCTCCACGCAGAGTTCCTTTTCTATGATGGCAGCTCGTAGAAATCCAATGATCATAGATCATGTCTTTCAACATTAAAAATACAGTAGGATCTCTGATGTAAATGTGAGCAATGATATGAGTGCTGTACAAACAAAGCTGTGTTAACTGATAAGTTTAAAAGGGGGAAAAATGATTCAGAAGTGAACACCAATAGCCTATTCTAACTGACTTAGGCTTGCTTATCAAGGAAGAAAGAATCAAGGAAGTATGCTAAGGAAGAACCTGTTTCAAGTTTCAGAAGAACATTGTGAKCATCAGAATAGGGGAGAAAAAGAAACTCCTAAAAAGAAACATGTAAAATTCATTCATCATTAAATCTGCAATTATAAGAGCATTAAGTGACTGGCAAAATAAGCAATCAGCAGGAGAAAAGAGGGCGACTTTTGCTTATTCCCTTTAGGTATGTGTTATAAATCTGAAGCTATACACTCTGAAATGTACAATTACTCTTACTGTGTATTTTACACTAATGCAAATGGCTGGAGGAAGCCAAATGACTTGAAATGTTGGCAACATTTTGAGGCAACAGTTGCCCTTGAAAACATCACTCATGGCTAAATGCAGAAGATGTAGAAAGCAGTACAAATTGGACCTTGCACTAAGTATGTGGTGCTGGTCTTCATCCTTCAGTAACCTGCATTGTACTGCTCCACAAGACTAGCCAAAGTGCTGCACACCAGCTAGGCTCTGCCACCTTCCCTTGCAGCATTAGTTAAGTCAATGCCAGGGAATCTAAGGAAACATGGCAATGCAACTGGCCATGCAGACTCTTATCTCCTCCTTCAGAGTTCAATACAACTATGGTCCAAGACTGGTATAGAGTAAACTCTACAAAAACGAACCACAATCTAAAAAATTCTAGCCACTTTGTGACAATACTATTGAAATAACTGATTGATTTTGTGGCTGTTGTACTTACCCATCTGTGCAAATGACAATGTGAAATTCTTTCTTTCTCCTTCTTTCCCCAGTCACCTATTTGATAGTCATTTCATTAAGGAGAGTAAAGACTTTTCCATACTGCCACATGGCTTCAGTAAGGACCCTCTCTCCTCAGGTTTTTATATCACAGAGGTTCAGGTTCCTTAGCTGGTTCAAAAGAATCTTGAAGTGGTGGTTACTCTGTGTCACCTTCTTGTAAACATCTATTCTTAACTCACCAGCAGATTTACATAGGGGTCCCCAGGATGTCCTGTGTGTGGCAATAGTTTCACCAGTTTTCAGGGATCGAGTACCACGGCATCTCTGCAACAATCAATTCAAACTCCAGTAAGGCATATGGCTGACTCATTAATAATACAGAGCCTTTTTGATGACTATATAAAAGCTGTATATTATTCTGACTCTTTGGGGTTCTGTTTCCTATCTTATGGTTCATTATATTGAAGTGAACACCCTATGGAAGTTCGAAAGGAACATTAGGGAACGGCATTAGGGAAATACCAGTTTATAATCTGTAGTTATTCACACTGAAAAACATGTGAACAGACATTTCACACAGATAATCTCTTTCTTTTCATTACTTTTCTGTTTATTTTAGGGAAAACCTATGGGAGTTATACATATACTTGTCCTCTCCATTCAACATACATATCTCAGTCTAACATTAATTTTGCATAAGAGAAAGAACAGTATACTTCCTTTTCCTTAAAAGAGTATTGCCACCCAAAGAAGAGGACCTGGCTGATCACCTCTGCTATGCCATGTTCATTGCTCATGTCAGTCCCAGCCTCCAGTTGGGAGGTTGCTTTACTTTTTGGACCAGTCCAAATCCACACAGCTACAGGTCTGCTCCAACAGCAAACACAGCAGCTCTTGGTACAGCCACTGCTTGATTCCTTGCAGCTCTGCAGTCCCTGTCCTCCCTGTCCCCCTTCTCTCCTACCTGGCTCCTCTCACCATGTCCCTCTGTCCTGTGGGGGACGCTGCCTGTGCAGCCCCACAGTCAACTGCTGCAGGGAACCAGCTCTTCCAAAGGAGACCAGGAGCTGGTGTCTGCTTAAGCACTGATTTTTAATGTGCAAAATCACCTGTGAAACCTGGAGCCTTCTCTGCATTTGGCAATCACGTTTCCTGTTCCTACTTCTTTGCCTCCTCTRGAGGAAGCTTTACTTTGTGAGAAAGGAAACAAGTATCTTCTGTTAGCCATTTGTGAAGTCTTTCAGGAAAAGGTCATTTGCTTTACAATGAGTTGTATGATAATTTAGTTATTTAGAACTAGAGGAAAGTGTAAAACAATGGAGGAACTCCAAATTGTTAAACATCCTTGACAGGAAAAAAAAAAAAAAAGACGATTGAAAGAGGGAGGAGAAAATTCCTGTGTCCTCACTAAAAAGCAAAAGAGCCATCAATTAAAGCTAGTCTTTATTTCTGTTGAAGTAGCACATTCTTAGATGGAACCATGTATCATATACTTATAATTAAAAAGAAACAAACCATTGATTTGGAACACAATTAGGCAGAAGTTCTTATCAGAATATTACTTTAGAAAGCCCTATTAAGCTGTACTTGATTTACAGCCCTAGAAATTTAATGCCGTGTTTTCTATCCTTGCACCTAAACTCTGACCTGGAGAAGTAAATATCTAGGTAAAAAAAAAAAARAAAAAAAAAAAAAGAGGGCAGAACAACATCCCAAGTCAATTTAATCAGACTTTTTTTTTACTGGAATTGCTATTATGGGTTCTGTCTGTTATAAGAACCACTGACACATATCTGAACAGCCTATCTCATTTTAAATTTATTTGTTACCTTCTAGATGTCCATAAAGCAGAAGTGAAAGGGTCAGTTCTCAAGCTCCCCAATTTTGATAACCATTTTTGTGTAAGCTCCATAGCTAGGAGAATGGGGAACAAAAAGCAAAAGGTGGGCACTTCCATGTGGCTTTAGTTCTTTCCTCCCCTCTCTGCTCTCAGCAGAGAATGAAGGAAAATTTCAAGGGTTGTCTTTTAGTGTTATAGCCTGCCAGGTCCCTAGA
This sequence comes from Nothoprocta perdicaria, assembly GCF_003342845.1. Taxonomy (NCBI): domain Eukaryota; kingdom Metazoa; phylum Chordata; class Aves; order Tinamiformes; family Tinamidae; genus Nothoprocta; species Nothoprocta perdicaria. The sequence continues at coordinate 2,876,502 of NW_020456265.1, read as the reverse complement.
AGAGCAGTGAGACACATCAGAGTAAAATAGGAATGAAAGAGCAAAACCCTTACCATTCTACAGGTACTTTCTGGTGTCTCCATACAAATACGAACTTTGCAGTGCAGATAAACCACAGAATTGTTGACAAAAGAAAAGATTTTCAGCTTRAACTGTGCTTTACTTGAATTCCCATTCTCTAGCAGTGTAGTATAGGTGTTTGGGATGGGACAGCTGTAAAGGAAGAAGAAAAAACACACATGGTAGCTAGAGCTATAAAAGGTATGTTTTGTCAACAGCACGTGATAACTCACATTATGAAYGTTCTTCAGAAAGTCATAGCCAGATGCTCCATAAAACAACTCTGCAGCAGGCATAGCTGTGATAAAGGATTATTTGTTGTTTTATATTGTTGCAATAGCTAAATAGAACAGAACATTCAAGAATTGTCTGAAGGAATGAGGGAAGACAGAAACAAGGAGAAGAATTTATACTCAACTTCAGCAAACAGAGAAAGTGAATCAAATAATACATTAGAAGGAACACCTTATGWTACTAAAATAAAGGACTACTGTGTATTTTAAGATGAGCCAAAGGAAGAAGACATAGGAGTGAGATGAACATCATCTCRTGTCAAAGTGTGCTGAATACTGCTTGGGGTCACCGCCATATAGGAATCACCCAACCTAGGAAGTCAGTGAGGAGTCATGTAGGGCCTTGTTGATATCTAAACCATAGAAAAATGGACAAAGGATATTTCAATTGTACTTTTTATCTGAAGAAATAGGTGATTTGGGCAGTCAGTAGTGTAAGAAGTACAATTCCTTTAAAAGCTACTTGGGAGTCAACCAAACTTGAACAATCATCATACTCTACTTTGAAAACATTTTCTTTCTATACCTRCTGTCTTAACTCAAAGAAGGTGTGACCTATGAGAATGATAAAGAACTCTGCATATGAATAATGAGAACACACATAAAAGGCATTTAATAGGTAACACATTAGTGGTTAGTACCACTGGCATATCCAAGGTATGACAGTTACTGTACCTGTTGTTGATGAAAGTGAATGAGAGAGGATCCACTGAATTACTAGTTGGAGTTGCCCAGCAGTCAGTGAGTACCACCTTGAGCTTGGTGTTCTCTCTCTGGATGCCCACTTCAATCAGCACATCATCACTGGCAGAGACACTGAAATTTTTAGGTATTGGGGAGTTTCCAATGAATAACTGCATTTCTGTTCTGAAGTGTCCAGATCCATGMAAATCCTCAAAAATGGTGTAAATTCTGAAACAAAAATTCACCTCTATAACGACCACAAATCTGACTGTGTCAGTCATAAATACAGCGACTATTTCTGCACATCTCACATATATTATAGGGAGGAGTTATCTACAGTCCAGGATGTTAGAAGATTTTCAAGAGAAAGGGGTGAAGACACATAAAGTTTTCAGGCAGAGAGGTAGGAAGTGAGAGGGAACAAGATTGAGCTCTCTTCCAGTTGAAAACAATGAGAGCAAAAGCCAGGAAGTGACAGTCTGAACAACAACAGAGAGAGAGGGGCAGGAAGAAATGAAGAAATGTCCCTTATTATGGAAAGAAGATACAAGACTGACAAAGATTTTGCTTGTAGAGGACGGTACAGCATTTGAAGAGACTGAGGGGTCAGCAAGTGGATTTGGTGATAGATGAAGTGTGGTGGGAGGGAAGGGACAGAGGAGGTGGAGCTGTGCAAAAGGAGATCAGTCATTGTCAGGTCAAAGTCTGCTGTAGCCTATACTGTAGCCATAAACAGAGGCTTTCACTCCATCTTATTAGAAGTTGGAGTCTTTCAAAAATAACATTTGCATTACATATTTTTTTTTTCTAAGCAAATCAAATAAGAATTTGTAAGGACTTAAAAATTCACATCCTCCACACCAAGCRTAGTATCCACCTAGCAGTCTGCATGCCTAAAGTAGTGGAAAAGATAAAACATAGTTATGTTTCAAATGCAGGTAAATGTTGTCATTGCTAATTGCATGTGATTGCCCAGGGAGGCAAAGAGAGGTCAGGAGTTCTGGCTCCCAAATCAGCACCAGTAGTTCCTAAATGTTAATTTTCATCATTTTAACCAAGCAACAGACAACTTTTTTGGCTGTTGGATCTCTTGGCACATTGGAGAAGATCTGCTACTTAACAGGGATACTCAGAGAGCAAGATTCACAGGCTGTTAGGCTATTTAGGGTGGCAAACACTGTCACTGAACACAGCTGTGACCACTGGGGATTTTCCCCATGCAGCAGCGTTAACACAATAACATTTCCAGAGTTGTTCCTTACCCTTCTGCAATGTATCCAGATGAAGTCAAGAGATCATTCTGAAACACACAGTGGATTGGACTGGCAACTTTTAAGTGGTGGATTATTCCCTGAGCAGAAAGGTCATTCCGAAGTACTGTTTTCGCTACAGTATTAGTTACATTCTGGAGCACAGAAAGAAAAAAGTAAAATCTGTCAACATCAGTGTTAGTGTTTCTGGGATATAGGAGACCTACAAACCTGCCAGCTTCAGGTATTTAGGAATTATCTGTTCCCCTGAGTGCAAAAAAAAAATCAAGCAGATTAAAYCTCTAGCATCTTTGTTACTATAGAACTAGAAAATAAAAATCCTTCCTGATAGAGTCTATAATGATAATTGTTCCACAAGAGAACTTCTGTACCTCAGCACAGCATAAGCCTTAGGTTTGATCTGGRGTTGAAAACTTTAAGGAAATGATACTCCTTTAACAAAGACAGTTCCTCTCATGGCCCACACCACTATACAGTAATAATTGGGCTATTTGTTTTAATATTGTATTGAAATTGCTTTTAAGAGGAGCTTCTGACAGCTGCAAAGAAAACTGCAAAGAAGCACAGGAAGTGAGTGTCCATCAGGAGAGGCTGCTGAGCTTTGCTGCCAGAACCCAAAGACTTTCTTCTCTCGCTTGCTTGCCCCCATACAGACAGGTAACTTTCCCCTTGCAAGAAGGGGTTGTCCTTGCCCAAGGAAAAACCTTGGACCACATTTCAGCAGCTATAAGACTGTATTGCCRGGGTAGGAAGTGCTGTTTCACCCCAGAGAGCCCCACAGAGAAATGCTCTGGGGCTTCTTTGCATGCAGTGCCTCGAGGACTCACCGTCTGGACCTCAACGCCGCAGCGGCCCCAGGCTGCCTGCAGCACCACGTGAGTGCCATTGCTGCGGCTCACGTTGCAGCCAGGCTCCCCCAGGTACAGCGAGGATTCAGGGATCGACTCCTGCCGTAAAAACYGCTTCTGGATGGTAAGGATTATCTTCTCGATTTCACAGGACACCCGCACTGCGTCTTTAATGGAAGCCACTGGAGATGTTTCAGGAGAAAAGTGAGGAGCTGGCATTGGGTCTGTGGTGAAAGAAGGCAGCACCACACTGGAGAGGATGATGTTGTCCAGAGCTTTGTGTCCCGTARTAGAGTCCAATGCCGCTGGGGATGAAACGTGAGTTGAAGTCTGCAGGGATGGCACAGGTGAAACCGTGTTGTGTGCAGGTTTCCTATCCATCATTGTTGCCTCCTGGAGGACAGGAAGTGCTGAAGAATACCAGAAATAAAGGCATTGTTGTAATTTACACATCCAAGTGGATTTCAAATGATAACAACAAACCTTTATAAAGACACATTTACTCACAGTAACAGGAGTTAAAAACAAARCAAAACAAAAGMAARWCAAAKRAAYRAACAAAAATCCCAGCTCYTTTTACTGCCAAAGTCKTGGCCTTTTCTTAATACATAAAAAGCCKCTAATAAAAGCTGAAATGCTTCATTTCCTGAAAGCTACAATTATTTGTGTGCTTAAGCAAACAGGTTTATAGCTTTTGGAAGATCAGCAAGATATCTCCAATTGTAAGGTGCTTGACAACACCCAGACTTTTTTGGCAGATACTGAAGAAGGAACTAAACACTTCTAGTTTGGGAATCCAAATAGGAGCAGAACTCATCAAAAAAAAGGGCTCCATTTTTGCATAGTGGGTACCCAGAAATTATGCAAAAATTTTGGAAAACTCTTTTTTTGAGGAAATGAAGAACAAACCTCATGCAGCAGAATTTTTACTGACTACAGGAAGGAAGCAGACAGGGGAAAGACAGAACCAGGGACTAGTATTAATGTTCATTTGGAAGACCCCAGTTCCAGCACAGGCTCTGGGGTTTCACCATGCATGGCTCTGTAGTATCAGAAACAACCTGAGTGTTCATCCAGCACTGAATCAACGTAATAAATTCAACATTGTAAATTCTAAGTGAAACAGGATGTGTCTCATTGTGCAAAAAAAACTTCTACAACGTTTTTACAAAGTATATACATAAATAACGTCTATTTCCCAAGCTGCATAYATAAAATATGTCCTTCTGGAACTCCCCTTTGGGGAATGCCCCACGCTGGAAAGTTGCTGATTTGGAAACAAGTCAGGGAAAAAAAAAATCTGAGCTCTTTCAAAGCTGATTTTCCCCAAAGCTCCTTATCAAATGCTAAATACTTTTTTAAACAAAACAAGTGAATGGTTGGTATCAGTTCACCAATCCTTGTTACTTAGAAATTCTTTAAGTTTATGGCTAGACATTTCCAGTTAAGATGAGTTGAATACAACAAACCAAATTCATCCCTGACAAAATTTCAAGGTCTGTGGCAGGTGTGGCCTAATGATCCAATAAATATCAGATTGCTGGGATTTCAGTCAGCCATTAGATAATTAAAAATATATTTTTTTTGCCTTGGCAGTTTCTTCCAGGCTTCTCTGGGTGCACATCAGCAAATCCTTCATTGCAGCTACACTCATAAAACCCAAGTGTGTTATGACATGACGCATCTGGAGAGCAGTCATCTTCTTCCCTGGTGCATTCATCATAATCTGTTGGGTATATTTAAGCAATAGGTAAAGGAGAAAACTTTATAACTGAAAAAAATGATAGTTGTGAAACTTGAGCATGATGGTATCATCAAACATATCATTACACTTTGCCTGTGAAATTGCAAGACAACAGACACAGAGCTTAGAAGACTCTTGCATGTGGCTAACAAAAGTCCTTCAATGGCAACACGGTCACTTACAATGCTCAGCAGGTGCTCAACCTAACTGCAGGCACCCCACTCCTATGGCCCTAAACTGATCAGCCAAAGGAAGCACTTAGAAACCAGGGGATTCCTCGACAGTCTCCCATTCCACAGACGTGAAGAGAGGTTTAAAAACACAGCCCTGTGTAACATGCTCTGGGTGGCCCTGCCTGTTCAAGGCAGTTGGACTAGATGGTCTCCAGAGRTCCCTTCCAACCYTAATCATTCYGTGAATCTGTGAAATTAATGAAACAGTCTGAAAAGCAGGAGGTTCATATGACTGATACAAGTTTGCCTCTATTGGCTTTCTTCATTTTTTATCTGACCAAAATTTTCATTTTTGGAGAGAAAAATAGGCATAACTTCCTTTTTTCTTCCCAAATCTAATCAGAACTGTGCAGATATGAACATACAACCATAGGTGGGACTGAGAAAACAGTCCTAACATCCAGCTCTGYGTGGAATTCTCCCTGAAACAAACTGTATGTTGTAATGCAGGCAGGCACTGCACAAAATAGTCCTGATCCTACTAATTAAGTGGGTAGTTAAGTAGATGACAAAGCATCACGACTTGACCACTGAGTAATCGTGCCTGTATATATCAGAGAAACTGATGTCATTTTGTCCATAATTTTGACAGCTTATAACAATAGTCTTTGGACAAACTTATGTTGAGGATATAGATTTGCAATTTTTTTTCTAGGGACGACATCAATTTGCGGGACAGAATTCAGCAGCACTTAGTCAGGATATTAATGCTTCTTCTTACCATCTTAAATTACCTACAAGGAAGAAGAAATAAGCAATCACCCATTATGCTGGTCTTGGTAAACTGTGGACTTTCATCCAAGCTCCCAGGCCAAACGTGTGTGAAAAAAAGGATGCTCTCATTGCAGAATTAATTTACTTGTTTCTTGTTTCTTGTTTTTTTTTTTTTTTAATATATATATATCATGCAAATTTATCAGTGCAAAGCAGAGGGAAATCTATTTCAAAATGATTTTATATAGGACTAGACTGTCTATGTAAAATGACCTGTTTTCACTGGTAGTTTATAAAAGTCTCCATTTGTGACCACAGTTTGTAATTTCTCCATATCTTCCTTTCTATAAATCCCCTAGCTATAAGCCAAATCACCGGTTGGTTTTGTCCTTTTGGACCAGGGATATCATAGTTTTTATTTTAACTTTAGATGGTCTCTGAAAAAAGAAAAAAAAAAGAAAAGTGGATTGAGTGAGCTGGCAGAAGCAATAAAAGGAGAGATAATGGCTTTATGGCTTTTTCATCCACCAGTTTTACAGGTACTTTCATTTAAAAAAAACCCAGGCTAATAATAGGCTTTAGCGTCTTTCCAGCTCTGAAGAACTGTGGTGATATGAGCTGCTCCTTACCATTTATGGAGAGACTGCTCTTGTCAACTGTGAAATAGGAGCTGTGTTCAAAGGCATCATGAAAAGCTGTGATGAGGTAGTTGATATCCACATCTTCTGCAATCAGTACCTGGAAACTTACCACTGTGCTCCCATTAGTGATACCAGTTATCACCACTTTAATCAGCCCAGCATCCATTTTCAGAAGGAGCTCACGGGGCAGAGATTTATGTACCTGGTATAAAAAACAAAATATAGATAAGATGGATAGATAGGAACGGTTGCATTTTAGGCTTTGTGTACTGCCCAGAAATGAATATTATGCATTACAACTTTGCTGCTYACTCTGGAGGGCAGCAATAGAAAAATGATTCTTTGCTTCTTAGCAACATTTCCTCTCAACAGCAGCTGAAGGACTTGATATTTGACCATGAATATTAAACAAGAAAAATGATTAACCCCCCCTATCATTTGGCACAGGTACTCACAAAAGCTTCTGCTAACAAGAAGTCTGCAATAGCAGAAGGAGCAACAAAAGACAAGGAGCGAGGGCAGTGGAGAGGCCTCCAGGCGCTCCAGGCTGTGTGTCTACCTGTGATATTCATTCAGGGAGCTCAGGCATCAGGTCAGACCGAGGTTTTCATCTTTTTTGTCCAAACTTCCAGGTATTAAATACACTTGCAACATCTTCTTAGTCCATCCCCACCCCCAGTATTCCCTTCTCATCTTTTTTTTKSYTTTTTTTTTCTGAATATTTGATTTTATTGATACCTCTTTCTACTTTGGGCTTTGAATCTGGTCTATTTGTTCCTGTCTTTATTCATATTTTTGCTTACAAAGCATGACTCAAAGCTTGAAAAGTATAGTCAAAAGTACAGTCACATTATTTGTAGGTAACCACTAGATGACACTACAAAACCCTTTATTCAGAAGGCGATATGATTTCACAACATGTACCACACCCTGAGTTATCAAAGGAATGGTTGATGGATTATGAAGGGCAAAAAAATGAGGAAAAGAAAGAGTGACTTAYTAGAGTAATTCAATATATAGAATTTTGAGGTTTTCTTACAAAAAAAAAAGTCTTTTTGGAACTGTAATTGTATCTACAATTACTGCAGCATAAAAAAGACAGAAAACTCACAAGGCTAAAAGAGGGAAAACATGTATGCCAAAAGAAGAGCCACGGGAAAGAGAAAAAGCACAGACAAAACTAACACTGACATCAAGAGGGAGYGTCCCCTGTTAAAGCAAGAAAAACTATGAGTGAGATAGAGGCTCAAAGTTAAGGGCCATATGGAAGCCACACTACAAATGATGTAATGTCATAGGAAGGGCCAACAGGTGTTTTGAGCAGGAGGACAGCAGCAGGCTCACGGAGCCAGGCTTCCCCCACGGCTGGCTGTGGCTTTCTGGAGCCACCATGAGTAGGTCCCAGGCCAGAGGCCCATCAGAGCCTCTGCAGGCCACCTACATATGCAAGCCTGTAATCACCAGCCTTCTGGAAACAAGTGAAAGCGACATTAATTTTATCAGAACATCCTGTTAGCCAGAAGATGAGCTGCATCAAGCCTCTTTTTCTGCTCACAGAGCCTATCTGCCCAGCACAAACCGTGGAAAGGTACTAGAGCACCCATCTGCCCAGCCACCATCACAGCCAACTTCATGGATCCCTCAAGAGGGGGATAAACTCAGATTAACAAGAGGGATGAACTTCCACTGGAACCGTGAGACTGCCTTAATTCCTGTATCAGCATCCATTTCACATTCAAATGGCTTTAATTACATTATTTTTAAGTACATTCAGCTACATCAAATGCAGGCTATTGCCGCTCCAAACGAGGGGTCACCTTGTGGAGTAAGGCAATATCATTTATTAGTTTAACACTTTTTGTTAATCAATATTTAAGACACTAGAATCCTGAATGATCTCTCCCACTCAGAAATTGAATGTACATCAGAGAATGCATTCTCATTCCAAACTCTTTTCTTCAGCAGTTAATTTTGTGAAGCACAAGCCTTTGCAGTCATGATATTCTTGGCTGTTGCAAAAGAAAGGCTGAGCTAAACGCAAGGATAAAATATGCTCTCCCGCTTTGCAATATTGTATTTCAGGTGCAATGCAAGGAATACGGTGAGACTAGCCTGGAAAATGAGAGTGCAAGTTGTCACATCAAGATTTTTACCTCATGTTCACTCACACTGTATTCCAAGGCCAGTATTTCTATTTGCTCTACTGCCAATTGAACCACTAGGCTTTGAAGTAGTGGAGCAGTGCTACACTAAAGAACATTATACACAGGAGGACTTAAACRTTTTCTGAATTGTAGATGGTGACACCAAAGACATCTAACAAAAAATCTTTGGCAACAGTTAACTGGATCAAGATATTGCTTTTAAAACCCACAAGACTTTCTCTCTCTACCTTAATGGAAACTACTTGTGGCCCTTATAACCTGAAAACAAAAATGTGTAGACCTTTTTATCTTCCTAAACTTACTTTTCTTTGGTATTTGGAAATACAATACAAGCCCTATATATACTGGCTCAGAGATAGATGAGAACAAGGCCATAACATGTCTAGCCAGCTGATTCACAAAATCTGTGAGCTGGAAAACGCATTTACTTCCTTATTGTTCCAAGTGATTTTTCTTGAGTCTAAAACTCAAGAACTGTGTAACAGCAGAACAAAACATACTTTAGTTGCTTTAACTACATAAAAATACTTTAGCTCCTCTATCTAATCATTTTACAAATTCTCCAAGCATATTTGTATCATTGATTTTCTGGATTACGGCATCGGACTGAATAACCTGTGAGAAAGAAGTATTTATTTTAACCCATTTTAAAAATACACGATTGCCAAACAGCCTCAGGCAGAGGGTGATGTTGAATGAAAGCGAGGTCAGTGGAGAATTGCTCCCCTTTCACTCTGCATGCTCATGTCACTCTCATGTTGTGACTGTCTTCATGATGTGACAGCCCTGAGAAAGCCACGCTCCACTAACACATCCAGAAGGGTGCAAACGGGTAACACCCAGTGGGAAAGGTACTTCACATCCATGCAAGTGGTATGCACAGCGAAACAGATTATACATTTTCCTTACAATTTTCTCTGATTTCTTGCTGGCCACGGTATCTTTCATTTTTTTTGGTCTCTGCTTGAACACAAATTGCACTGCATTCCCCACAGGCAGCTGTGTTTCAGGGCCGGGCTATAACCCTGTGCACAGTGAGAGTCTGGGGAGAGCTCTGCTGCATTTGAAGAGTAAAATAATTGTCATCACAGTTATTATTCCTTCTAAAAAGTAGACAGCTAAGATGAAACAAGACAAGGCCATGAAGCAGCACGCCACCACCCATGTTTATCTAACCACAGATGTGTGTGTTAAGTAAACTCCCAAAGATGCAGCAGGAACAAACTTCCAATAAATTTACCAGGAAATTAGAAAAGTAATACTGTCAATGAGAATTATGAGAGTGTTAAAGCAGGAGCTGCTATTGCAGTGTGCTTTGATACCCTGTGCCCTAATTAGAAGTGATGGCAGAGGGGACTTAGCAAGAAACCACATTAGACTCCTTCTCTAGACATGGGCCTACAAAAAAAGGATGATTATAAAAGTGTCAGCCTCAAGGTACTATGCAAAATGGTAATAACAGACACGCAGTGTCATTAATATACGTCCATGCTGGGCAAGGGTATTGCTAGGGCATTGCAAATATTCATTAACATTCTGAAGGAAATAAGAAAGGCAGTACAAGTACATCTGGAAACAGAGGCTTTGGAGAACCCCCAGGTCCTTGCCCCACTCTAAAACTGCAGCACRTTGCGTGCACAGACTCACAGTGTCAGTGGGACTCAGGACGTGCATAGGTGTGTGAGGGGGAACATATGTGCCAATATACCCTTCAGTGGGAAAGAACATACACATGATTTTATTGAGACCATCAATGCAGACTGCATCCTTCTTATCCACTTACTTTGTCAGCAAAGAGACGTGCAAAGTTTTGATATTCCTTGCTGCTTGTATTGCCAAAGCCCAGACGGTATTCCACATTTGTTATCCGCACCACTCCAGTAAGTTTCTGGACAGCTGCAAGGCMAGAAAATGACAATTTAAACACATGCTTCATGGACTACAGGCCACAGATGAGTGTKTGATAGTCACTGGCATGCCTGGCTACACAGGGCTCATTTCAAAACAACAGCAGGTCGGCCCCTTGAAATAAAGTCAGGGATGCTAGCGCCTAGGCACAAGCACCCAGCATTTTAGGCTACCTCCTCTGGCCTCTGGATGATTTTCAAGATGGGCACAAATCTCACATAGGTCTAATATCTGACACTTCTAAGTCTTGGATGCTGTGGAGCATCCAAAACATTACTTCATGGCTATGTTCAGGTGTCTGAACTCCTTTCCTAGTCTCAGCTTGTTATCCTGGCTCTACCAATACTCCAGGCAGGGAAACTGGCCCCTGCAGTGGATAAATCATTCCAGCTAGGTCCTCTCTCCAACYTCGGGGGGAGGCTAGATAGCTGAACATCAGGCATATACATTTCAAATATCTATTCTTAGGTGCAATTATTTATTTCAGAAATGACAAGTACTTCTTGATATTACTTATGAGGTTGTTACAAGAGCAATTGAAAGTGATCATGAAATGGAGGAGAGGGACTCTCATACATGTGGCATTCAGCGGAAACCAGTGGCATCATTTTAGTGTCTAACCAAATAAGATGATTTGTATCAATCAATACCTCAACCATGGCCAGTCCATCATTTTTCACACTGTCTTCTAGCTTTTAATGGATGATCACCTTTAGCCTTAGGTATCCACCAAGATATATGCTGGCTTCAGTGTTACAAATAGGAGATGGTTCTCCACTAGAAACTTAAAGGACAGTATGACCTAGCTAACGCATTCAGTTTTAGAAATTCTTTCAAATCCAGTCTCCACTTTCTGGCATACTGCCATGCTTTCCTTCATACATCTTTCTGACCTGATTGCAACAGTGTCTAGGATACCAGGTGAATGTCCTGAGACTGTCAGGCTCCTGCACTGAGGTTTAGTCTCCCATATTAACTACTTTTACAGAAACAGCAAGATTTGAAGGGCAGGGCTCTACAAAGACTCTATGCACCAAACTACATGAAAGCTGTTTTGGGTCATATTGGGGAGAATAATTGTTTGAACTGGGACAGGTGCTAGAAGAAGAGAAGCTGTCTTGAAGTAAAACTTCGCAGAGTAGAAGAGAAAGTCATGTCTACTTAAAGCAAGCTACTGACAGCTTACTTTATCTCAAAATATTTCTGATCCAGAAGGAACCACCTCTAGGCAGAATGAAGGATTTGCCCCTGCTTTCTGCTGTGACTAAGGATGAGCTCCAGGTTAGAGATGTTGCCACAAGGAGGAGCTCTATATTACACTTCACCTTTTTATCCTTCGAATTACCTGTCTGGGTTCATGAAGTACCACCATGGTGGCTCTTCTTGTTGTTCACCAAGCATAGTCCCTTTGTAGACCTTTGTGCTAGCAAAAGCTAGGCAAATATACTTGGCTTAATATTTGATTCATCCATAAAATAAAGCAGATGTATGTATTAATGTGTTTGTGTAGAATTCTTCAATTTGTTTCTCAGCTGTAAGAAAAAGATCTACAATATCTGATATCTAAAAGGAGCTACCTCAACTTTTTTTAATGAATGTTTGTTGTTTTCATTTAGGGAAAACAAACAAACAATCAAACAAACAACAACAACAGCAAGAACATTTCTTTTATTTTTGCTCTTTCCTGTATCAAAGAAGGGGAAGACACAGAAAGAATCAGTAAATAGAGCTTTTCAGTGGAGGTCAATATTTTATTCAGTCCAAAATGACTTTTTTTCCTCCATTTGCCCAGCAAACTCCCAAATTGTGTATTTACCTAGCTCTTTTCCTAAATGTCACCAATGCCAAGCAGAAAGAAAAAAAGATGAAGGAACTAAAAAGAACCAGAAGGCTGCTGGATAAATGGAGACCCCAGGAACAAGAGATCCCAGAAGAGAGGAAGAGAAGAGAGAAATGGGAGTGTGTAGTTTGTAGCTGAGAGATGTAGAAGGCACAAGAGAAAAAAAATAAAGACAAGCAGAAACACAACTGAAACAGGTATCCCTTACCAACACAGTAAAGGAACAGAACATTTAGCACAGGACAGATAGTGAGGTTCATATACTAACCACAGCTATAATTTAAAGATCAAAGCTGGCTCTAAGCCTGAACTATGATTCAGCAACAATCAGCAGAAAGATTCTCTAAGTAGTTGCAATACATCCTCCCCAACTGAAATGGAAAAAGGTCCTTCTATCAGCCCTCTTAATCTCAATTAAAGGTCTTCAAAAATGGCTCATATACATCCTTGCACGTCTGCCCTTCAGGTGATTTTCTTAGTTCTATCTAATCCTTGCTTAACCAAGGAAATACAAAGGCAGGTCATTTGCTTTCTCATGTCTCCGAGATATCTCTACAGATTGCTGCTATGGTACCTGGTGCCACAGCATGCAGCAGAAACCAAGATATGTGACAAAAGGACAAGTAACATATGATTTGATGAGGATGCTCTGAGCGCTGTACAATTCGCTTCATCTGTTTTGAGAAGAGGAAACGTATCATCAATAGAACTACTGTCGAATACCGGAAAGTCAGAATATTTTGACATGTTGATTTAGAGGGGGAAAAAARGTGTCAGTTCCTGCAAGAAAGTATATTTTACAAATACAAACTAGTTTAGTTGCCTTAATTCCAGACCATTGATTACAAGAACCATGCATCTTTCTGGAATTTGGGTGAGGTTTGGCTTACCATGCTGCTGCATTACTGTGCATGCAGGCCCTTGGAGGGCACATACTCACTCTGGTCCATGTCTGGGCCTGGATTTGGGCTGGACACCTGAGAGAAGTCTGGCAAAGCTGGTGGCCCCCAGACGCCAAAATATTTCTCAGATGAAGAACTGTTCTTTCTCTCCATCTCCATGTGCCTTTTGAGAGTGGTATTGAAAGGGAGAACTCCAGCATCTCCTGTGCCCAGCAGAGCTGTACTGGTGCCACCCTGAGACACACCAAGAGCTTCATGTCTTGCTGTAATAGCGGAGGCCGTTTGATTTGATGGTACTGGCAATGGTGAACTGAGTGGCTTCGGGCCAGCCATGCCCATGGGTGCATCTGTGGGGGCAGCGTCTTGTTGCAGTGCACCAGGGGAGGCCTCTGCCACCGAGCTTTGCTGTGACAGGCTCACAGCTGCCTGCTGCTCTGTGGTCACGGCCGGTCCCTCACTGGCGGCGGCCCCTGTGGCCGTGGAGATGTTTTCCCTGCCAAAGCCAGACCATAACGACAAGCCATTTTTCCAAGTGGCTGGAGGAGCATTGGTGGGAGTAGGGCTGTGGTGCGCTTGCTCGTCACTCAGGGGCAGTACAGCAGGGACGTGGACAGTAGTGCTCGTCTTGGAGCCTGCGGCAGCTACAACCTCCACCTCAGCGACGGCTGGGGAAGCAGAGCCTGCAGTGCTCACTTCAGGAGCCATCTCCGTGGTGCCTGTTACTTCGGGAGCCATCGTTTCAGTAAGGGGGTTGACAATTTCACCTGCAGCAAACAAACACACATGAAGTGGAAACTGAGACCGGAAGAGAACAGAAGCACAGGCCAGATCCCACCCGAGGAGAAGGCTGAAACCACCTCACCACATGTTATAGTGTTATAGAAACAGGACTCAGATATTTTTTTGACGAATTGTAATTTTTACATTACTGAGTCTGTTTTGTGCCCACATGCAGAAGAATTGATTCCTGCAGCTCTTCTCCCAATTTGCATGCCATGGATCATTACAGAGAAGGGAAATCAGCCTCAGAGATACCATGAAGAGGAAACTGTGCCTCATGTTTCTCAGTAACCAGTATTTAGGCTAATCAAAGAGTAGCTCTGAGAAATTACATGCAAAGGCATGTATGAGGGCCATCCATAGTAGACATAGATCATACATGGTTCTTCAGCCAGACTCTGCACTCTGTGCATGAYACACGTTTCATGCATTTTGTGGCATGATACTAATAGAGGCAGAGGTAGAAACTATAGTTTATTCCCATCTTTTATGGCAAAATGAAAAACAGCTGTCTCGCTCACCTTCACATTTTCTTCCAGGTCGGGATGGATTTGTGTCCATGGTCGTCTTGCATCGACACATGTATGAACCCATCAAATTGATGCATTCTGCAAGTATGGAGCAGTCATTCTCAGACTGAGAAGCACATTCATCCCAGTCTGGAAGACCAAAACAAGAACATCCATCAAATGGCCTCCCTTCTGCTGCATTATGTTAGAAATAATGACAAAGAAATCCTTTCCTGAATATTTAAATTTACTTATGTGATCTTCTCTCATCATTTACCTGACAAACAAACTCTGAGTGATGCAAACACTGACTATGTTGTTACTGGGTCAAATAAAAAAATCAACCTTTGTCCTTTCACTCTAAAGAATATTTCCTCCAGATAAAGAATTCTTAAGAATTTTTCTTTTTTTTTTTTTTTAAGAATTATACACTGATTTGAAGGGAGAAAATATCATAGGTTTGTGCATAGCAAAGTCTGCTAGACGCTAGAAAACAAACCAGAGGAATAAGATAACAAGAGGTCAGAGAGACAGATATATCAAAAGGATACATCATACAAAATTCTGGTTATAATATCTCCAAATACATCAAGTAATGATTAGTTCTGTTACTACTAGCTACATTATTAAATACAGTTTAAAGTCAAATCATTTTCTACTTCAAATGAAAGGTAAGTGAAAATAACTCCCCTCTAAAGAGATTGTGGTTCATCAGGGCATGAATATATTCTAATAATATTTCTAAGATCTAATTCCAATCACTCTGARTAGGTTCAAGTAAGACATTCTCCCCATCATGGAGCTTTAGACCAATTTTATGGTTTAGTATCCTCACTCCTGAAGGATTTTAATCTGGAGTTTTGTAACAGCATTTGCACTGTGCTTCAGCAAACATGTAAAGGGGGAGTTAATGCTTTATACGTGAATAATCCCAATGAATTCCACGTAACCACTCCCTGTGCACACTCACTTGTGCATATATATATTCACAGCCTCAGGCATTAATCCACTGACAGCAGGAAGCCAGACTAAAAACTCTACATCTTGGCACACGTAATTCGGATTAGAGACCTCACAATCATTTTGCACAAAGCATTATTATAAGCACTTGTTCTGTAAACAGACATTAATTGCTGTATTTCTCAGAAAAAAAAAATCCCCTTTTAGAAATAGAAAGCACAGAGCATGTATTTGCATGTACATGTACATACATGCATTTACCTTTGTACTTGCACACAAGCTTCCCCTTTTACTTCCTTCAAGATAGTATTTCAATTCTTTCTCTTTTCTTCCTCATCAGATAATTTTCACCAGATAATTTCATGTGTCTGTAGCCAGCATCTACCTATCAAGCTACAGCCTAAGCCATTTAGAAGGAATGTAGAAGTATGCAAGATTGATTACACCATCAGTAATGAAAATGTTTTCACAAATGCCTTACTATGCTATAAGGCATTTGCAACTCTTGATGGTTTAAAACACCATTTGAGAGATGTTCCAGTGCTAACTGACAAATAATTTACGTTCCCTGGCTCCATTGTTGCTGATGATTTCCTTTCCCATTACCTAACAYGGCTTTTTAAGCAGTTTTCTCAATCTCTGCTGACCACATTCCACAACATTTCAGCCCAAAACCTACAATCTGTCCTCTGCGCTCTTTGGCACTAATTTATACACATGTAGACACACACATCACCCTTTTTCTTSTATAGTGTTTGCACCTCAAGGTGGGCTCTGTGCTTCGTTTCTGCACTCTTGGCCTGCCACATTCAACAAGAACCTTCTCTGACCCCTACTTCTTCCAAGAGTCCCACATCCAAAAAAAAAAAAAAAAATTAAGTGCTCTTGTGTTTGCCTTGATTACTCATTATGTCTGTAGCAAGTTCACAGAGTGGGTACGAATCGGTGAAACCCTGATCTAATCTTGTCTAATGATGTTTTCTGTGCTTGCATGATTTTATGGGGTCCATGGAGGAGAAACCCAAAAGAAATCACCTTGAATTCATAGAGTCCTGGAGGAGTAGATAACCAACACAGGATTCCTGAAAGGCATCACCTACACTTGCCATATACTTGCTCTTCTCCAGGAGCTGGCTCCCAGCTACGACTAGGGACATGATATAGCACTAGGTGCATCTTGATCCTGGATCAGTACATGTTCTTTCCCTTTTCTCACTATGCCTCACACAACAGCCATTTTGGTGTCTATGTATTATGACAGAAAACCRAGATGCAAAGAGAACCACAATAGTGCCGTTCCTTCAGTTGGGCTACGTCTTCTGTCTTCTCATTCTTGCTGTTTTAGGGCTGAGTTCTCTGCTCTGTCACTGTCACTAAATCAAAAACATTGTCCTTAATGGCCAGGTTCTGCAGAGCATCTCAGAAGGGGCATTGCTCCCTCAAGACAAGAGGAGCTGGACAAGTTTATGACTTAATACATGCCTCAGGACTTAGGCTGCCCTGCTTTCTGACCCCATCATAAAACCTTTCCTTCACGTACTGCACTCATCAGTCTTACTTTCTACATGTCATTTTGAGAAACTCATGTCAAATAATGCTGGTCTGGCCAGAGCTAAGAAACAGACTCGATTTTCTCTCCATGAACAGGAGTGTTAGAGTTGGCTGTGCTCCTAGATAAGAGTGCTGCTACTGGAAGTCATCTGGCTTTCTGAATTTAAAATAGCACTCAAAAAATTTTGCCTCCTTCCTTCCAAACCCTTCAGTCACAGCACACCCACAATCCTCTGCAGTCAGGAAGATTATATCAGTTACGTTTTTAAGGTATATTTTGGCACACATCAGCATCTTGCAATTCAGTATCTGCTAGCAGTGCGATATTCATAGGCTTCAGGTGCAATCTGTGTTTTCTGTCTTTTTCCTCTCCTGTTCTCTGTAAGCCTGGAGCCTCTGCAGCTCCAAAGAGAATTTTGTCTGATGGTAAATAAGCTTTTAAGCTTTTTAAGGGAACAATACACTGGGAGAGAAGAATAATCCATTCTGTTGACTTTGGCAACTCTCTGAACTCTGGCTGGCTTTGTCTGCTGTGAAACCTGAAGTCAGAACTTAGCCCTTTGAAGATAAAATGGTGATTACTTAAGATCAAACAAAGGCCTAGTTTAACATAAATTCCATACATGCTTCTTTAGCCCTATTCAGTAAAAGGACACTAGGGARTTTCTGTGGCTGGATTTCTATTCTGAAGATGCTGGGTTTCTTTTCTGGAGTTCTGGCCCAAAGACAACCGCCCAGCCTTTAAGCACAAGCTGTCCAGAGGGCATATGTATTTAAAGGCTACAAATAACCCACAGTATCATTAATTCAGCACAAGATACAGCAAACTTCCAACAGTGTGGAAGGCTGGCCATCCACAAGGAGGGAGAGGAAAGTTAATAGGAAAACTGAGTGCTCCTCCTTGAACATACCAAAGTAAAGGGAAAGGGTGCCTGCATGCACCTAGAGATAGCCAAGTGCTCCTTCTTCTGAGCTTATAGATAAAATCTCACAGAGGTTTCTCATATCATGGTTTTCTATCCAACAAATCACTGTAAGATCCGCATTGTACTGTGTTTCTCCACAACTTTGTTTTCATGAAGAAAGCTAATGACACCATGGGTGATCAAAATATGAACTCTGCTTTGCTTTTTAAAAATATACCTTCTACTACGGTGTTTTGTTGATCCACCAGAATCCTAGAACTGTTGTATAGGTAAGAAAGCATTGGGGCAAATGTAGAGGCATCAATGGAAAATTCAGGGTCCTGTACAGTGATTCTGAGCCTCACAATGATACTTCCAGCTTGCAGAGATACAATCTGCATTTTCAGCTTCCCAGATTTGTACAAGGCAGAAATGCTGKGTGGAAATGAATTTCCAATCTGAACAAAGTGAGAGAAGCATCAAAAATTAGGAACACAATAAGAGTAGCTTATTTTAAAATTGAACTGTGATGGTACTACTTTTAAAGATTTATATATGTGCAGTATTTAGTAGGAAAATGTGGTTAAAGGAGAAGTTTCAAAGTGTTTTGTAAAGCCCTTTTTTCAGAGATTATATAAACACACATAAATAAGAGTCTCAGTGGTTGACGTTTGGGAGTCTCATTTGAAAATGGGACTCATCTGACCACTCATCTTACCCTAAGCAGTATCCAGGTAGGGTTTGGCATTTAGTACAGGCCARTCTCAGTAGTCAATCTGCATGCGGCCACCATACCATGCAAGACGTGCAAGATCCACATCTTAGTGCAGAAAACTGATTCTGGAAAGGTTTGATTAACCATTTGAGGCATAGCTTTAGACACCAGTGACTATCTGAAACTCAACAGTCCAAGGCTAGCCTGCACCGAGTACAGTGACAAAGTAATCTCAGGGTGAGCAGGAAGAAAAATGGGCAGACAGCCTCCAGAAAATATCCTTGAAATAGCTCACCTTAAAGGCAGTATCACAATTACATCATGATTGATTAACATGCAGCTAATTCAGCTGAGCTAACATTCAGCTTATTGAACAAATGGTGTTACTCTGAGTATGAAAGATGCACAGTGCTGTCAATATTTGAGCTGTGCAGAAGTTGGCAGGTTTCACACTAAATCTCTGGGAAATCTCTTTTTTGCAAGAACTCCTTTCTACATGCACCTTTGAGCATAGCCATAAATCAGTACAGCTTTGCTCCTATTCAGCCAGAGTTTGCTCAAAAAAAAAAATCTATAAACAACCTGCTAATCTGATCTAAGTTTCTATTTGGGTGGGGAAGCAAGAAAAAGAGAGGAAGAAAGAAATGAGAAATGCCCGGCATGCTCCCAAACATGCAGTGAGGCCCAAAAGGCACAGATGGGCGGCCCTCATTTTCCTTCCCAACTTTATGATGCCAATTATGTTTACATCAGCCTCAGAATAGGTTCATTGATAACATCTCTCCAACAAAAGTGGACAATTTGCAGCTATGGGAAAAGAAGTCATGCTAGAAGGCTCARCTACCACTTTTTTCATAAGTAAATGCCTCTTCTGTACTGCCTTTAGAAAATGTAGCTTCATTGATGTTAGCAATATATTTTTTTTTTAAGACGGCTTTATATTCATGTATATTTATAAGATCTTTTGTATTTTGGGAAAGTTTAGTTTTGGACCTAGATCTGAGTTCCTCTGTCTGTGCCCTGTTCTCCACAACCAAACTGTAAGAGACYGTGGTGTCTGAAATGCCCTCTGTGTTTGGGAAGCTGAACGTTGGTAACAGAGCTCATCACTCAGTTTTGTTTATGGCTGATTATACCTTATAATATATATAGCATTGATGGTGGCTATATGTAGCTATATAATGAATTGAGTTAGAAGAGAAAGGCTAAGGCAATCTTTAAGCCTTTGCTTATAGAGAAAAAGAACTTTGAGAGCAGTCTGATATTTTTTGAGAAGACAACACTGAAATGAATGCTAGCAAAATCATTTCAAAAATTCATTAAAAAGCCTCAGGTCAGTTTACTGCAAGTTTACTACCTATGTAAAGAGCCAAGCGAGTAAGTCCCTATTGCACATCTGATTTTTTTTTATTCCTTTACTCTTCTGTAAAGGAAAATTCCCACTGGCTCCATCACTAACAAGATCAAGGGCTTGATCTGCTTAGTCAGATGGATTTTGTTTTAATTACAAAGATAGGTCACAGGAAATAATACGATGATTTTCAAGGGATATTTAAACTGTGCAGAAAATTCTCTATTAAATTAAATAAATTCTCAATCCAAAAATATATATTACCCATGATACTTCAACATTACCTCTGTAAACAACAGTCTTGAAAATTCTTGATATGTTGAACTATTAGTGTCATAGAAACCTTCTGTTAAGTTGTAGTTCAGGATCCTCACGATGACACCGAATATCTTGGCCTCTAGAAAACACAATATTGAAATACATGCTAACCAAGCAGAAGAGGAAAGGATTCATTGAAAACTGATATACTCAGAGCAAAATCTTCAAAGTATGGCCAAATGCTGACAGCCAGCAGTAATATGGTGTCAGCACCCCTGATTTTGGCATAACCTAAGACAAAATGTATAAATTTGGAATTGATCTGCAACCATTTGTTTTAGATSCAAATATACACAGAGTACAAGACTTGAGCATTGCCAGCAAAAGAAATATAGTGGCAGCAAAATTGCTGGTATTTAAAAGAATATCTTCCTTTTGTATTTAAAAGAAGGTCCCCTCCTCTTTTTGGGGGGAGGGAGAGGGACCTGAGGGGCAAAATAATGTTATATTAAAAAAAAAAAAAAAAAAGAAACTGAATCCAATTTGTTGCTATTAGTCTTCTATACACCAAGTACTTACAGCAGGTCAATAAAGATATTTAGGTGCCTAATTCTAACCAAGTGAGAGGATATACACATATCCTTGTGGGCCTGGCTCTACATAACTATTGCATTTGATTTACATCCAGGGTTGAACATCTGTCAGTCCATCTTCAATCCAGCAGCCACAATATGTTTTCTCCCAGATGTAGGAACTGTGGGGAGTATGTATACTCCTAAACTGAAGAGGGGAGAAAATGTGCGTGCAGCTTCCTCTGGTGAGCACGGACAGATCCTGCACAGAGCACATCAGCTGAAAATTAGAGCTGAGGAAGCTATAATCAATTTAACCTGTATAAACAGTTAGAGGTAGTTACTCRTTGGACTTATCTTTGAAAAGCTCCTTTTCTTAAGGGCTCCAGSTCCATACTGCAGCCAACCCTTTGTTTCCAGGAGCACTTAGACCTCCTACTTTCCCCCCATGAAGACAGGCAGATCCTGCTGACCAAAATAGGAGTCATCTCATCTGATCAAAGGGAAGGTACTTATAGATAAACATAAATAGAAGCATTCCCATGCTGGCAGGCATTAAGTAGTTCACTGCCTGCTTTTTAACAAAAATGAAGGAAGATTTCTTTTTGTGTGAAGGCTCAGAAAATAAT
Source organism: Nothoprocta perdicaria (assembly GCF_003342845.1). NCBI lineage: Eukaryota > Metazoa > Chordata > Aves > Tinamiformes > Tinamidae > Nothoprocta > Nothoprocta perdicaria. Next base: position 2,854,969 of record NW_020456265.1, on the reverse strand, counting down.
TTAAGGATAATGAAAAAGGTAAGTTATATTTCATCAGCAGATTAGGGTCTTGGGGAGCTAACATCACTGGCTAATTGAATGAAATTATGCAGCTATTCTGCAGGCTTTCTTATATAGCTCTTGTCATTCACTTTAACCCTGGTCTCTCACAAACTATTCATCAAAATCTAGCCTTCCTCTGAGCACATTCAGTAGCTCAGTGGAGCCCTGGCCAAACCAGCTGACTGAATTTTTCACTTGTGCAAGCAGTCAATCAGGAGAAAAAGATTCTCATAGCAGAAAGGGTAGTGGTGGCAGCAGAAGGTAGTGCCAACCAAGCAAAAGTGAATTCTAGCTTAGCCTAATATCTGTAATTGTCTGAGTCAGCTCTAGCAGTGCTTCATCAGCTGAGGGTCAAAGCCCTGCTGCCTGGTAGACCAGTCTGAAATGCTGGTGCAGAGGCAGATAAAGTGTCAAAGGAGGTAGGAAATGAAGTTCAGGGACACCCAAAGGGATCACTGTTGAGCTGCATGAGTGTAAAGACAGAATATTTTCAAGTGGCTATATACCTGTTTTAACATTTTGTTGAGAAACGCTTTTTTTCCCACATGTTTCATAGCTGATTTCTACCGAGTACATGACACCTGCCTCCAGTCCAGACACATCCATTTTCATTTCCTCTGTCTTCAGGTTTTGTACAATCTCCTTGTCCTTGAGCACTTGGACTTGGAAAGTATGGTTCAGAGTGGAATTGATGTGCCAAGACATTTCAAAATTATTGCTGGTAACGCTGAAGATTCGGTGGTTTCTAATTGAAGGAGGATCTATCACAGTCCAAGGGAGAGTTATCAAAGAAAAAGCATTATTTTGTCCTTAAAACATACTGCTCTTCAAATCTCTTATAGATAGGCATTTATATGATCAATAGGGGAAATTTCTCTTTCAATTATGTCACAACAGATTCATCCCTCTCACAGTAAGAGGTTCCCTCATCCATTAACCAGTGGAGTGTCCATTCTTTTTTTCTTTCTTTTACCATAAATATTAGTGTTGACTCTCTTGTAATATTGATAATCTGACAGTGAACTCAAGCAATAAAAGAAAGTTGGAAATAGGCAACTTGTGTAATAAACATATGCTCACACTGGTGACCCTCTTGCCACTTTAATCGTTCAATGTACACCTGTAGGTGGAGATTCGATACCTTGATATATGCCTGGAAACACCCCCAACACCAATTTCTATAGAAGCCAGAGCCCAGCTTTTAGAGGCTGGGGAGATGAAGAAGGAAGGGGAGACAATTTTACTTATTTTTGCCTCTCTAGCCTAGTGCAATTATAGATTCGAAAAGAGAAGACTCCTCAGAGGAGCAGGCAGCCAGGCATCTGTATTCAGTGGAATTGAAATGGTTTTGAGCAGGGCCTGTCTCTCTCCACTAAATATAGACAGAGTAGAGATACTGTCCACAGACTAGAYACCTCTCAAAGACGGCTGGGATCAGGTGAGACAAACATTAGTCACCAAACTGAACTAGAGACCAAGTCATCCTGCTAACACTGCTTCAATTCTTTTCTACTAATAGCCTGAGAAAAAGGATTGTTTTCTTAAATTATTTTAATGGGATAGAATTTTTTCCAGGCCTTGTGCCAGATGGCCCAAAAGTCATACTGCCCTGTGCTGGGAAGATTCCAGTTTAATTCTTTTAGCTTCAAATTAGATCAGAAGCTGTGGATAAAGAATGAAGATCTAGAACATCCAGCCTATCTCCGTGAACCAGGCAAAGAATTCCTTAAAACTATTTCCTCCCTAAAAAAGGAGATATTGTTAAAAGGATTGTGATAACCCTTGTCTGAAAAAAAACTGAAGTCACCAATATAAAGACAATTCCACTGGGGTTTGAATTTGTTCTTATCATGGTCCCTCAGGCAGCTGTAATGCAAAGCAGGGAGAGCATCCGTTCACAACRGTTCGCTCCAGTGCAGGGTGGCTGTGGCCACCCACCCTGGCTGAACAATCCCCCGTCAGCAGCTTTGTGGAGTCAAAGGCAAGAGGTCTGCTTCCTAGCAGCTATGGCCAGGACTTGGACGTGGTATCGGAGCCTCCTCCYTCTGGGACCAAGCAGGGATCATCACTCAGCTGGGTCCAGAGGCAGGACTGTGGTATCCACCTTGTGCAGCTCTCACCAGAATTCTTCCGTGTGTTGGAGGCTTTGGATTACCAGCACATGCCCTACAACAGGAGCTGCACCTGAACTGTTCGCCATGCAAAAGTGGCTCAAGAAGCCCATCACTGCCACCCCACTTCAAGGAGGTCAGCTTCCTCCAGTAACCACTGGGATAATCACTGGCCTTTTCTAGTGATCCATTCATAGCACTACAGCTCCAGATCCAGATCTCCCACTGCTGGATCCTCTTTCTTTCCGTAAGTAGACTTTCACTCCAGAATTATTATCAGCTTTTGTGAACATCACCCCACCACAGCATAACCAGCCTCAGCAAAAAAGGGATCAACAAGGTGCTGAACTAAATGCAAGACAATATTAATTCAAATCCAAGCTTACTCACAGCATCCAGCCTCGGCAGATTGGTTAGTCATGGACAAGGGAGCCGAATTACTTATTGACTGAGAGCTATTGCTAGTGTTAATGGTATCCAATGCTGTATTTGGAACAGATGTTACTATGCCTAAGGGAGAAACAATAAAGCATTCCTAATACAGCAAATCCAAAGCAATAACATTCACATTTTAAAGAGTTGAAAAGCAGCAACAAAAGTTATATAAATACAAATGAAAATACATGTATTATCATGTAAGTATATAGATAATCCATTATTATAATATTTGAAGCTAAATGATTGTAAAATTGTTTTTGAACGAAAGCACCGAATCTGAAAATATTTATCTCGTAATCTGTAAGCTTGTTAACAGACCCACTGACGTCTGTAGATTATAAGTACATGCCTACATTCTTTGCTGGACTTTGCAAAGAATCATTTCACCCACTGCTAAACTCCAGCTGCCTCCAAAAGAGGAACTCAGCAACACTTTAGCAGCTCAAGGTGATACTGCACAGCCACTGAGTTCAGGCTGTAGTCCTGCAGTCAGAACGGAAAGGAGACTTTATGTGCACATTTTGTAATTAATCATATTTCCATAGGCCACTAGGGAGGTGTACTGACTGTGAATGATTTGCTCTGAGAAGTCAAGGTCTGAAGYTAGAGAGATTTTAGCTAGATTTCAGCTGAGGGTGAGATATGGGAGACAGCCTGGAACTGTGAGATAAATACACCACATTTCAAACAGAAATAGCTAACAGCTAGCTCCTACAGTACCTCTTCCCAAAACGATGATATGGGTCACCCTGTATTCCAGTACTTCTTACCTCTCAGGCAGCTCCTGCCCTAGATCAAAGTCCCACAGAAATAGTCTCAGTATTTTCAAGGTGAGACACACATTTCTTACCTTCCTGTCTTGTGTTCCTCTGTTGAGGACTGGCCTCGGCATGGTCGTGCTGAGGGCTGCAGCTGTAATAACCCTCCAGATTTACACAGGTGTCTCTCTTAGGACAGGCATTGAATATGGCATAGGAACATTCATTGACATCTAAGAAGAAAATCATATCTTACACAGATCTTGATAATAGCATCAAGATTGATCTGCAATGTATGTAGACCAGACTATGGAGATGTTACATTCAGGGAAAATCTGCAGTTACTTTGTTGAAACGGCTCCCGAATCACAAAATGATTGAACTGCCTTTCCCTGAAACAAGCCCTGATTCAGCTATAATTTTTTTTTTCCTCTGAGATTTTTTTTGGAATAAAATGAAAATAGCGGCAGCCCTCTCTTCCACATCCAGACTGTCATCCAAATCCAAGCAAAATGAGAAGCAGGGAAAGGCAAATTATCAAATCACTTAAAGTTCCACTGAAAGTTGGAGTGAGTTTTCAAAAATAAACACTGAGCAAGAAGTAATGGCAAATTGTGCCATTGATGCATTTCAGGAATGGAAATGTTCAAGCAGCTATGCAGCAAAAAGTAGATTAAATCTATTCAGACCAACATTTTAAAATATTTACCTAAAATTTAAATACAAAATTATTAATTATCAGACTATAAATACTCATTGCTGCATGCAAGCTTATGGAAATAACACAAGTATACACAAATGGAATATATCTGCATATACAGATATAGAATACCTCTACATCCTTGTTAAGAGCCTCTTCTGCTTAAAATATTTAGTGATTATGACAGACTTTAACTCCTTTTGCTTTTCAACACAAAGATGGGCTATGATACTAGAGGAAAATAAATGTAAATCAGGAAGCAGGAATATTCCCCTCCAAATCATTTGCTCCCAAATTACTAGCTACATATGTATAGGACCATAGTTGCAAAGCTTATAAAATTTGCCACATCAAAATGTGAGTGCCAAGGAATAGTCCTACAGATAAAATCTCAAGTGAAGAAGGATAAAAAGGCTCCCTTCAAGAACAGGATTATAATAAATAGCAACCTTGCACATGTGTGTCAATCACTTCATACACACGCTTCACAACRTCCTTCAAGGAAGAAGACACATCCACTAGCGGAGCTGGTTGACGCAATCCAATGAGAACCTGAGAGGCCACTGTCCCAGAATATATTTCTGCATGGTTACTCTGGATGTGATACACAGAGGCACTCAAGGGCTGTAATGCTCCAGTAATCTGRAAAACAGGTAAACAAACAGTTTGGTATCTCATGTCTTTATCAGTGCAACGGCATGCCAATGAGGCATAATCTATGCAATGATTACTGTTACAAACTGAGTGCAGAAAACACCTATTTAGAAATCTTAGCAAACTAGGTCTCTATTTATGCAAAAAAAAAAACTCATTATTCTTGCATTTCACAAAGAAACTGCAGCACAGTAATGCCAGACTACTGAACATGTGGAGCTGCGATGTCAGATCTCAAGGGCTTTGACAGAAACATGTAACCCAGACAGATATGGAAATGTTCTGTTTGGCATGTAATGCTTAAACAACAAAATGAAATACACTTTAGACAGGCCATTTGTGCACCTGTAATAAAGCTGTCCAACACTTCCTATTTTAAGCAACTAAAAAGTGTCCTTTAACTTTGTCACAGTTTGACCAGGAGAACTAAAGTTTTCCAGGGTAGGAGTCAGCCTCAGGGTGATATTTTTTTCCTTGTGGTTTTTGAAGGCTTCAGAGGAAATAATTCAGTAGTTCCTAAGAAGTAGGACCTCTGAAAAGTCATTAATGAGAATTCCAGAGACATTATATGGAAGAAACTCTACCATTACCTGAGTGTTTAGGAAGAACAAATTGCCATTTGGCATGTGTTCAGATTGACATGCATTAGGACTGTGGGTTTTCTTCTTCCTAGGAAAATGTTACCACTCTTGTACAGGTTCAAATTCCCTGGAAAATTAGGTTTATGTCCATCGCCCCCAAGCTTGCTTCAGCCTCTTAGGGGTCTGAACCACAGAACAACTCAGCTTTTCCAGTGGCTCTTTAGGGTTTTCCTTGCAATTTCAGTCCCCAGCTGTGTTGTTCTGAGAGCAGAGCTCTGTGTTCACAGAACACGTAGCACTGTCTTTCTCCTTGCTTTTTTATTCAGGGAATATAATGGAGAAATGTCACCAACTGGAACATGAGGAACAAGAGACAGGCCAAAAAAGATGGAAAGGAAGGGCTAGAGAATGAAATGTAGATGAAAGAATGAGGTTTAAGAGGGGGGAATGTACTAGTGCTGGCCAAAGTATTATTAAAAATAAAAAGGAGCGGGAGGGGAGTGAAGCARCAGATTGTTGAGCAAAGAGATTGGGACTAAGTGCAATAGAAAGAGACATTGGGAATGATTTAGCCTTCATAACCACGTCGCAAATCAGAGAGGGGACACTGAAACCAGCTGGGCATTGGAAAAGGCATCCTCGGAGCAGACAGAGCCTGGAATACGTTCTTTTGAGAAAAAAAGTTTCTTGCAAGGCCTCCTTTTGGTGTTTTCTTTTGAGTGTTTGACTTTTTGCCTTAGCTTCCTTGAGACCAAGATAGGTGAGTCTGGGTAGATTGCCTCTGCTCCTTACCCAACAGGACAGGATTAGGCAAGGAGGAATTGAAGCGAGGAATTGAGGCAGAAGGGAAGAAAAAAAAACATACAAAATTCCCATGTTACTGCTATCATTTATGTTCTCCTGCTCACCGAATCTAGAGCATTGTGGCAGAGAAGCATCCTTTGCTATAATATAGATAAATGTGTATATATATATATATATATATATCTCCTGCATATATATATATCCTTTGCTAATAGGGAACTTCCCTTTGGGTACCTTTCAGTGATGACATCCTATCCCCCTTTTTTTTTTTTTTTTTTTTTTCCCCAAGGAAATAGTGACATGTACTGGGAAAACCCTTCAAGTTTATGGTTTGGTGTCTTTGTCCTAGCTCATCAATGCAGTTCCTAAATACCACTCCACGGACTAAAAAGGTCACCCTGTCTGAACACTATGTTAGCCTGTAGCCTGGTTCTTCCTTTAGACAGACCATCCTTTAGCCCCAGACTCTTCTTATCTGTTGTAGCTGGGATACTAAGATCCATACTGTGCCGCTGTAATGCGACTATACACACAGTTACCATGGCCACAGCTAATCCCTGCAAGAGGCACAGCCTTGGCCCTACGGAAGAAGGAACTCACTGGTGTCTCACGGAGCACCACTGCCTACAGCAAGAATGAAAATGAAACAGATCCAGAGACATTAGCATGCCATATTCCTAGATTTTGTCAGGAAAACTTCCAGCCTTGCATAATCCACCCTGCATGGAGTTCCCAGTTTCAGAGATCAGATTTGTCTCTTGAAAAGTTCATCTCAAAACTCCTTATTGGAAAACATCACACATAGCAGGTCTTGAAACCCCAACCCAGTCTGACTGGCACAGACCTAGAACTGAACTGAGCTGAAGCAGGTGTCACTTAAGCAGGATAACAAATGTATTTCAGAATATGAAAACTTTAGATTCCCCTTGTCAGAGACCTGATATATCTACTCAAGAAGCTGTTAAATTAAAGTTACTTGAGATTCCAGAGGATGCAGTTGACATTTGGAATATATTAGGGCCAAAACAATTACATTGCTTTGCCCTCCATTGGGAGAGCAACTAGATAGCAAGATTATGCCCAGCACATAAGATTATGAGATCCTTTCCAAACCAAAGCCATTAGGAGTAACTAAGAGATGCTGATGCAATGAGCMACAAACAACATTTTTATCTATACATACCATGGAGTGCAACAGGCGAGAATGATTCAAAAGGTGGGGATCCACTCTGATTAATTCACTAAAATCCATTTTAACAAGCACTGTTACATTGTACCAGAATATTCTTTCTGAAATGAACAAAATTAAACAGCTCAATCAGCGGAGATCTGAGGTCTCAGTTCAGAGCTACAGGAAGGTCCCGAGAAACTAAGCCAGGTTTAAATTAATTTGAAATTTTGAAGGGTCTACACAAACCATCAGCTACTGCTATGTTTCCCATCTGCTGCAGAGAGCAACTCAAGCTAGAAGAACTTGAGCAAGGTCCACTGGACCTGTAGCTCCTGCTRTTTGGGACTCACAGGTTCAAATACTGAAGCTGAATATCCTGGAGCTAATCCAAAACAGATTTCTATATTTGTTTTATGAAGAGCTATGGCAACAGTTGTTCTGCCCACTCCCATTCTCATAAGCAAAAACAAAGCATAATTTTTGTATTAGACACAGTTTTGAATTTATCAGTTGCATACCCTCTGGCACTGGATCCACGCAGCCTTCTCCTTTGGATGAGCTGCAGCACTTTTTAAGCCCTGGACATTCAGTATCAAACGTGCAAGGATAATCAGATGTTTCCATATTCTCCGTTGGACAAACACCAGGTCTTGAGGCAAATACACTGGATCTRTTGAGTGCTAAGTAACAAAAACATTTCTGAGAGCAAAAACATAGAACACTCTTTCCATAAAACTGTGGTGCTGAATTTATAACAAACGCCTTCGCCTTGTTTTAAAAGTGTGTCTGTTCTGAGGTTTTCATGGGGAGAAAACAGAGGCCATTATTTCAATAGTGTCAATGCTATGAGAATTTTCTCTTGTTCATAACAGTTCTGTTACATAAATACTTAACTTATAATTTTACATAAGTGTGTGTGTGTCTGTGTGTGTGTTATAAAAGCATATATATATATGTAGTTCCTAAATATGGAGACATTGTAACATTGCAAAATTCAGAAAATGAGAAAATGTAGCCAACGTCAGCTATGAGTAATCCAAATAAAATAAAACGATCAAAGCAAACAAGTAATATCTACACTAGAATTCAGGAGATTTTCTTTAACCTTTTGTTGCAAAAAAAAATCAAATATCAATAATCAAAGATGATACACGAGAACTGAAATAAATGCTGTTCCCAGTTACAGATAAATGGGTTACACACAAGGAAAGAGAGCAGAATTTAGCTCATTCTCTTTAACCTGACAGCATTCAAGCAGCATCAGCCTTGCACCCCATGAGATCCCCAGCCCATGGCAGACGACCCTATGGAATGGGTAGCCAGGGCAGCTGGTTTCTGTTTCCCAAAACTGTGGTCCTGGCTCAATGCCAACACCTACTTTTCTCCAGAGAAAAAGAAAAAAATATAGTTAAGTTCCACAAACACCATCTTCACCCACGCTCTCAAATATAGCTACAAGCTCAACTCTTTTCTTTCTAACTGGCACAAAAATTTCTCTTCTCTTTTCCATTCATTTGTGGCTACAGCTCCTTGGTCATGTAAACTCTCAATCCATTTATTGAGCAATTAAGTCAGCCAGGAGAAAAATGAAGATGATTCTTGCTGTAGAAATAGGTTATAATGGAGAAATGCATTTCTTATAATAAAGTTGATTGCAAATGAAAGGTCTATAAAAAATGAGCAAACTACAAGTCTATCAACAAATGCCATTTYCCATGAGTTTTCCATTTCTGTTATCCCAAGGCTCTGAATAAAAGTAAAACTAATGTTTCTGAGAAATGGAAGGGAATATTGAATCTATGACTTTTGCCTCAGCAAAGTAACCTTTTCAAGCAGGCAAATGATCCTGATTAGTCAAAATTTAAACTAAACTGTGTAACGTGCTGACATATGCACATTCCAGATCCCCCTCTCTGCTAATTCACAATAGACTGGAACCTACCACAAAAAGAGCGCCTTGGGTTTTTAGTAAACTCTGTAAGAGATCTCATTTTTAATGCTGCAAATCCCCAGTTCAATTTACAACCCAAGGATGAAATTTAAAATTAAGCACTGAAAACTTGTCACATAGAATTGGTAGCAATGAAGAAAAGCAATGTTATTTTAGTGATGGGGGTCCACAGCTTATATGGAAAACCTGCCAGTACCCACAAGTTGGAGACCAGTGGAGATGCTTAGATAAGACTTCTCAGCAGAAAACATTTTATTTGCACATGCAGTTTGGAAGCTCTGGGCCCAGAATACATGGGTGAGTGCCTTTTCCACACTATTTTCAATATTTCCTATCATATTTGGTATGTCCTATCATATTTGCTATGCTCTGTATGTATATTTTGGGTGTATGCAGTCAACAAGCACACCCTTTAGCAAGACTGTGAGAATCATTCAAACTAAGATCATTCAAATCATTCAAACACACAAGAGCTTCTGAGAGTGAATAAGGACCGTCCCCCTGGCCCTGATGCAAGGCTGACTCCCGTACGTCTTGCAGGGTTTGCCCTGCTGCCTAAAGGTCACTTTGCATCATAAACTCAGGTCTGTATTGACAAGCTAAAACAAAACAAAGGCAAAACAAAACAAAACAAAACAAAACCCTGTATATATTTTTTTTCTTTTTAGCATGTTGAATGAAGAATTTAAGAGTCACGAGTCACAGGCAATCTCAGCAAACACCACTGAGTCCTGGCTGAGTGCCACACTACCCATTTATCGAAAACCTAAAGGTCATCATTTTTGCATCAGCGGAAACGGGGATGGATTCACATCCCATTTCTGCCTCATCACACCAGATGCGCTTTGAAATTCAATTCAGGCTTCTCTACTTCGATCATCTTGGGGACAGTCACCCAGAGCTAGGCCATCTGCCAAGCAACACTGGAAGCACCAGGGGTGGCAGCTGCCAAACACCCCCATCAGTCAGATAAAGCACAGATTTTTCTCCTTCGTTATTTGCATAGAATTAGAGACATAGAAAAGCAGCATCCACTGCCTGGCAACTCAAAGCTCAGTTACAACCTATGGATATAGTATAGCTGCAGTGTGTGGTRTTGGGGGATACAATTTGTTCCACAGTAACCTCCTTTCCTCTCTCTCCTCTCACCTGGAAGACACAAAGGATGCAGCACAGCTAAGGATCAGAAGGTGGAAGCAAATCTATAATATTATAGAAAAAAAGTTTCTATGATATTATAGGGGGAAAAAAAGCCCATTATAAAGGTTCTCCAGCAGTTGTGGTTATAGCATCCCATTTCAAGGCTCCAGGGGAAATTCTCCTTCCTTAGGCTCTGTCCAGGGTTTAATCAGGATGCAGGGCAGTGTCAGGATGTGCTGGTTCAGTGTCTGGCGAAATACTTAATGCCCTTTCCTATGAAAAGTCATATTATTCACCAGAACACACTCGTTTGTTCCCTGGAAGGGGATCAAATGGAGATAGGTGGTAGATCAGTAACTAAGGAAGGAGCTTCTTGCCTGTAGCTCTCCTGTTTTATCTTATGCAGTGATATGGAATGCRGGTGGCAAATGAGCCCACAGGAAGACGAGTAACCACACTACAGATTCAGGCAATGGAGAACTGGACCTTGTCTCTGCCTGAAAGAATGTCTGCAAGATCCTGAGAAAAATCACTTAAAATAAACTCATATCACCCTCTCAGACACATGGGCTTTGCAGGCTCCAGGAACCTGATCTGCTGCCTTAGCGAATGTGATATTCCTCATAGTCGCCGTTGAAGACACTGATTCCAAACACATGGAGTTGTTAAAGGCAGCACTAAATGCCCAGAGGAAAGAGCATATCGTAGATGTTTCATAGAGGCCACACACAATTATTTGATCTGAAAGTCTCTGCAGCTCAGTTCCTCGGCAGTAAGACAGAGTACCTCCCACCCTTCACATGGGTTTCATGAAGATAAGTTACGGTCTGTGAATCACCCCAGGATTTACCTCAAGATGTGATAAATAATCTCTCTTCAGAGAGAGCCTTAGCAGAGCACTCAGCCACAGAGTGAATGCAGAGGCCAGAGTGATGCACTGCTGGGAAACTCATTAGAAGGGCTTCTATCCACTCTGAGCATGACATGGTCCTTGGGGCAAGGCAGGAGAACAGGTAATTTAATTTAAAAAGAATGTATGCTTAGGCACAAAGAGAATGAACAATAATTGCATTTACTTAATTCTAACTTTAGAATTAACCCTATCATGTCTTAACTTTTAGATACTTGACTTTGCAATCTTAATTTTATAAAGTTGAAGTATTTCCTCTGTGTGTCTGTAAAATTGTCCTAATGGATCAACAGACAACTAGTGGCCAATATTTGAGTAATTTGAATAATGGCATACGTATTTCTGCCCCAGCAGTACAGTAATAAGAAAAGCAGGGCCTGTCATACCCCATGCAGGGGTAAATGATTCCTTCCAMGAAGAAAAGGTGGGGAAGAGTCCAGAAACAGGTTTTTGTGAAAGGTTAAGCTGACCTTTCAGCTCCTAGTACAATGGAGAGAATGCCAGCATGGAAGCATGGATAACGTCAAGGAGAAAATAACCGTAGTTCAACAGCACACCGTGCAGCGATTGCAGCCGTTCCAGTTTCCTCTTTTCATCATTTATTTAAGGCTGTGTCTAGACAGTGCATTACTATTCACAGAATTTATGACTAATGCCCTGAAAAGCAAAGATACTGGAATAATCTAAACAGAGAAATCACCTAGAAACCATATGAACACTTTGATGGCTTAAATTATTCCCGAATTAAGTTTGACAGGAAAAGAGTCAGGACGATCACAGCATTTCACGGATAAACCCATCCAGGGTGCATATCAACAATGTGGCAAATTGAATTTGAAATTCCATAGCTAAGCTTTGCGGTAGACCTGTAGYATTGGATGAAATAAACTCAGACACCTCTTAAGCTTATGTGTTTGCTAGAGATGCTTCTTAAATGCATGCAATTATACTAGGAAAAAAAATGTGTAACCAAGCATGGAGTTTCTCATTCAAATAGAAAACCATAACTTGCTAGTCACTCTTCAACATATTCCCTTGTGCTGTGGAATTCAAAAAGCAATTTTCTCCCACTGTTTCTCAGCCTTGCCATCTGATTCATTTATTTATAGAACAAATGTGCACACATGCATATATATTAAAAAGATCTTACTGAAGTGACTATTGAACATGAATTAGACCTCCTGGAGAATTTCACCTGTCAATATCAACAGTGAGTCTTCTGCCAGTCTGACAAGACTGTCTGGAAATACTGTAACCTGCAGGTCAAATTTTGCCCTGGCTGACATTTAGCAACAGACACAGAAACAAAGCAATAGCAGGAAACAATAAATGAGGTATGATGTGTGCCTAATTATGCTTTTATTCTTTTTCCCTGCCAAACAGAACAAGCACTTGTGTGTTACAGTCTTCCTGTTAAAACTTTTTCCTCCTAAAACAACATTCTCCTTATTCTAACTACTCCGAAAACAGCTTGGAAAAGTTGTTTGGAGGTTCATCTTCTAATGCACTGAAGCAACTTCAGAGATGGATGAACACATTTTGTCAAGAATAACAGCTCACTTGACAAGACATACGGTTCACACCCGCTCAGGTCATGTTATGTGCTTGGGGAGCAGCTTGGGGGACATTCCCACAGACTTGAGTCACTCGAGCCAAGTGACCCAAAGGCAGGGCCAGGATTGCAATAGGACCTACCCTTTTTGATCTTTCTACAYTGTTGATACTATGAAAATTCTTAGGACCATAACTTGAAAAGGAGAAAYGGAGAAAACACAATGTCATATTGAAAATATGAGACAGAATTATGTCCTACAGAATTTTTTTGGATGCTAGCACCATTCAGTGCTTTTCCAGCTAATCCAGGGTGCCTGTTCAGCTTAAAAGCATATGTTTTTGTCCATAAAAGAAGGTTGTATGATAATCTAATAATATATATAATATATATAATATATATAATATATATAATATATATAATATATATAATATCATATATTCATTAAATTTTCTTCTGAAAGAAATACAGACAATCTAGTACAGCCTTTTGACTAAATAATCTTTTTCAAGTATGATTTTCACCTAATTACAGATATTCTTAAATGTCTTAAAGTAAAATAAATTGCTCTTTTGCCAAAACAGACTCACGCAAAAGTTGTGCACCTTTTTATTTCTACTAGAAAAACCTTTGCTTACATCAATGTACCTCCCCTAGCAAACTAATAACCAGAGGTACTTTGTCATAGGAATTCATTGGTGAGTCCTTGGAGGATTTCAGAAATTTTCTCTGGGGAATAACTTCTACCTTTGTATTTCAAGTACTAAAGTACTTCAAGTGCTAAAAATTAGGAATTGATTGTTGGCAACAAATAGCCCTGATGGGAAAGGGGGAAGAAAAAGTTCCAACTCAAGTAAAATRCTATTACTTTTTCCTAAGTAAGCAGTCTTGTCAACAGCTCAAAAGTTAAATGAGATCTGCTAAAGGGTTCGTGTAAACAGAGCCCTGGGTAACCACGGAAGCCCTGAGAAAACTGACCCCGATACAGTTTTGATAGGAAAATATATGGTACAAATTTTGCCCAAGGCCATGAGTTGTTTGAACTCAACACCCACCCAGGTAAGCAGTCTAGAAACTAACCCTGCTCCAAATCAAGCTCTTACTGTAAAAGCAACCTCACCTAGCACRGGCACAGCTGAGGGTGAGCTACTCCACTTGGCCATGTGTATTGAACCGAACCAGGACAAATACTGAGCCCCTGAATGGGGAACAAATAAATGCCTTCTTCCTTCTCTCCTACAACAAACAGGCAGAATCCTGTGAATCCGGAGCATTAGTATTTCATGTCTATACCTTCACATTTTGAACCAGGTTTATTTTAGTTTTTATGCAGGCTCACTGATTTTATCTATTACTCAGAACTGAATTAAAGCTCAGTCTCAAATCAAGAGATTTGACCTTCCAGCAGAAGCACTCCTTTCAACTATTAATCTGGTTAAAACTTACCCAAAGCGCAGTAGAGTCCAACTTGTTCATATCCTTCACAGCAGTCGGTGATATTTAGGATCTCAGGRACTTGGACAGCATGATAGTGTGTTTTATAGTAGGTCCGGGGACAAATCATCCATGGAATCCATCCTCCACAGGAAGTGTTTTTCTCATAGGACTTTTGATAGGCAACCATTTTAAACACATTCCTGGTCAKGCTATAGTTGCACAGATGATAGCCTAGCAAAGATAGGCCTTTTTCTGGGAGAAAAAAAAAAGTAGAAAAGAAAGTGATAGCCACTGATTCTGCATAGATAGCATAAGGTCTCTGCAGTGTCTAGTTAAAAAAACAGCTATAATAGCAGCAATAGAACCAATACAAATGAATGATTTCCAAGAAAGCTGATGTTAGGAAGAATGCTACTTCTGAAAATGGGCAGGAAAAAAAATTAATCCTGCCTGTCTGTCRTATGCATGATTTCAATTATAAAAGGATGAGGACTGGCAGAAAATTCAAATAGCTCTCAATGCCTTCAGGTACAAAGGAAAATAAAAGGCAATTTAATTCAAATAAATTAATAAATTAATAATTCAAAGAAAATTAACAGACATGCTCCAAACTTCAGATATGTGCTCATGGATCTCATGGACTGAGAAATTCTAGAGGAAGGGTATTCACAAACAGAGAAAACACAAAATTTGGGGAAAAAAAATATTTTTAATTAGGGACAACAGATGTAGCTGTCACTACTTTATCTATCTACCACACAGTTTTCTGCATTTAAGTTCAGCTGCTGAAAYTGTCTCTGTAAATAAAGGAGAAGAACGGGTACTTCCACGTCAGAGTCATCCAGCTATTTCAGATGCACACCCCAGGCCCAGGCCATCGAAGTGCCTGTCTTTCCTCACTGACTGTAAGTGGAAGGTAGGATGAGTGACTTACAAGCAGATGAGTCACGGTAGATGTCTGGAAGAAGATCTCCTTCAGACATTGCCGTGGGCTAACACTGCGTAGTCAGACATCACTGGGGAGCACTTTCAGGTGTCTGACACACAAAAGAAAAGCTATTCTTGAAGCTCCTGCATTGCCTGTCTACATTTGTAACAGGCAGTGTTAGTCCAGGTCCTCTGAGAGCTGCTGTGCTTCACTGGCTTCAGTTTAAATGAAATCAGTGATAGCTCATTAGCTACCTAATTTTATGCAGGTCTGAGAATGAGACTCAGTTTCTAAGCTCTGAAACCAGCAACGATGAGGACAGATTTAACATAGCACAAACTAGTCTTAAATAAAGCATGTAACAAAAATGAAA
>NW_020456265.1:2815180-2839358 GCF_003342845.1 Nothoprocta perdicaria | reverse complement strand
AAAAAAAACAACAAAGAATGAGCTGTAAGCACCCTACAAGCATGTCACTGACAGAAGTCTGTCTCCCAAGGAGTTACCATACAAGCTGGAGGAGCCCGGTCACCCTGTGTCCCATTCAAGGAAAGAGATGAAATACAATTTAAAAGGTCTATCAAATTTGAACAGGACTGATATAAAAAGCTTTGAATAGGAAAAACGTTTTGTAGTACAAGGACAAATATCATAGGCTGCAATAGGGTCAGGGAGCTGGATGGATCAAGTGTGTGACCTAAAAGATGTTCCTCCAACCTTAATCTTAGCAGCTGTTTGAATAAGAGCAGCCTGAAAGACAACCCTGCTTAGCAGTTCAAAAAGCTGTGATGGGAAATAGATGGACCCTCGCTTTCCATGTTCCCCCATCCCAGGCCTCCTCCCACCCAGTCCTGGCCCCATCTAAGCCCACCTGGGGCTGTCAGTTGTTCCAGCCCCACCACAGCCCTGCTCCTGCTTGGCCACCCAGCCCCAGCTGTGGGCGACCACCTGGCCCAGCCTTGGTCCAGCCCTATCGAGGTGCCTGGTGACCACTGGGGCAGACTGATATCCCAGCTTAGCCTTAGTCCTGCCCGGTCTCCACAACCTGGCCTAACAATCTCACCCCCTGGCTGAGTCCTATACTCTCTCACTGGGTGCCACAGGCCAGCCCCAGCTAGTGGGGYCCCAGACCTCCTTGCCACCCTTTTCCCTCAGCTCCCACTTCCCAGCTTCCAGTTCCTCAGCCCTTAGGGAGTAGCCAAGACTTGCTGCACCTTTCCAGGAACACCACAGGGAGGGCTAGAGACCTCCCGGTAAGGCCCAGAGAACCACATGCTGCTGCTGAGAGTATATCCTGAAAASGGCATATCTTGAAATCCTGCTACCTGCTTTTGCCTCTTCCCCAGCCTCAGGGAGGGCACCTCTGTGTCTGATCCCTGAGCCTGGGTCCAGAGACAGCAGCTTAAATGGCTTTTCTGACATAAAAAAAAACCACCAGGGCTGTGCTTTTCCCTTAGGAATAGATTCAAGGGAAACAGATGGCTGTCTCCTAGCAGCAGGAAGCAGGGACATGGTTTTTTTTCAGCCAAGGGGCTCAAACCTGTACTGTACCTCYGATGCAAGAGAGAAACCTGAAGGTTAAAGCTTTATCCAATTCACTTGATTATCATTTCATGTAAAATGCAAGTGACTTAGAAGGAACAGGTAGGCTTCATTTCATCTTGTAAATTCCCTTGTCAATTCATCTTGTACCATTCCCTTGGTACTTGTTAGGACTGCTCTGAGAATATCTGCACAGCAAATGCTTCTAGATGTGAAAAAACAAACAAGCAAAGATTTGTTTTTGGGTTCCTGATCAGGCATATATATGTGAGACAGATACAATAGCGCTTCATCGTATCCCARCTAGGCTAGCCCTGGAATTGTGCACAAAAGCATATCAGGGTCCTTCCTGTTCTTGATTGCTTCCAAGAAGTAAGATAATGATGGAAGATAAGTGCTCCTAGGGTTAAAGCTGTGTCTGGAAGGGAAAGGGTTGAGAAGCTGGGCCACAGCTTTGCACCTGAATGGCTAAATACCCAGACTAGGGTGGAAACAATATCTGAATTATGTGGAATCTAGTCTTTATCAGAAGAAAATACACAAACACCTGCTGGTGATCAAGGAAGGTAGGAGAAGACAGTCTTTGTTCTATGGAAAGAAGAAATGAAAAGTAGAGYATTAAGGAGTTAGAGCATTAAAATACAAAATGATGTTAGGATGGGGTAGGGCTACAAGAGAGTGCAGCCTGATTCCTTGTCACTGTTATTACTCCATTTCACCAGAGCTCATATCATAGCACAGCTAAAGCAATGCAGGAATTCAAGGAGAACATCAAAGACACATGTCTCAACACGGAGTTGAAGCTACAACACTGACATCACGCTGAAAACGTAAAAAATTCCATGTTCAACTGAGCTGAGGCTTTACAGCAAAGTGCAAGGCAAATACAGGTATGAAATAGACAGCAAAATGGTATAGAATTAGACCCAGTTTATAATTAGAAACTACAGCTGTCAGAGCAGATATAAAATCATATTTCATATCTAAACAACGATACTAGGTATGGAATGAAGCTGCCAAAAGCAAAAGAGCAGATTTGATATATTGCTACAGTGGTAAAAAGATCCTCTCTCTAGAAGAGACAGGACTAAGGCTGACGGCATAAGGTGCAGCACCACCACCAACCTTATGGCCATTCGTCACTCTCATCTGGTCTAAAGGGAGCTTTAGACATTCACAGAGTTAAGTTATTTACTGAGAGCAGCTTCCTCCTGAGCAACATTGCTTAGATCAGTTTAGGCTCTTCAGTAAAGTGCCTTTCAGTTCTTATTACTACTCCCATGGGAACTATCAAACAGAATTAAACCGGTTGTTTTTCTATCAACGCACAGTTGAAGTCAATAGCAGAGTAGAATTTACCACCTAGCATTAGTGATGCTATGTTAGGCCTTCAATTTGTCATTTTTTAATCAAGTTTTTAATCTCAGAAACCACCATCTTTCAGTACTGTAAGGAAAAAGACAAATTTTATTATGCTAAGCAACAAAAAAAATAATAAAAACAGAGTAATAGGAGACGCTGAAAGGAAGGCCTCCTATAGCACTCTTAAAATTCAAGGTCAAATACATATTTTGGTATCTGAGAGCATAGMCAAAAGAGTCAGCAATAATAAAAGATTGGAAGTATTTATGCCACAGACTTAGTTGCAATTCTGGAAACCTCACAAGAGGTACTCAAGTGCCAGAAATGCCACCATTAGTTTGAAACTGCAAAATCCYTTCTCATCTGGGTATAATGAGAGCCAAACTATTTTTGTAGTCTTGTATTTTAATTTAGTACAAAAGCACTTAAAGAGACAAGCAAATAATAAAAAAAAACTCTACCAGAAATCATGTTTTTCCCTATCTAAATAAATTAAACTAGAAACTAAGAAAAAAAATCATTTGATTTAGCAGGTCTAAGTCATTTAATTAGATTTTTTCCAATTACAACACTTACCATAGACAAAAGTTGAACAACATATCATCCACAACCTCATTTTATGCATCTTCTGAAATTACTTAGGAACATTAAAACATAATTTCCACAAATTTTACAAACATTTAAAAGCTTTTCCGTAAAAAAATGGACATTACTAAACATAAAGCAGGAATTCTACTCATTTACTTCTAACAAAAACGAAATGCCTTAGGACTAAGAAATGGGGACAAATGTGTTTTGGGTTGACTAGATTTTTGTTTGTTCGTTTGTTTGTCTGTGTAATTATCAATAAGCCTTTCTTAAATGGTTTTTGAGAGATTTCCAGCTTTCCAGAGAGATGTCACCATGGTTATTTCCAATAACAAGATATTTCACATCTAAACTAAGTGATGCTACATAAAAAACATAGTTCTCAGACAGATTTTCCATCACTTACCTGTAATTTCATTTCCCCTTCCCTGCTGTGTGGCTGCACAAAGGATGAGAATAGAAATAACAGTGATCCCGGCCATTTATCAGCCACTCTGGACAACAGCCCTTTMGTCTTGCTTTGTTTCCAGTGCAAGTCAAGCACTTCAGGCTTTTAGAACAGAGAAAGAGCTGCTCTATTCTTGCCTTTTGCAGATGGGTGATAACTACTGGCAACAAAAACAAATAGGGTCCAGCGGGAATTTTACCGGTGCAGTCTCCTTTGGGCCTTCCCCAAGGAACCTGCCTCTTCTACCTGCTGTGCTTGGCCCATCCTCAGGCACTGTGAGGTGAATGCATTCAGGATCGCTGCTTTAGTCCACATTTATCCTACTGAACACCTATTCGCTCTTGCACCTTGAGCACATATTCGGATATACCTCAGCTGTCCTTTATATACACCTGTTGAATTTTGTTTATGTTCACACACCAGATGATATTATATTTAGGTCCTGAAAGTTAATTCTGTACCTCAAAAACAAACTGACTAAGATTAAAAGCAAGTAAATTATCTGTAAATGATTTTTTTTTCCTGATTTTGAGCTGTTTCATTCTCTGCTCTTGTAGTGCTCCTCATTTCATTTCATTTCATTTCATTTCATTTCATTTCATTTCATTTCATTTCATTTCATTTCAATCTTGGTATAATATAAACTAGAGCAATGCTAGGAAACCAGAATGCTTTTTAGGCAGAGCATGCATTGGTATATTTGAAAAAAAAAAACAAATCCCTTTCTCTTCCTCATGTAAATGAGAAAGGCGCATTCCTAAGAGTTAAGTAAGAGCTAAGTACTTGCAGCTTTGCAATGTGGGACAGTTACTTTAAGGCAGCATTGCTTCACTTATACAAAGAAAAGGAGCTAACACAATGATATTTTATGAAGAGTACACACTGATGTATGGAAAATCACAGGTGTGTTTCTTGGAGCTGATTTAACAAGTTCAGACCAGTACTTAATATAATGGTATCACAGATAAATTCATAGGCATTAAAGACCCAGATGAAGGGGAGTCAGAACTGCAAATTCTCTCATTTGTGTATTTGCAGAATATCAGCCTCATCACTTCTGCAAAGCACTGCCAGGCAGTTACCTTAGCAGCAGCACTTGCAAGGTAAGAGAGTCCGGCCCATGGAGAACATGCAGGGACTACAGGAGAGCTGCTGGATGGAGCAGGTCACCCGAGCGAGGGCTCCAAGTAGCACTGAGGCACTTATGGGATGTTATAGATAGCTAGATAGGTGGATAGATAGGTAGGTAGGTAGGTAGGTAGGTAGGTAGGTAGGTAGGTAGGTAGGTGGGTAGATAGATAGATAGATAGATAGATAGATAGATAGATAGATAGATGATATAGATAGATAGGTAGACAGACAAACAGACAGACAATTGCTCAAATTTCAACTGAAAAAGCTTTAGGTGAAAATGGATATAAGAAAAAAAGAAAAGAGTATATTTTGGTTTGGAAACACTGCTGTTATGCCTTGGGAGAACTTGGATCTCAGTTTTTCACCTCCTGCATGTGTCAGTATGTCTAGTTAGGCTGCATTATTTACACATCTCCTTTTAGCACAGGGAGGCACTACCAGAAGCTTGTCAGAAGATGCAGTTTGATTGGAAAATCCTACTTATAAAAAGAAAATGACTGGAGTCAGTGAAACACAACTTGCAGATAGAAATATTTCTCTTGGTGGCATTTTTTTTTTTCAAAGAACAATCCAAAATTTCTGGAAAAAGAAAAATGATTGAACATTTTCAGATAGCACTAACAAAAATGATCCCTTTTCCTCAGAAATTACTTGGAAGATTCTGCAGGAGTAGTGAGTCTTGTATAAATTCAAACACAGGTAATTCAAGCCTGGCATCTGAATTAGGTCGTATTTGGGGTCTCTCAGAACCCAGCCTAAACAGCTGGATGGTGTTGCCGTGTGTCTTAAACAGCTGCTGCTTTCCAGAGCGGGCTATAAAACAAGTGTCACTGGCTTCATCACTGAGGACTTCTATTAACTTAAGTACGATCCTCCATACCATATATTAAAGGATTAATATTCTAAAAAAGTTAAGTAAAACATGAATAAAAAACTTCACATGAATAAAAACAYGAATAAAACTTCACATATCAAGGGCTCTGTCTTTTCGCTGGTGGCTGTAGCTGGCTTATATCCTGTGCTAGGCAATTAATACCAAGTTACAGCTGTGTTGCAATAGTGAATGAAATGGATCCTATGTACATATAAAGAAACGCCTATTTAAACAAAACTCAATAAAGTCAATAAATTTAGTCTAAATAAGAAATTGATAAAAAAAAAAAAAAGTGTACGTATTCCAGGATTTATCCTATAATTTGTGAAGTATTTGGAATTCTGATTCATATATATTTTTAGTGAAATAACCATTTAGGTGCACAGCAGCTTAGATTTTCAAAAATCCATATATCAGAAGACTGCATTCAAGGAGACAATTAGGCATGCATAGTGTGCCTTGGCACTCACTGCCAAATCTTTCAGACATAGCTTTGCACTGGAGAAAGTTTAAGACGATGCCCTGCATCCCAAGCAGTAACACATGCTCTTTATATCACTGCAATTACTGCAACAAGTCGTGCTTCCTAAATACGGCTCAAAACAGTGTCCTGCAGGGAAGCTAGACGGATTGATCAATCATTTTGGAAAACTATCCACCCTGACATGCATGGTTGACTACATATTATTATATTTCACGTAAACATTTGTGTATTTCATAGACAGACATAGAAGACAAAGTCTTCTTTTTAACCTTTCTCCTTTCAGTTAAGTATTATCTGAGGTCCCCTGTGGAAAAACTGCTCATTTTCACTTTAGTGGTGGCGAAAGGCACAGAGAGGAATGGAAAAGGAGATACTTAGTGGAATAAAAGCCTTGGATAAATGGTGCCAGTAGGCGTTGGAGTGCACTCTGGAAAGAGCTCATCCAATCCCCCCGACCCAGTCATCCAGAACTGATCAATTCTCCTGCCTCTTCTGTTTATATTTTTTGCAATTATATTTGTAATGTTCACATTGATTGATCCAAGGCAATGCAATGTATATAACGAAGGGCTATGCCAGTTAAAGCCATGTCACAATCCAGTAAGGATGACTTTGCAGGTTGAGGGAACAGATTTTTTGAGATGGGGCACATAGAATTTGACCTTCCTGGTTTATAATACCAGAATTAGAATACTGTAGCTAAGTACAGGATTTGTTAGCACACTTTCTATGAATTTATTTCTTTAGATAAATGCAGTTTTTATTTAATTAGCCACTTAGAAGTCTTAGGAAAGGAGTTTTGACCAAGCAAGGTCAGTTGTCAGCAACGTTCCCACGTTTCGCTTTGCATTATTTTGTCTGACAAACAGTAACTGCTATTTCAGATGCCCCAAATGGTCATTTTTTTTCAAGACAGACCAGTTTGCATGCAAGGAATCACAGAATCATTACAGTTGGAAAAGACATTCAAGATCATCGAGTTCAACTCTAAACCCATCCCTATCAGGCCTGCTAAACTGTGTCTCTAAGCGCCTCTTCTACACGTTTCTTGAACACTTCCAGGGACGATGASTCCACCATTTCCCTGGGCAGCCTGTTCCAGTGCTTCACCACTTTTTCTATGTAGAAAATATTTCCTAATATCCAACCTGAACCTTCCCTGGAGCAACTTGAGGCCATCAGTTATTGTGGAGAAGAGATTGACTCCCACCTCACTACAACTGCCTTTCCTGTGGTTGTAGAGAGCGATAAGGTCTCCCCGGAGCGTCCTCTTCTCCAGACTAAACAGCCCCAGGTCCCTGAGCCGCTCCTTGTAAGGTATGTGCTCCAGCCCCTTCGCTAGCTTCGTAGCCCTTCTTTGGACATGCTCGAGCACCTCCATGTCTTTCCTGGGAGCAGGGTTATGCATCTGTGCTCCAGAAACCAACATGTCTTCCAACAGATGTAGGAAATTCAAGGCCTGATAACTATTAAATTATTTAATCTGCTCTCTCAATATCAGTTGTTAGTTAATTTCTCCAAGATCTCCTCCCTGATCTCCAGTATTTTTTTTAACCTGAAAAAGACTATATCACAGTCACAGAAGTCAGGGGGAATAGATGGAGGTGCCATCAGAGCAGAAGATCTCATAGGGGAAATAAACTGATCTGGTCAGGAATGTAGGGGTGAAGCCATGCAGCTTGCTGCAAATGAAGGCAACAAGAAGACCCCTGAGACAACAAATGAGGTCTGATTTCCATCTAAATTCTGCCCTGTGATTGCATTCACTGCTGTCCAAGGAGCTTGTCTCACAATTAGGGCAATCTTTGCCCCTGCTGTTACACTTAGGATGTCTAACCAAGGTCAAGCTCAAATACTGTCTTCCCCTCAGYGGGGGCATTGCTAGGACTTCTTTATTTCTTCTCCCCTCCCGATGAAGCCTATGGGAACTTAATTACTTTGGACACTGTAGGTGATCTGTCAAAACTTAAATTGGTTTAAACTGGCTCAAACTGGTCAGCAAGCCCAAGAGGTAATAGAAGAACAGAACAGGCTGATTTAGACAGAAGTAACTTTTACACAGCTACAGACAAATCACTCCTGTCATCAAGATGAAGTTTTCCTAGCTTCTGAAAATCAATATGCATAATAGACACCTTAGTTCTATTCCCTACAAAGGACTGAACTTTCCAGAAATCTTAAATATTCATCCCTTGGAGTTAAAAAAACAAGTCTGGCCTTCCAGAGACCTGAATTCCCTGCTCCTGCCACAGACCATGAGCAAGTCACACCAGTCAAATTTGCCAGTGCAATGAAGTCACAGGAGAGGCAGAAAACAAAGCACTTCAGAGCTTGTGAAATACAATGCTAAAACTATGTTTTTGCTTGTTATTTAGGAAAAGTTGCAGCAGGAAAAGCTACTTCGCAAGTATTTGCTGTGCCCATGTACGGATTGACAACTAAATTGGCAGCTTTCTTTCAGGGTTTGTTGTTTCTGCAAACCTCAGATCAATAACCAGAAAGTGGAATATTATTTCAATGATGTGTTTTACAAAAAGAAAAGTCTTAAAAATTAAGGAACATTCACATATTACAGTAAAAAATGCTCACTTGAAAGCACTAAGAGGTAATTAGCTCAGCTGTGCCATCTTGCAGATAGAACAACCCCTGACACTACCCAGCGTTTTGCTCCATCTTCCCAGCGAAGTGTTCCTCAGGAAAATCTTTGGGCTGTGCTTTGTTTCTGTCTGAACAACATAAACTATCTTCAAGTGACTCATGAGGAAAAAGTCCTTATTGGTAACAGCAGGAAAAAATATGAGTCAGGCGGAGGTCACGCTGAACCTCTGCCTGGCCTTGCTGCTCCGACCGAGCAYCGATTGTGCAATCTGAGGACAGAGAAGCTCTATTTTCCTTTTTCTGGGGATGGGATAGCATGATCCCATCCCCAGGACGGGGTTTGGAACCAGATGAGACTGCAGACTACWCCTCATACTGGACTTGGCAGTGCTRAAGGGAAGAAAGTCGCATCTAAGACCTTCTCAGAGTGGGCTTTTCATTTACAACTCTAAAAGCAGGCATTTCCGAAAGCAAACAGTCTGGGCGATGGGTCATGCCTGGAAAAAAAGTTGGGGGGTTTCCCCTGCTCAGCAACCTGTTTTGTGCAAAAACTGTCTCTACCCTCTTCCGACTCAAACTTCTCCCCAGTTCTTATCCCTCCAAAATCAGTCCAACATGCAGCCATGGTACGGATGGGAACAGCAGAGGACTGTGCATTCTACTGGGCATTTTATAATTCCTTACTTACCCACACAAAACCTGCCATTTTAAAGCAGATCTTAGAAGCACAGAATGATGCAGCCAAAATATACAACCTATTTGTCACTATTAGTCACCATTGAAAAAAAGAACTTTTTTCGGAGATTTCTCTAAATGTTTGCAGAAACTAAGCCATATTCCAAACTGTAGAAAATATTCCTGTTTGTGTAATGTCTCTTATTCTGTGTTTGACTTATTGCTGTCTGCTCCTGAGGCAGTTCAATTAAGAACAGAGAGTCTCATGCAGGAAGAAGAGAATTTTTAATGAAAAGCCCTACATTCAGGGAACCTATTGTATAAAGACAGGGCAAATTACAGCCCTCATCCCACTTCTAATGAATGAATAGGGAGTGAGGAAAGAGTTAAAAAAAAAMCATCGCATTTCTACCTGATCTAGAGGTCCAAAGACTGGAATAGATTGGTTTAGAAGAAGGAATGCAGGAGGTTGTTTTGGAAAGAGGTGCCTGACTCATCTCCAACACGCACGGGATTACTAAGTATAAAGGAAGTAGAGAACATGGGTTTTTTAAACCAAGCAAACAAACCAAATCATTAAAAACAGCATGTAATAGAAATTTATGGTAAAGGTAACCTTGGGTCRTAGGGGAAAAAAAAGAATAAGAAATTTAATCTTTGTGCCAAAAAATAATGACTGGAGAAGTTCGCACCCAAATGTTTTTCTCTGAGGAAATCTTATGAAACAGGGAATGCATCAGTAGCTTCACACATCTCATCACTGAATTGGATTTTTTTCTTTTCTTTTTTTTTCTTTTCTTTATTTTTTAAGAAAATACTGACCTCTTGTCAAACGTGTTATTTTTAAAATGTTCTGTTCCGAGATTGACCCTAAATCATCGCTGTGATTAAAATCAAAGGCTCTATGGGTTTTACATTCCCTTGCTCGTACTCCTCCCCACAAAAAATTACAAACTACTTTTAAGAACCACCGCACCAGCCATGTGTCAGAACAAAACCAAGTCCAACAACGATTCAGACTTGCCCAGAGGCACTACTAGGTTAAAGCTCCCTCTGMATTGCTCAACACGAAGCTATTTGTKTCGTATTCTGATTCTGCATTTTGACACGTACGTATTTGCCATGGTTTTGTCCACCAAAGGACTTCTGTCATTTGAAGTATCTGCTGTGTTTGAACTTCTGCTTCAAAAGAGGAATGCTCCAGCATGCAGAGCCTTTTCCAGCATGCTAACAAGACCAATTTCAGTATCTGTGAATTAAGTAATGGAGGAGTGGAAATGCAGTATTAGCCCTGAGACCTCACATGGGGCGTGAGGCCTTGCAGGACTGTGTGCAGCTAGAAGGAAGCTTCCATCCTTGGAATGGGAATTTTACATTATACCAGGGAAGAACCACACTCCATCTCAGCAGAGTTTCTCAGCACTATTTCCACTTCTGATACCAGGAAACCTGTTGGTATTTCTACATTTTCTCCTATACGCACCTCTGTCTCAGTTAGATAGAGGCTGTTCCTCCAGGTAGTCAGTCCTGACTCTTAAAAGCATAAAAACATAGTGCTGAGAGGGAAAGTAGATATTCAAATCCTGGTTTGAAAAAAAAAAAATGTTGTTCATCACTGGCTTGGTAATCCATAAGAGAAACACAAACTATCAATAACTCTCTTTTGCAAACCTGATCAGGAAAAAGAGAGGAATGCCTGTCAAGGAGGTGACCTAAAGCTGGATATTTAGAATCCAAAGGAACTTTCAATGCTCTTTTGGCATCCCAAGACAAAAATAAAGATGTGATGATGCATAATAAAATAGGAGGAAAGTGATTTTCTTGATTTTTCTTTCAGCTTTCAGAACACAAAAATCCCCACTAAAATTATTTCATTATGTTAACTAAAAAAACAAACAAACCAAAAAAACCCCACATTTTGCCAGATACCGAGAGCAGATATTTAAAGCTCAAAAGATGCTTTTAAAAATATTTATTGTCATGTGAAAACAGTGGGTTATTTACTGAATCTCTTCTGCACCCTTAACTAGCACAAACGCCAGTGGGGAGACTTCCTGTGCGCTTCCTCCCATGCTGACCTTCTGCATGAGAAAAATTCCTCAGCTAAAATAGACTTTAATTCCCTCTTTGAAATCAAACATCTGGCTTTGGGTAAAGAGGCACATGACCCTGTCCTTCATGAGATTTGGATTGCAAGTGCTCTGAACAGGGGGTATTTTCTTTGTTATTTGCTGCAAAAATGATAGGGACTTGAGTCCATAGATATAATAATAACAATGCTACTACTGAAGGATGGCAATAATATGATTATTGTCATGATTAACATTAGTATATCTTTCAAATGCCAAGTATAAATATCAGCACACATCATATTCCATTACTCTTCATCTTTGTTATTCATTTCTAATATATTCTAAAAAACTACTGAATTATTTCCAGCGGTTCAAGGGTCTGAGCTCATGAACTGATGTAAGGCCAAAAATTCATATTGAAACATGGGAGTCAGGAGTATGTCACTCTCCTCGAAAAGGCAATACTGCTAATAATTATGTGCATCAGTTTAATGAGAAACACAAATATGTGTGTGCACTTCTCTTTAAAAAGTGTGAGGCAAACAAAATAGAATTGCATCTAGCACATCATCATTAAATTTGCTGTTCTTGGCTAGTCAAAGATATGATGGGATGGATGGACCAGAGCCCACTGGCAAGGTCAGAAAAGGCTTTATTGCAGTCTTCAAAACTTTCATGCCTCAGCTGCAAAACGTTTRAAAAAGCAAAAGCTTAGCTCAGGACAATAGTAACTTGTACTATTTGTAAATGTTATATATAGATTTGTAAATTTTGCAAAAGTAGTATTTTGCCTATATGCCCCTGATTCTAAGTAATCACTACTAAGTGATTGCTAAGTAATCTGTGCTCAGATAAACACTTGTAGGCAATACTTGCAAAAGATCTGCTTTTGATAGAGTCTCATACTTTGATGAGCAAGAGGGATAGGAACCCAAAAATCACCCTGATTTCATTGTGGACACTTGATGCTTCTCCCAGGATCTGGTGAGTATGTGTCCTTAGCAGCATGGTGGAAACCTCCTGGTATGGAAAGAAACAGAAAAGCAATCGTTTAGCTTTAACAAGTGTATGTATCTTTATAGGAACAATTAAACAAAACAAAAACAATAATCAAAGTATTTATTATAGGGTCCACAACTAAAGCAACGCTTTCATGTTAAAAATGATATGCTAGAGACAGTTGTATATTCTGAAGAGCTGCAGTGATAATAAAGTAGTTCAAGATTTAACTAATTGCCTGGAGTTTCAGTGGGCAAAGGAGTGATGGATACCCCAAATAGCAGGCTTTATGTAATTCTTCAGTCTTTCAGATAGAGAAAAAGAGGAAAAGTCAGAACTTTTTTCCATTTCAGAAGATTCTGAAAGAATCTCAGAATGAAATATGATCAAAAGAAGTTAAGGCCACTTCCAGTGATGCTGATATGTTCTTCCTTTTTCCCAACAAAGGTCTGAATTTTGAAGAATCAGGGGCCTAAATTACGCAACCATCTACTGCTTGCTGAAATAGGCTGATTTTCAATTCAGAGTTGCCTAAAATAAGTTTTGGAAACACCACTTTCCTAGAAGATGAATTATGCACTTAACTCAATATCCACGTAAAAAAAGTCTGTTCTGTAGTCCTATAAACAGAGCTAATGATTATACACCAGAAAGAGTTTCTATATCAAATCTACTTGTAGTTCATTTTCTCTGTTTTCACTTTTCAATTTCCATAAATTAAAACAGTAAATACAGATAAATCTGGTTTGCTTTGTTTCTTAACAGTTTTTGTGCTCTACCTATATATATGCACAGGCACATCTATGTGTACATGCATATGTATGTGTATATATATATGTACCCACATATGTATAATATTCACAAATATATGCACAAGTATACATATATGTATGTTCATGCATTTGTATGTGTACATGTACATACACACAGAAGTATAATCATTGTAAGGGAATTTTTGATTTAACAGTGTTAATATTTAAATTAAAAATGACGGAAATCTACTGGTGTGTTGAAACTTGATTTTGCAAAACTCATTTTTAAACCATGATTACACCCTTGAAGCATCATAAGTCAAACAGAAAGTGATTGTGATGGGGAAGCACTAGTTCTAATGGAAGTAGAGACAAAGGAGAAATAAAGTAGAAAAAGAAACCATAGCTTGGATTGAAGTCTTGGGCAATCGTGTGCAATCAGTGAGCAGGGAAATGGTTCCCTGTGCATTGGATTCTTGAGTGTGATGTTGTAAACACCTTCTAGAAATTTTATCTCACTTCAGTTTAAGCCTCTGTCCTTAACAAGTCTTCACATGAACACCATAAAGGCAAGTCCCATAGCACCTTATTAACTTGTTTACTCTTTCCAGCTCTCTGCATTCAAGCTAAATTACATTACGTAATCAGCTTTTATGAAAACAAATATATTTTGTTTTGCGTGTTTAAGGATCAGTTCAAAATCTGCTCGCTTCAAAAAGCATTTGACTTAGTTCTGATCAGTTTAATGTCCAAATTATCTTTCTGTACCACGAGAGAAGAGAGCTACTATTGAAGCAACATTCCAAACCATTCAAATGGTACAAAAATCTGTAACTTGAATAGTGTATTTTTATGATTAGGACAACTTGATTCTCTCTCTTGAGGAGAATAATTCATTATTTTTGAAAGGTAGGAGCAACAGGGTGTTTTTAACATGCCACCAGGTTCATACTGCAGTATACTAATATTTTTTCCATTGAAAATGCTTGTCTCCAAATTTCAGTGTTCAACTGATCCAATTATTAGCAAATTCTCCTGGCAAGTAAAAGGCAACGCATCTCAGCTATGCTACATGATGCTCATTTTTACGGGAAAAGGAGAGAGACAGTTTCCATGTAAACAAAAGAAAAACAGGAACCAAATCTCACTCGCTCAGTTGAGCTCATCACCAGCTAAGCTTGATTTTGATCAGTTGTCCCATCAACAGCAGGATTCACTCTAATAGAATTTACCATAAAAGGAGATTTAGGGATTTACTGTTATCAGAGGGATTGACCAAATATTAAAATTCCAACAGTTTTAAAAAAAAAAAACCTCAAAACTCAAGCTATTTGAAACCATTGCCTTTAGCATGCATTTGTTTTCTAACTGTGTAATAGGTCCGCTGTGGCTTTCACAAGAACAGTTCTGCAGGATTTATTTCATGTCTTTCTTTATACAGTCAGTTCACACAGGCTTGTTCCCAGTGTTAATATAGTCCCCAAAAATGCAGAATGTGGAAATCCTCCAGGTGCATCCCAGCCTGAGGAACCGGTACGGTTGTCGTCCACTTCTTGTCAGTGTATTTYAGGAGAACAAAGACATTCAGCTCATCCATTGCATTTTTGGGAGCTGAATTCACTAAAATACCCCAAATTCCACAAGTGATGAAAAAACATACAGCTGTTCAGGGAAGTTCTGTGGACGTGCAGCAGTTTATTTGCCACAAGTCTGCTGTAGAATTGAGGTCTTTAAATTGACCTCCCAAGCACAAGGAATTGAGAGTGTGTGAGGTTACATTTAAACCTCAGCCTGTATCTAATCAAATGTCATGTAGAGATACACAAGACAAAATTCTAGCCTTTCTTGTTGAAAAGGTAAATGCTGTTTGCATGCCATGTGAAGGTATGATTTCTAAGGTACATCTGACAGCAAATTAAATTTTAAATTACATTCTAATAAGCTGTTTAGTTCAAGCTACGATCCACTGAAAACAGACTTGAGAAAACACAAGGGTGTCTTTCAGTAAATATTAATAGGAATACAGAAAGAGGAACAGAAACTTGGTCATAAACTTGCCCACATGAATAGAAGGTGTCATTAGTATTTGCTCTCTCTGTATGAGGCACGGGTTCTTCCTCTTGGGGGAATCACAGTGGAAAATTGTAAACAGATTTTTCTGCACGCCATCATAAAACAAATTCCCAGCTCTGTACTCAGTGCTAGAGATATTGCCAGGCAACAGGAAATGATTGCTCTAAATTGAGAGAATGCCCTGAATTTATTATTTTAAGGTCTTCCGTGAAGTGACACGACATGAAGTTCTGCCTAGGTTTTACTCCAGCGAGTCCATACTTGAAGCTTCATAGATGCCCAGAAGATTTCACCAGATTAAAAACAACAAAAGCATGTATTTCGTTCACTAAAATATGTAGCTATCAAGTGCTAATAATCAGTATACCATTTAATGGGAATTTAGAGTTTAGTTTTACTACTCACTCAACATTACCCCTTCTCTTCAGAACTTCAGGACACTCAGTGAGGCCAAATCACCTTCCCTCACGCACAGGACACACCGTTACTGGTGCTCTCATTACAGGCACAGGTTACTGCACTTATTGCAAGCAGGAATGCAGTCTTGGTGGCAGTGAAGCTACCGTAACCCTCAGTAGATTTTTCCAGTGGTTAACCACCCTCATTGTAAAAATAACCCTGCATTTTGTTCCTTCTTTGAATTTATAAAGCTATAGTTTTTGATTCTGGAAGCTCTTTTTTTTTTCTATTAAGTTAAGTTAATAACCTTTTCTGCTCAAAAAAAAAAAAAAAATCAGAGGAAGTGCTTCTTGTTTTCCTTATTTTTTATTGGAGATGATGTTGAAAGTTTTAAGTCCAAGGGAAGGGGGAAAAAACAGAGTAAAGCTGTAACAGAAGCTATAGATTAAGTGCAGAGTTAGTGAGGAGTTTTATGAACTACTTGCTTAGCGAGGTGTACTTAGATAATTGCAACAGCCCTCTAACCTCAGAAATTTTGAATCCCATAGAATTTGAGTAACAATGCTAAATGAAGTAACTTTCAAACATCTCCTCTAAAATGCAAATGGGGATATCATCTTTAAACCCAAATGTTTTAATGACTTGGCATCACATATGTCTTTTTAAAATATAGAACACTTTGATATTCACCTTTCTGAAGGTGGTACAGGCAAAGAGTATGTGTCCAGCCAGATTTTTCAGCTTAGCTGGCTGGTAACATCTTAAGCTGTGGTTATGTAGATTATATGCCCCTGTCTCTCCATACCCACCAATTGCAGCCCCCTGGCAGCTGGAGGTGCCCTTAGTGCCATTAGCATGAGCCTAGTTTTGGTAACTGCACCCTGAGCAGCTGCTGTCCCTGCCCTGACACAGGCTCAGACAGAGAGCTGCCCGTGGTGGCTGAAAACCCACCTTGGTGGTGAAAGGCCACAGTGAGAAGAGAAAAGCAACCACGGCAGCCGGTGCGACGTGGGGCTGCTGCTAGAGATGAGCAACAGTAGCTGTCGGCGTTGTATCTGGGATAGGGAGCAAACACATTGTGTTTTGTAACTTAAAACACCCTGAAAAGCAGTGTACCTTTTCCCTGAGCTAACTCCTGGCCAGAGAGCAGAGATCACATTTTAGTAGGAGAGTGAGTGGAGTCCTCTAGCTCATTCCTTTAAAAACTGAAGTGCAATACAGGCAAGAAGAAAGAAACCGCTTGGGACTAAGCAAGGTGAGGTGGGAAAATCAAGAAAAGCGGGGAAGATGAAAGAGAGAAGATAGGAAGGAAGGCTGGAGGGAAGGAAAAGAAAAAGCTCCATGTTACTAGAAATAGCGTTTGACAATTACATATAGAATGTAATGCCTCAGAAAGAGCCAATTAAGGCAATGGAAATGCAGAAGCTGTAATGCAGGGATGAATCATCTGACCTAAAATAGTGGAGATGATGAAACATATAAAGGAAGAAAATGTGTCATTTTAGGTTTAACAGTAAAATAATTCCAGATAGAACCTTTCAAAAATAATTGCCCAGGAGAAACTACAAGCTTGTGTTGGTTACTACAGCTTGCTACGGGTACAGTGGACAAATTCTCTAGTCCAAGCTATAGTTCAAAATAGGCAGCCTGCCCCTCTGTCGGTCTCATGCCCAGAAGTCATCCGCCCCAAAACAGCATGCAGGTGAGCCAGTCCACAAGAGTGACACTGTCAATTAAGGATACAAATTAATCTGAAGATCAACTCATCATCTTCATACAATTGTATGTCATGCATGTCATAAAAGTGTAGAATCCCTTCTCAATTCCTCTCTTCCAGGATAGCGTTATATGAACAAATAAAATGAGACCACAGCCTTTCTCCCATGACACTGTAGGTCTACAGCGGTGGTGAGGCAATGGGGAAAAGGTTTCCAGTGAAGGGACCCTGTACATATTCCTAGAACTATACAGCCCTACTTGAAATGAAAAGATGTGTGGCTGAAGGGGAAAATGAAAACCCTATCTAGGCAGCTGGGCAACTTTCTAGAGATGACAGGGAGGAATTTTTGTTCCACGTCACACTCACACATTTCTGTATATTGCTGGGAACAAACGCACGCTTTCAGTAACTCCAGCATCCACTAACACAGCACTCATATTCCTCAGCTGTGGATTTAAAACTAAATTTGTGCAATTTACCCTCTCCTCTAGCCTGGAAAAGGTTGAACTAAGCTCTCCTGCACGTTATATCTGCCCCATATAGGCTCCAGTATATGTCAGATTCCAGTAAACCATTCTCCTGCATGCCCTCCTAACAGCAAGGTGCCCGTGGGCTTCTCTCACTTCAGCTACCTCTGTCATCCCCATACAAAGAGAAATTTCTGGTTTCACTTCATCCTCCCCACATGGAACCTCCCATGAATATTTAAAAACAACTTTCACACTACTCTGTGCTACTTTGGAAATACAGTGGGAATATTAAAAGAAGGAAGAATAGCCACATACCCTGAAAACATAACAATGAGGTTCCTCTATAGACCCTGTGTAGCTCTCAGTATTTTCTGTACTTTGAATTAGTATTTGCCAAGTGTCATCAACTTCCAAATACAGTGTTGTGATACCTGCATGATGTTAAGGCCAATGTCAACCTCAGATTTCTCCAGTCATGAGCCATCGGGTATCACAGCTAGTAAAATGCCTCCTCATATCTACAGTATACACCACAATGTACAGAACGTACATAAAACACCACTGAGTACAAGAATAAAAAAAGGATTAGAACAAGGATCTGTCTACATCTCCTCATCCTTGCTATAGGGGCTCCGCACAGTTTCTGGAATGGCGCCCTCAGGCTCACGGTGGCTTGTGGCGATGCCCGTCCCAGGTGGGGCGCGAGCTGCAGTGAGGGCAGAAAGGCTGAAGCCAGTAGCTGTGGCCAAGCACACGCACATTCCTGCTACGCCAGCATCCTGCGGCAACCACGGCAGGGAGCCTGGGGTCCTCCTGCCCAGCTGCCGTCCCAGGAGAGCATTCCTGCTGTGGCGCTGGGCAGGCTAGAGCTTCAGGAATGGCGCCTTCAGGCAACGTCAGCACTCAAGAGC
Source organism: Nothoprocta perdicaria (assembly GCF_003342845.1). Classification (NCBI taxonomy): domain Eukaryota; kingdom Metazoa; phylum Chordata; class Aves; order Tinamiformes; family Tinamidae; genus Nothoprocta; species Nothoprocta perdicaria. Next base: position 2,820,686 of record NW_020456265.1, on the reverse strand, counting down.
AGCGCGGCAAAGCCGACTGGGCAATTGCATGGACACATTTTCTCTCTCTGCATTTGGAGCAGCCCTGGTGAGGCCACATCTGGAGTACTGTGTCCAGCTTTGGGCTCCCCAGGACAAGAGTGATGTGGAGCTGCTGGAGAGAGTCCAGAGCAGGGCTACGAGGATGATCAGGGGCCTGGAACATCTGCCMTRTGAGCAAAGGCTGAGGGAGCTGGGCCTGTTCAGCCTGGAGAAGAGGAGGCTGAGGGGGGACCTGATCAGCGTGTATAAATACCTCAAGGGAGGCAGTGAGGAGGGGGGGGCGGCCTCTTTTCAGTGGTGGCCAGCGACAGGACTAGAGGAAACGGCCACAAGCTGAGGCACCAAAAGTTCCACAGGAACTTAAGGAAACACTTTTTGACAGTGAGAGTGACAGAGCCCTGGCACAGGCTGCCCAGRGAGGTTGTGGAGTCTCCTTCTCTGGAGGTCTTTTAAAACCTGTGCCCCRTGCTCTGGGTGACCCTGCGTGTGCAGAGGGGTTGGACTGGATGACCTCTGAGGTCCCTTCCAACCTTAACCATTCTGTGATTCTATGATTCAGCATTCGAAACAACACATACACAGCATCACATAAACACCCATACCTTTCAAATCCCAGGCGTGTAACTTGTTACAGCAAGCTAGGCCTGAAGCAAGATCCTTGTGCTGAAGGAGCAGGCAGCCTTTCCATCCATGCTGTTCATATATAACTTGCTCGTATGTACCGAGCTGGGAGCTGGAGGAAAAGAATGCCAAACTGACACGTAAGCAGGTCATGCAAAAAGGCCTCTTCCAGAAGAGTGTTTTTGGACTTTCCAGCCCTCCTACACATTTTAGGCAGTCAGAACTGTAGAACGTTTCGATGATAAATCCCTTTTCTGGCCTGGGTCTGAATTCATCACGCAAAGGGTGTCATTTGACAGTGCAGATTTGACAAGAAGAAATTCAGCTCGAAGCGTGAGCATAAAGACGCCGATCACTTGGGCCTCTACTCAGTAGTAAGCAAATAATCAGTGCTGAAATGACATCAGTAAGACTGCACAGGCCATAAAACTGCAAAGCTTGACCCACTCTCATTACAGGACATTATTTCCATATCCACAGGCCAAGGCACTGATTTCAGTTTAAAGTTTTTATAAATTGCCAGGTCTCACTGAAATATCTGTTTTATCCCGACCACTATTTAGTTGTAATATATGAAGTAATTAGGGACAAAATAGTATCATCAAACACAGCAAGTGTAACACTTTGAGACTGCATAAAATCAGAAAAACTTCATACAATTCATACTATTTGATGAAACAAAAACATGCAGGCACARATTTTTAGTAAGCCTATAATGAAAATTCAATTTCCGTGGTTCTAACTTTTGCATTTGTTACTTGGTGAGAAGTTACCACAAATTGCTTTTAAAAGTCAGATACAATCTTCTTGAAAGAGAAAACAATCTTACCCATCATATAGCCCATGTTTTCAGTCCTTTAACAATACGTAGACACTGATGCACTCACTGCAACCTGGAAAATTGGTACTTACCTCTGTGCAATCTGTAACCCCAGAAGACCATTATTTGAGGCCAAATGGTCTGATTGATACTGAGGAATTAGAGTATCAAGCTGACTTCTTAAATATTCCATAGCACTAATAGCTCTTGGGTGTTTTCTCTGATCCACTTACATAAACCTTCTGGAGAACTGAGGCTCCCATCACGGTGCTTTCTGCCAAGCAATTCCATCCCTAAAGCCACGTTTACAGGAAAGCGGAATGAGAAATGTAATTATTGTACTAATTGTGCAAAATTTCAATGCATTTACCTGTCTTGAAAATAAACTTTACTAAACATGAACAAAAGCACRAACCTTCCTGGTTTTATATATAACAAGCATGAGACACTTAATTTTGCTTCATTTTCCCTCTGTGAGAGTTTATTTAGAGACGTAATTCTAGAATATCCTTGCCATATCAAGAATGTCTGTTTTTCCCATTTGTTTTTCCCCAGATTTCCTTACATGCAGTTTGTCTGAACCAAAGGATCCAGGATGAGCCAGGATGAACACATCTGCACCTGAGAAATCAAAGTAATTTTTTAAAACTGTTTTACATTTCCACTGTAATTAGAATATTATGGATTTATTTTTAGAGGACCTTAAGAACCAAAATTCAGGTGAAATTAATCAAAATGTTGAAAGTTGATAACAAGAATTCACTACCTATCTTGCTGCACTTTAACAAACTTTGTATTTCAGCTGCTCTTGCAGCTTTTTTTAATGTATCTTTTAAAGAATCCAAGGGTGGCTAACTAGATGGAATGAAAATACCTTAAAGAAAAAATAAACAGAGCAGTAGCATGACCATCTTCCTGCTTAGATTCATGCCTTAAAATTTGTAGTGTACTTTTCCTTTGAACCATTGCCTGACCCTCTTAGTTTTTCAAGTGGTGTTCACTACTATGTAGCAGTCCTCTATGGTAATATTACTATACAGTTTGCACTAGTCTGGCAGCATTTCTCTGCAGCAGTCCGAGCTGCTAAGCACGTGGATTCTCAGTGGAAAAGAGTTACTAGATTCTGCTGTTCTCAGAAGAATGAGGGTGACAGCTAAAATAGCTCAAAACTTGGCACTCAGAAAGCGCAATACCAGGAATGAAGACAGAAGTTTTGCATTATACCACATCATAGTTACTTTCCTGTTAAGAGGTTTAAACTTTAAGAGTTCTGTATGTGTACTTTGCTTCACATTGATTACGGAAACACTATCTTTTATAATTGTATGTGTGTCTTACTGCCTGCTTGTCATTCTGCTCCCATTCTCCCCAAATACCGTCAGCGTCAGTCCTTTTCTGACAAGACAAGCGATAGGTTCTAGTCAGGAAAAATAGAATTTCTGTTTGCCAACTAAGAGTCAATATAAGGCTTCATATAAGTATATTAAAGAAGCAAAAAAAGGGGCTTCCATTTTCACGGACAGCTGTCAACAATGAAAAACTGCTGGAAAACTATTTCCCTGTATTTTAGCGAGTCATAAAATACCTGCATTTTGACAAAATATTTAGCACCACCGAAGCTAGATCTCTACTATTTCCAGAAAGAGTTGCCTAACACGGGAGTGAAGGAAACGGGCTCATTCAGCCACTTTCAGAGCTCACGAATGACAGTGAGTGGTTCAGACAGGTCACTTCAGCACTCACCCTCCGGCCTGTCCCGTGAGCATTGGCTCCATCACTGCGTTTCTGAGGGCAAACTGAGAGAGAAGGCAAGCTTCTTAGAGCCCCCTCTCTTTCCCCATTCGTTACATCCTTGGCAATAATTCCTTATTTTTTTGGTGTAAAACTTACAGGATGTCATGTCCCGGTCCTTGGGACACTGTGTTGCCACTATTAACAGTATTCACCTTAGTGTTTGAAAAGCCATCCTGGATGRGAGGAGAGCAAGGGCCTTCTAAAGGCTATCAAAATAGGGAATAAATCTCTCTGTACGGGCTCAAGACTCAAAAAAAAACTATCAAATGAAAGCATTTTTGCATGTATAGCTTGCCTTGGCTCCTTCACTTAAATCAAGCAAAAGCAGATGTATAACAACATTCCTTCTAAGGAACATTCTTCTTTTTCTTTTTAAACTTTCCCCTTCTCTTTCCACAGCACGAGCTTTCCTCAGAAAATTGCTATTCAGCTGCTGATCTACAGTTGCCTAAGGGTTTCTGAGATACTTYTGTGTGAAAGAAAGTAACTTATTAAGTTCTAAATTAATCACACAGGATTGAAGCTTTCACTGGAAAATCAAAATAAAGGAAATAAAGGTTGAAAGTATTGCTCTAGGAAAAGGCAGTCTAGCATCAGGATATGACTTTATTTTAAATATTTTTGAACTGAAAATGAAACAAGTATTTATATTAAAATAAAACAAGCTACAGAGTACACAACTTTGCTCCAGAGTACAATATTTGCATCACAAAAAAAAGAGTAATTTTTCTATACTTAAACATACGACCTATGCAAGCATATGACAGTTTTCCCAGATATAGGCAATTTTTCCCCCCAAAGCCACGTACAATAATCCACATTTTAAAATAATTTTCTTTATATTCATTTTTTGCACACGTTCAGTTTTTGACAAAATTCCATTGACTGAAGTTGCTGGCAAGAATGACCAAAAATGAATCTGAATGGCCATTAGATACTCGGGATGGAAAACGAACCTTATACTCAAACCTGCACTGGGTAATAACAGCTGCAACCACACATATGTAGGTGAGAATATATATTAACCCAAGTGCTTAACTGAACTTAGAAATATTTGAAAGAACTGTTCATGAACATGCTACTCTGAAAGAATGAGAAAATATTCAAATAACTCTGAATTATATGTTTCAGAAAACATACTAATAACCTAACTCATTTTGAAGCCCAAATAATTCTACAATATTAATCCTGGGCCTAGATTTCATTAGCATCAAGAAAAATCTTAACAACAGGAAATTAAAGCACCTATACAACTGTAAATAATGCCAGCTTCTTAGGCACTCATGTCTAAGACATATCTGGCTCATGTCTTTGAAACCACAAATGTTTTGAGAATTTTAAAGCTTTCCCAAATCATTGGCACGACTGCTGTCTGGTACCAGTATTAAACAAGCCACCTTGTTTAATTGGAGCCTTGGTGGGCTCCAGTACCTRTAGTACCACTGGGAATTTGACAAATCCTGAAATACTGATAATAAATAACAGCATAATAACATACATATATGAAKGTGTGTGCGCATGCGTGTGAGTGCACCTTAAAGAACATAACTTTCCAAGCAGGATAGTGCGGGTGAGGAGGTTGTGGAAGCAGAGAAAAACAGGCTCTTTTGGACAGCTGTGGATGTGRAAATACTTGGGCAAGACCAATTCACTTCTGTTTGCATGATAAATAACTGAGCATCTGTGAAAAGGTTAGCTGGGCCTTGCTAGATTCAAAAACTGAGTTCAAAAAAGTGAGTAATGGACCCAAGGAGGCACATGGCCAATTTTCCTTAATGCAGCTTGGACCATTTTCCTTGGGAAAATGATTTAACATAGCGCAGAAACACATTATAGGGATTCTGGCAAATATTTCAGAGTATCTGTGACTTGTGTAGACTAAACATCGAAAAGCACGTTGTTTGAAAACCCGCACACGTATCAGACATTGCTCCCCAGAATGCGAGCTATCTTTAACGAAGCGACAAAGCGCCACATTAGCCTTCAACAGGCACAGAAATGTCCTCACTTTAAAGTGAGAAACTCTTCAAATCTCAGTAATTCTATTTTTGTCACGCAAAACCCGACCAAGTTGGCTACGTMGCTGCCCGAGCTGTATCGGGAGGAACAAGTCAAGCAGTTTTCAAGGGAGGGCTCCCAAGCACACCAACGCGTGTGGCACCGGTAACTCCGGACGGGGCTGCCGGGGCACCGCGTGTGTATCCCTAGGCTTCCCAGGAGACCGCACTGCACCCTGACGTGCGCTTTAGA
>NW_020456265.1:2806524-2814319 GCF_003342845.1 Nothoprocta perdicaria | reverse complement strand
GCCTGCGCGGCGGCTGCGGCCGGGGCGGGGGGAGACGGCGGCTGCCTTCGCTCTGCCTCACGGCGCATGCGTGCGGGGAGGGGGCGGGGTGCGGTGCTGAGCATGCGCGCGGCGCACCCCGCGGGGGGAGGGGCGCGCGGCGGCAGCCGCGTGCGGGTGGCGGCGTTACCTGCCGCCCAACGGCCGTTGCCCCCGGCGCCCAACGGCCGTTCCCAGCGCCGAGCTGTGAAACGTGGCAGGGAGGGCAGCGCCCGTGTCCTGCGGGCCCTCCGTGCAGGGCGGTCCCGAAGGCAGCCTGGCAGGTCCTTGCCTGCACGCTGAAGGGTGGGAAGCAATCCTTTAGGGTTCCAACGTTAACTTGATTTAATACCTCCATATACATACAGTTTCACTCGTCCAAGCTCTCTTAACCTCCATTATTCATGAATACGTAAAAAAAACATATCCCATGTGCTGATGAAAATACATCCAAGGTTCTGTGCTGTGTAGCCATGATTAGAGGAAAAAGCTGTAGAAAGTATCACAATCTCAGCAAAAGGAATTTCACCTTGAAGTGTTTTAATTTTGAAGTCTAAAATGCCCTGTCTTCAGACTGCATGTGGGTCTAGGAAGGTGTTGGAAGCTTTCTTTACAGGAAAACTTCACCTAAAGGAGAAGCTTTCATGAGCTGTAGAACACTGTGCAATATTTCATCACATGGTGCACTGAATAAGCTCTTTCTGATAATTGTCACTTGTTTAAAACATGGTCTTCTTATGGTAGTARTTACAGTAAAGTCAGAGCCAGGTGAGCTATAGACGTAAGGAAAGACTGTAGTGAATTATGTCATCTCACAACTTTTTGCACCTCCAGTTTCTGTATTTAACATACAGTGAACACTTTTGTCCTTACAGTAGTGTTAACATGRAAAGGTATATTTTGAACATATTTATTTTTTGCAACAAAGCTTTTCATATTAAATCAGGAGCAATAAGTGTCGTGCTACAGGTAAAGCTTGTATATTTGTATTGCCTGAACACTACTAATTATAGTGTTTTAACTTTGCTCAAGCTTGGACAGACTTGAACTGTTTTGACTAAAATTTTCCATCAGCTTTATGCTCATGTTTTTGCGGGGATGTTTTCAGCAGGCTTTAGCAGCTATTTTTATAAGCTTTGTTTGCAAAAACAAAATTTGTGGCTATGGGGAGAAGGGGGATCTGGCATCCTTTTTTTTTCTGAGAAGTTTTGTTATCCTAATGCTGTGGAYTTACATCAGGCTCTACCCACACAGTCTCATCAGACTATCTGGCTTATTCCAGCTATAGAGAGTCTGTGCAATCTGGCCAAATTATGAGCATTTGAAGAATTGTTATTAACATGTTCTCAGTGGGGATTTGCAAGGAGATTTCACAGGCTGCAACCTCAAGCTACGACAGTGTCTGCCAGAACAGGATTTATCTGTGGTTTCTCCAGCTGTGAGCTCCCCTGAGCCTCCTGGAGGCGAGATTACTCCTGGGGATCAGAGCTGGGAGTGGGTGACCGTGTGTCTCTTGTGTCTTGGTGATGCTTTTACTCCTGCTAATTTCAGTCCTGTCATACAGTCCAAATTGGGATCAAAGTTTCAGTGACGTAGTTTAAGACATCTTCTTCTTTATATTAGTAGTCTAATTGGATTAAAAAAAAAGTTTGTAAGAAATTCCAAAGTCCCACTTACTTATGCACTAGTGTCATAAATGTGAACATTTGCACTTGCTTTTCCCTGCCATGTAGATTCCACATGGTTGGTTGGAATTCTACTAGTTAAACCAGATTCAAAACACTTTTTAAGCTGAGAATCCTATATATCACTAAAAACTTGAAATCATTAAGAGTTTTGTGCATTCAACAACTTCTCTGATGCCAAGGATGATATTGATACTTGGTATAAAAATACTTGATTCTTTAATCATTCTCATAGTAATGTCTGACTGCTTTCCTTTAACTCAGTTGCCCTCAAGTAGAGGTACAGCAGCATTTGGGTATAGAAGGACTTTGCAGAAAGCTGTAAGCTCTCATACTGTACTGAAGTTGTCTATTTTTGAACTTCAGGAGCTATTAGTCAATTACTGTTAAATAGTCGAGTAGATTTCACTTCCAGCTTTCAAAACTGAAAGTTACTTTATTTGCAAAATAGTGATAACTACAGTTTATAAACGGATATAGAGGGAAGAGAAGCTGGGGAGAGGAAGTTGGGCAGTAACCACTCTATGATATATACTGCCTGGGGAGGTATTAGGCTGTGAGCTGCACTTGCAGCTAGTCTCAGCTCTCGCTGAAAGGAACTCTCAACCTTTGTTTGAGTGATCTGTTTCTTAATGAATAATATTACTTTTAATGATCTGAGCTGCTCAGAAGGGAAGAAAAATCTTTAGAGACAGCAAATTTCTTTGCTGTAGGCAGAAAGGCTGCGATATGTCCTGCATTAAAACACATCTTCTGAGCAGAGCAAATTGCTTTCCCCAAATATTTATGCTGTAGATGTAAAATTTGTCTCTGTGCTATAATCTTCTCTGGGTTTTTTTTTCCCTTTTTTTCTCCCTTAATGATGATATTCAAGATAGCAGTTATACTTTATTTTCTTTCATTCAGCAGTGGAATAAGAAATGATCTGTGATCTTTGCTCGTCAGCTACTTTCTGTATCAGCTTCTCTAGCACAGGTCAGGTGTGTTTTGTGAACAGGGGAAGAAAGTGTTGAGGAGTTTTTCTACCTTCCTAAACTCATTTTACCTCTCACCACCATCATTTCAAAAGTCTTACAAGCCGTGTAAAAGAGCACCGTAAAGTCACCCAGTCTTGATGGATTTCCCCCTTCCCTGCCATGTGCTTTAATGAAACATCAAGAACTGGGCAAAACCTTCTATGCACTCCATGGTGAAAAGACATGAAAAATCATTTGGCCAAATAATGCCAAAAATATTTTCTGCATGTGTGAGAACTTCTTCCCATCCTAGTAATTCCTATCCAATTAAGTTACATTCTCCAGGGGAAAAAAAAATCATTAATCTATCATTGAGCTATCTATCAGCTATCCTACATTAACATTTAACAGTGTGACTAACCTTTAGGTTGTGACTTATTCTCAGTAATCCCTTTAGTAATTTGTGACTAGTGCCCTCTTTCAGGGAGCTTCCCCCCTACTTCACCCTCCCTTGCCTGCAGCTAAATTAGAGTTGYTTTGGATATAACTATTTCCTATTTTGTTCTGAAAAAAACGTCTGTGGGTAACTTTAGTTTTGGGGAGTTTATTTTAACAAAAGCAGTGAACTCACTCCTGTAGATAGGTCTTAAAACTTCTTTCTTTAAGTAAMTGAAGAAACATGGAAGGAAAACCTGTAGGAAATAAATATTTGTAATTACTAGTTGCCATAGTCAAATCCACCAGTCACGACCAAGTGGAATGAGTTTATTTTGTGGTAGGATCTAGCTTTGAGCACAATCCTTCAGCTGCTGAGGTCAGTAGCCAAATTCCCTGGAAGTTAAGTAACAATAGGATCGTCTTCTTTGTTATAACTTCAGGCATAAGGAAAAATGTGTAGTGCTTTTTTTTTTTCTTCTTCTTCTTTTCATGAATAGAAATAGAAAATGAAGTTTATTGAGAAGTTTGTGGGGCTTTGTCCATCTCGATGTTCGTGTTGACTTTGTGTACGCTGAGGATCCTGCATGTGCGTTTCCTGACCCTGGTGTTCTCTTATGGACTTAGGTGCTGGAATTGCTTTTGTCTCTCACCCTCTAACACTTGCCAATGTCTTGCCCATAGTTAATGATGGTTGAATAGAGTTTCTTTGAGTCCATTCAGTGGGTAGAAGATACCTAGTGAAACATGTATTTCTCACTAGGCAGTTCAAGGTTAGCCCATATTTCAGCTTTTGTAACAGTTTTGTGTATTTTCATTTAAGAGCATGATTTTTTTTCCTGACTTCTTTATTTTYCCCAGCTCTTCTTTTAATGAAATTTATTGTAAATACAATTCTGATATCAGATGTTGCCATCTGATATGGGCAGAAGTAGTTTCTCTTCTCATCCAAAGTAAATTATGCCTGTAAGAAACAACTTTATATTAATAAAAATAGGYCCATGGTTGGGGTTTGTCAGTCTGGCTATACCAAGAGACTTRAAAGCAGAATGTGAATGTAGTTCTGTAGAGCTGGGCCAGTTAAGGAAAGAAGGAGTGATATGTGTATTATTAAAGCATTCAGCTGAATAGTTTGAGAACTATTTCACAGTGGTACCTAGAAAGGAATGAATTCAGCCTGTATGAGAGGTGTGAACGTTTGGTGAAATCAAAGATTTCACATCTTTGATTCTGTGCATCTTTTACCAAAAACTGCATGAAGTATTTCTGGGGATGAGCTTTTAGTAAGTGTTTAAACCATGCATTCTGCCCTTGAGTCTTTCACTTTTTTTCCACCTACAGATTATAATGGCAATGCTACAAAGCACAAGAGCACAAGAACCAGAGAACTTAAGAGGGAAAGGATTTTTTAAACTTTTAATCTCTTTTGATTTTTATTTACAAAAATGTTGATGATGAGTCACACCTTTCAGTCAAGGTATTGAGGCCAGGACAAATGCGTTACCAAAACGTGTTTTAATCTTTCTGATTTTTTTTTTTCAAAAAGGAAAAAAATCATAGCCAGATAACAGGATAAAAACGTCGTATTTAACGAAGTTTTCCTTCAATTACCTTTTTAAAAGAACAAGTTGAAGAAGGTCTCAGCTGTGATTTGCAATGTTCTAGCCTACCTTAAGAAACAGCATCTTAAAGCATTAGGAGGTAGTAGTACTCAGTTTTTCCCTTATTTCCAGAAATCCACCTCTTGATGCTGTAGGTTATTTTGGATGCCTGCATAATGAGAGCCAAACTGCTACATTTATAGCCTCCTACATTTATTAGCCTCCTAATTCAAGGATATATTAGAGAATGTGGGAGAAATGTAGAAGTTCATAAGAAGCAAGAGAGCTTCTTTGGGACAGTGAGCTGAAATTACGAGAGAATGTTTTACTTCCTCACAATATAAGGGAATATGCCGTGACCTGTGAAGTGAAGAAATGAAAGAGCCCTGAGAGGAGTAACCTTGGAACAGACTTGCTTCATCTGGTTGGCCTAGAAGACTTAATAAGCAGTGTTCTGTTTAAAACAAAATAAAATAAAATTTAAATAAAAAAATTAAAAATATTTTTTTTTAAAAAGAGCATCTTCTAAGAGTACTTTGTCCTGTGTAGCTTTTATGGCTTCGTTGACTTCAAGGGAAGTGGTGGGTCTCAAGAACAGCGTTCAGGCCTTCCAAAGGGGCAGATTTGTTGGAGCGGGAAGCAGTGTTTAACCCAGGCTCCTCTCGGCCTTACAGACACGGTTTGTTATTCCCAGGCTAATTGCAGGCTGCGGCCATAGGGCTCGGTGCTCCCTTGGCTTCCCCACGAGGGCACATTCCTGCCGTGTGCCTCCCGTGCAGCCCTTGGGCAAGGCCAGGCAGGGCTGCCCCAGCTCCCGCTCCCCTGCTGGGCAGGAGGCTGCGCCCGGCACTTGCAATCCCCAGTTAGGCTGGGCTGCGAGTAAGTTAGGCTGGGCTGCGAGTAAAACTGCACCCTCGGCTACTGCTGCTTGCTGAATAAAACTGCAAGGGACGAGCGGAGTTTTGTGGTGTTACTGTGGAATTTTGTAGATTTCTGCAAGCCCAGAGAAGCTTTTTACAGTGTCAGCTGGCTAAACTGGGTGGGTGATCTGAATGTGAGAAATAGGCGAATTTATAACAATTTCTAGGCTCTGCCAGGTAAAGGGTTAGTGATTTGTGTACAGTGAAGGGCAAAATAAAGACAAGACACAACATTATTCAACTTACTGTTTTTCTCTCCTTAAATTCCTGTTTCTATRTGTACCGAGGATAATTGATACATTAATTTCATGCATTAGCAAATACTGTGCCTACCTGTTCTCAATGCCAGCCTGCTACCTATCTTCATTCTAAAACATCTCTGCAGAACTACTGGAAATACAAAGCATTTATCTTCCCAGAGAATTTTCCATGCCATCTGCAGTGGAAAACCTGGCACTAGAAGTTAAATCACACTTTTATTGTATGAAGGAAGAACACAAAATCCCCAAACTTGCAGCAAAGCATCATACTAGGACATTCCAATATTTAATTAGGAAAAGGTTATAGAATCATAGAATGGTTGAGGTTGGAAGGGACCTCCAGAGGTCATCGAGTCCAACCCCCCTGCTCATGCAGGATCACCCAGAGCACGGGGCACAGGGCTGCGTCCAAGTGGGTTTTAAAGATCTCCAGAGAAGGAGACTCCACAGCCTCCCTGGGCAGCCTGTGCCAGGGCTCTGGCACCCTCACTGTCAAGAAATGCTTCCTTAAGTTCCTGTGGAACTTTTGGTGCCTCAGCTTGTGGCCGTTTCCTCTAGTCCTATCGCTGGCCACCACTGAAAAGAGGCCGGCCCCTCCTCCTCACTGCCTCCCTTGAGGTATTTATAGACACTGATCAGGTCCCCCCTCAGCCTYCTCTTCTCCAGGCTGAACAGRCCCAGCTCTCTCAGCCTTTGCTCATAGGGCAGATGTTCCAGGCCCCTGATCATCCTGGTAGCCCTGCGCTGGACTCTCTCCAGCAGCTCCACATCCCTCTTGTCCCGGGGAGCCCAGAACCGGACGCAGTCTCCAGATGTGGCSTCCCCAGCACTATGTGTAGGGGTTATAGAGAGGTGAACATCCTTGTTCTGCAAGTACAAGGCTTGGCTTTTAGTTACTTCTGTATGTGTGTGTRTGTATATAGGTATGTATGGGCTTTATTAGAATATTCATGTTACACTGCCTGTAGACAGGAGAAGCAGCACTTGGTGGTCAAACTCAAAGAGTAAAATGAAGTGCAGGGTACTAGTCCAGCACCTCAAGCAGAGCACGTTCCTTTTCCATCTAGGCCCCTGTCCAGTAGTGAGTTTGTTTTTTTTTCCTTTTCCTCATGTCTGAAAGAGCATGTGAAGAGGCACAGCCAGCAAAACCAAGTGCAGCTTTTTTGCACCTCCCTGGGGCATCCTCAGGTAAATGCATGTATTTCCAGGCTGGTTTTCATAATCTATGTTTCTTTGTTATACCATTATTATTATTCTTCACTTATGCCTGTCTTCCCTGTCAGGTCTTCCTTGTTGCCTACTGTTCTCTGTGCTTTTTCATCCTCCTTCCTCACACTTTTCCCCTTCTACCTGTGGTTCCTCACAGCTCTGGCACCTCCTTACTGCAATGTTGCATCTCAGTAAGAGTTTAGGAAGGTTGACTTCCCTCCCGCACCCCCRGCATGCTACGAACCAAGCGTTAGCTGACAGCAATGCAGCTGTAATGAGAGCCAACAGGTAACACTAACATCTTAAGGGGCTTAGGTATTGGCAGGCGTGAGCTGCTACCTTTTCACAGCAGGACTATTTCTGCTCTTAACGTTTCAGTTATTGTGGCTTCGTTGCTTCAAAGTTGAAGCTTCAGATAGGCAGAGCTGATTGAGGAACTTGCTGCCGAAAGGGAGTTGGGCTGCTTCTCTTGCAGCAGTTCTGCTGCTCCTCTGAATTTGATGATTCGTCCCCATAYSTATTGTCACGGAACGAGTGGTGGYGGGGGTGAGTGACAAATGCACTTCACTYGTATGAAAGAAATAATAACAGGATTTATTAATATGGACAATGATTTCCTGAGATTCTATGGCAAGGTCACTTATTATTCACTGCATGGAGGCTCAAGATAATACACAATTATCTTGGGATACCCTCCCGTTGGGTCACGAG
>NW_020456265.1:2787416-2804623 GCF_003342845.1 Nothoprocta perdicaria | reverse complement strand
CTGGATGCCGCCCTGTGCCACATGCTGTAGGTGTGCCTGCTTGAGCAGGAAGGTTGGACTAGATGATCTGTAGAGGTCCCTTCCAACCTTGAATATTCTGTGATTCTGTGAAAGAGCTGGGAGCAGGGGCTGCGAGAAGAAGGGAACCTTCCTGTGACTTTCTCCTGTGATGAGCAGAAGCTGCTATAGTACATAGACAGAATAGGAGGGTTTTCTGAGGTCCCCAGACTGATTTTCTTCATGTTAGCCAGACATAAAGGCAGAAAATAGGAAAAAATAGTTTTGTTTCCAGTCAGTACTAAAGTCAGGGGAAATAACTGGATGGATTAAAAACAAATGATCTGGAGACTGGCAGGAAGAGGCTTGGGTAGGTAATGGCAAAGTAGTCTTCAGTTGAGGAATTATGATTCCATGAACACTTGGAATCAAAGCTAATGCTAGGAGAGGCTGGCATAGTTTGTCGTACAGCACAATATCTAGGCCCATCGTTTGGAGTGAGCTTGAGGGCAGTTACTCGGCATCAGCGTTTTTGGGAAACTGGTGTTTTTTATTTTCCTATAACTGCTCCTTTGCCACCATTTGTGTCTTCAGTTACACGAGTGCCAATGTTCTTGAGATTGTTCTCAAACAGAGAACTCACCAGCACTGGAAAATTAGTGCTATTTTTTGTTTCTTGTTCAATCTCCGGTGGAATACAAGTCTGCAAATATTTCCCTCACAGCTGAGGGAGCTGTGAACTGCAAATGGGAAGATAAAGATGAACCAAAGAGGGCAGGGAAGGTCTTAGGTTGATGTGGGTGAGGGAAAGTGTTCTTACAGCGAAGCTTCAACACACTGTATATTTATTTATCCTGGAACTCCTTGTTTGTACATCTAGGCGTTTCAGCCCTTTCAGTGATCTGTGTAAGTGTTAAAAGGCTTCTGCATGACCAAACATGTTCTGTTGTGTTATGGGTGTTGTGTTTTATGGGCAGTTAGGCTGTAAAGTCAAGTACTCGAAAATTAGGAAATACCCGGACTGAGGCTGCCTGTGCAGAGTGCATCTGCTCCCCTGCCAGCTGTGTGTGTTGCAGCCTTCACTGCTGCTCACGAGACACGTTGTTGTTGCCCCAAAGGGCTCTGCCTCCCTCACTGCCCCCAACAGACTGCACTAAGAATCGGGTGAAGGATTTTAGCCGGATCTTTGTGTCTGCCTTGTTTAATGCATTACATCAAAAATGCTCTGTGTGTAAGAAAAGCAAATGGGGGAAGATGATGTGATTACTGGATTCTGCATTAGATGCACAGATTTTTAGTCTTGTCTCTGCCAATAGCATTAGTATGATACAGTGGGCAAAAACCATAATTACATAGTGTTTTAGTTTGCTTTATACAAGGAACTGGTCTAACCTACAACTATGAGCTATGTAGGTTGATGTTGCTCTTCAGTTGTTCTTAGTGGTGTTTCTAATTATATTGAGGGCTTTAGATCTCTGTTAGGGGGCCCTAGGGCACATGAAAATTTCAAGTTGCCTTTATTCATTTTTGGTAGGGGAGAGGAGATGCTCTGTTCCTGCCACCCAGGTTAAAGGGAGCGTGCTGGAAACAGCAGAAGTTCTTCTGTGTTCTCATGATCAGGTGTGTTCTGATAAGAGAGGCCAGAATACTTTCCCCTTCAGGATAGGAATAATTGAGATGGCTTGGGTGAAGCAGATCAAAATGAACAATTTGAAAAATTTTCTAAATACTTAACTAATATCCCCCGTAGCTGGTTGTCCTTGAAGCGTGGGTTCTGCAGCAACTTTTAGTGGGTATCTCTACAAAAATGCTTTTAGGTCAAATTCCCTTCATGGGTACCTGGCTGATCTGCGTAGAACAGGCTGTAACTTGCATCCCAAGTGGATACTGGGCAAACTCGGTGCCCCTCACACCAAGGCGTTGCTGCGGACGTGGGCCTGTGCTTATTGTCATCTTGGCAGCATCCAGGAGTAACTGGCCCACGTGCTGCCATCCACCCCACGTGTCAGCGGGTGTTCGGTCCCTAGGGAGCCGGGTCGGTTTGGCCCACACCTGAGGGTCTGCAAGAGGGGTGGGTAACCGGCTCCCCAGGCCCACAGGTTGGAGTCTCAAAATGAATACGTGCTTGAATGTTCTGCTCCTCTCCGGGTGGGCATGTGGGGAAATAGGCCCTGCAGCCCTCTGATTTAAGGGTAAACTAATGTTTTATGAAACACTCCAGTGAAGAGACAGCCCTGCTGAAGAAAGGGTGGGCTCCTGCTCTGGCCGTGCCGCGTGCCCTCGCTCSGTGTGTGCAGCTGTGGAAGTGGTAGCCCCGGCCTGTGAGTGAGCAGCGCCCCGAGACACTGCAGGCAGCACCCTTTAACTCACGTGCTCAGGAGTCCCAGCGTAGGCTTTGGTCACTGATAGCCCCATCCTCTTCGTTGTAGTATTTTCCCATCCCTCTTTATTAATTGCAGAGTTATGCCTTCTTAGTATATTGTTTTGTTAAACATTTTAGATTTGCTTGTAAGTTGTAAAGTCAGTTGTAAAACTGGGGTTGCTTTTAAGAAACAAGAGTCATTGATTTAACTACTATCATAGAGTAGTGTAAGAAACAAGAGTCATTGACTTGTTTTAACTACTATCATAGAGTAGTGTAAAATCTTACTTACGGATTGAGTTAACTAAAACGGAATTATGAAAGTGTCCTTGATGATGAAACTGGGTACTACTGATTTCTAATGTGTGTACACAGATATCTTCTGTTGTATACATTGAAATTCATTTGTTTATTTAAACTAACTTGAAACCTGACTTTCTCTTAATATTTAGTCATTGCAGTCTGAGTTACTGAGGCATCCTGCAGTGCAGAGTCGTGTGTTTTGAACCATGTGATACACAGGGATTCCAGCAGTGCAGTTTAATCTGTGCTTATTGTAATCTTGGCTGCATCCAGGAGTATCTGTTCCCCAAGTGTGAGTTGGGGGCATAGAGTGCTGTTAGCTAATGACTAGGATGGGGAGTCAGTTCACTGTTTTTTGTTTTTTTTTTTAAAAAAAGCTAGAACAGAACAGTTTGGGGATACTTTGATCAAGTTCAGGAAATTTCCAAGAAACTAGATCCTGTCAGTTGCAATATAAAGTGGCACATATTTCACAGCTCAAAGTATGTATTAAAAGCACACATTAAATATAGGCAAACATGATGACCTAATTTAGATTATAGACAGTAATCCTTACTCCTTCTCCCTCCCCCAATGTTAATATCCTTTCCATCATCCTCTTAAAAATGACAAGAAAAACCCTCTAATTTGTTTCGTCAGCAGGAGTCTGTCGGGGTTGCTTAGCCTCAAAAGTAGCTTGGCATAACTAAGCTTCGGATACCTGATTCACGAGTTTACCCACATAATTGTCAAGATAGCTCTTCATTGAGGTAAYGCTGAGAAAAAGATGATCAAATGTGAAATGACTAACTACGCTGTATTCCCTTGTGTGGAGAAATGTGCCTACATGACAGGAAGGGCTGCCCTCTGCCCACCTTGCTAGCGCCAGTTAGGCACAATAACTTTGGTGTGACATCAGCTATTTAAGGCATAGCGCAAAACAGAACCAGAAGCTGCTGCTTATCATACCTGTGGAGCTAACAATGTTGTGTTAATTCCCATTCCTCTTCTCAAAGCTTAGCCCCTTTCTTCAGCGGCACTGAGGATGTTGAGCCTGTTTATCCAGTACAGAGGGCTTAGGTTTTACCTAATGTTTACCTATTTGTTTACCTAATGCTTACCTATTTGTTTACCTAATATTTATCTAGTGTCTACTTTAGATTTAACAGCCATTTATTTAAAACAAGCTAACACCCTCTCGGTGCTTTTTCAGAAGCATCGGCGCCATGGAGGGGCTCCTGCATTACATCAACCCAGCACACGCCATCTCGCTGCTGAGCGCGCTGAACGAGGAGCGCCTGAAAGGGCAGCTCTGCGACGTCGTCCTCATAGTGGGAGATCAGAAGTTCCGGGCTCATAAGAACGTGCTGGCTGCCAGCAGCGAATACTTCCAGACCCTGTTCACCAACAAGGAGAACGAGTCTCAGTCTGTGTTTCAGCTGGACTTTTGTGAACCGGATGCTTTTGATAATGTGTTAAACTACATTTACTCCTCATCCTTGTTCATTGAGAAGGGCAGCCTTGCGGCTGTGCAGGAACTGGGCTACAGTCTTGGAATCTCCTTTCTCACAAACATTGTTTCTAAGAATCCTCAAGCTCCTTTTCCAGCTTGCCCCATCAAGAAAATATTGTATCAGGATGAAGACGAAGGTAGTTCTCAGAAGAGAAGTGTCATCGTCTGCCAGAACAGAAATGAAGCACAAGGGAAAAGTGCCAATTCAGCACAGCATGATTTAAGCCATACTTCTAAGCCTTCACCTTCAGTTGCTGTCAAAACTAACAGCAGACCACAAGTTACGAAACCAGCTGAATCACTTCACAACTTATCGCTGACCGAAAGAAGATGGCTGAAGGAAAGCCCTGTGAGCTACACCAAGCTTCACGAAACTTCTGGAGCCGCGGAGGATCAGAGCAGAGGTGGCTTACTGAAAAGAAACACAGCTTTGCCTCAAAAGCCTTCAGCAGAGAAGGAAGGTACAGGTGATGAACCAGGAGGCAGTGGTCAGCTTTTAAGAGGAAAAGGTGCAGAGATGTCCTTGAAAAGACCACGTCCCCCGGTGCTGTCTTTGCATGGCTCCTCAGAATCGACATTTTTGTTGCAAGAGTCAGGAAAAGGAAATGGTCAAGGAGAAGACAGGAACTTGCTGTACTACTCAAAACTGGGGCTAGTAATCCCGTCAAGTGGATCTGGTCCAGAAAACCAAAGTATTGACAGGAGTGGGCCACTTGTAAAAAGTCTMCTTCGAAGATCATTGTCCATGGACAGTCAGGTTCCTATTTATTCACCTTCTGTTGACCTAAAACCTTCACAGGTGTCATCCTCCTCCTCACCGGGGACTAATGATTCCCAAGGGAAGACATTTAATATTGTATCTCAAAAGGCATCCTTGAAAGAGTCATCGGAAAAGTTAGTCTTAGATGAGAAACCGCAGGTAATGCACCCCCATCGCCTTAGGTCCTTCAGTGCCTCTCAGTCAACTGATAGGGAGGCTGCTTCACCTCTCACAGAGGTGCGAATAAAAACTGAGCCTAGCAGTCCGCTCTCAGATCCCTCGGAGATTATAAGAGTCACCGTGGGAGATGCTTCAACCTCTTCAGACAAAGACTTTGCTTTTAAAACCGAGGATGATCCCAGGGAACCAATGAGACTTCCAGCTAAAAGGAGACTTCAAGCTGATAGGAGACTACCGTTTAAAAAGCTGAAGGAGAACGAGCAGGGTTCCCCAGGCTCAGAAGATAACTTTGAGGAAGGCTCAAGCCCTACGCACCTGGATGCTGATTTTCCCGACTCTGATGTCAGTAAAGATGAGTACAGCGAGCTGGAAGAAGCACGGCCAAACAAAAAATTCAAATGCAAGCACTGCCTTAAGATTTTTCGATCCACAGCAGGTCTGCATCGCCATGTTAACATGTATCATAACCCCGAAAAGCCCTACGCTTGTGATATCTGCCACAAGAGATTCCACACCAACTTCAAAGTGTGGACGCACTGCCAGACGCAGCACGGAATCGTGAAGAATCCCTCGCCCGCGTCCAGCTCCCATGCTGTTTTGGATGAAAAATTCCAAAGAAAACTCATYGATATAGTGAGAGAGAGAGAGATAAAGAAAGCCCTCATAGTTAAACTGCGGCGAGGCAAGCAGGGCTTTCAGGGGCCGTCCGCCTCACAAGCACAACAAGTCATCAAGAGGAATTTGCGCTCCAGAACCAAAGGAGCCTATATCTGCACCTACTGTGGGAAGACCTACCGTTTCCTCTCGCAGTTCAAGCAGCACATAAAAATGCATCCGGGGGAAAAGCCCATCGGAGGAAGCAAGGTTCCTAAGCAGAAAGATCACATTCATATTGAAAATCCGGTGGCAACCAAAGAGGTTTATCAGTGCCGCCTCTGTAACGCTAAGCTCTCTTCGCTTATTGAGCAGGGGAATCACGAGCGGCTCTGYAGAAATGCTACTGTGTGCCCTTACTGCAGCCTTAGGTTCTCCTCCCCAGAGCTGAAGCACGARCACGAAAGCAAGTGCGAGTACAAGAAGCTCACGTGCCTGGAGTGCATGCGCACCTTTAAGTCCTCCTTCAGTATTTGGCGCCATCAGGTTGAAGTTCACAATCAAAACACCATGGCTCCGCCGGAGAACTTCTCTTTACCCATACTGGATCACAACGGAGACGTAACTAGCTCATCAAGATTGCCTCCTCAGTCGGAAGCCCATAAAGTAAACAATTTTGCGGCGGTGAAGGAGGACGGCGTGTTCAGTGACTCGTCAGAACCAAATAATTTTGAYTCTGAAGATTCCTCGTGCCTGCCTGAAGACCTAAGCGTTTCCAAGCAGCTGAAAATTCAGATCAAAGAAGAGCCTGCCGATGAGGTGGAGGAGGAGGCCACCGAGGCCAGCAGAGAGCCTAAAGAAGTGGCCGTGAACAAAGACGCCAGTCTGTGGCCCTGCGAGAAGTGCGGCAAAGTATTTACCGTGCACAAGCAGCTGGAGCGCCACCAAGAGCTCCTGTGCTCCGTGAAGCCCTTCATTTGCCACGTGTGCAACAAGGCCTTCCGGACCAACTTCCGCCTCTGGAGCCACTTCCAGTCGCACATGTCCCAGGCCGCAGAGGAGAGCGCGAATAAGGAGGCCGAGATGTGTCCCCCAGCGGGGTCCCCGTCGCCTCCGCCGTTGCCGCCGCCGCTGCCCAAAATCCAGCCCTTGGAGCCCGACAGTCCCACGGGCTTGCCCGAAAGCGCCGCTACGACTGAGAAGCTGTTTGTGCCGCAGGAGTCGGACACGCTCTTCTACCACGCGCCGCCCCTCTCGGCCATCACCTTCAAGAGGCAGTACATGTGCAAGCTCTGTCACCGGACTTTCAAGACGGCCTTTAGTCTCTGGAGCCACGAGCAGACGCACAATTAAGCGGCTTTAACAGGTTGGGAAGGTGGCTCGGGGGCTGTGTTCCCCATCTCAGACGTGCGCCGGGTAAACCAGAAATCTTAAAGAGGATCGAAACAGCAACAGTGGAAAAAAATAGGAATTTGTGATGCTGCTTGGATTTGAAGATTAAAGTAAACTCGCTTTGTCAGTAGGTAGAAGCCTGAGTAATTTAAAATATGGTGGTCTGGGATCGAACGGTAACAGAACAACTGCAGTTTTGGTGACACTGAAACACGATCACATCTGGATTGTATGCATGGATCTTCATCCTGTGATGTTGCTGTGTGCGTGTGTGTATTATATATAAGACTATATTAAACGAAAGAGCAACGACAATTTGGATCCTAACTGTGAGTTTATAATAGTGAAATACTGTACCCAACTTTTCCTTGTTGTTGTTTTTAAAAGACCACACAAGCTCCATATAAATAGTTGCTGAGCACTTCCAAGTTAGGGRCAAAGTGGATGGAGTATCTTGCTGTATTGACTTAGGTCTTAGAAATCTTTAGCAATAACAAATAAACCTCAAGTTTGAGTAAGCCTGACGTTATTGGATATGAATGTTTGATATTTTAAGGGAACGTGGAATTTTTTGTTGTTATATGGAACTTGTGCAAGCTAAAATAGATTCTAAGGTCAGCAATATTATTACGAAGATTTTATATAAAAAGGAGCAGCAAGCCTGCTTTGAACCATTTAATTATAAGTTTCTAAGAAGAAATTGGGGGAGGGCGGGTACATTGCTTTATATAATGTCCCAAAGACTGATTTACTATAGATATTTCAGTAGCTACTGTCATTGTATAAACAACCATCATAATTCAAATGGTACTCTTTATAAATAGGAACTGAGATTGAATGGATGTCAGGCAAATTTCCTAATTCTTTTTTTCTGCTATTTGTACAAATGTTTGTAATTCTAACTACAAAGGAATGTATAACTATTAAGCTGAAAAACGAGAGCTTGTTAAGGGATAGAAGATTTAAGGTGTGTTTCCACACACAGTAGTGAAGCTTGGCCATGAGTACAAAGATAAGTTTTAACAAAGATTAAAAATGTAAATATTTATATAGATACCTGTGTAAATGAAGAAGTATGTATTTGGAATTTGTATTAAGCATACATATCCAGCTCAAAGCAGAGGAAAAAAACCACCACACTACAATCACTGCATTTTATGAATACAATGGAGAGAATATTTTTCTGCTGCTTTTTATCATTTGTGATCCTGTGTTGCAATTTTCTAATTTGTCGAAAGTCATGGCAAGAATGGACCGCAGAGATTTCACACGGCTCCATTCCTTTGCCTCAAACCACAACTGGAACATTTAGCAGGATTTCCCCCAAAGGAGGTGGTACATGAGCAGGGAAACACTCTCCCGTGGGGATTTCACCTCCGTGGAGCGGTGATGGAGAGGAGCGAGCAGCGGGAACGTAAGGGATGCACTCAGCAGCATTCCTGCCTGAGCGACGCTGACCCTTCCCGGCTGGAAGCTGCCCCGTGGTGCCGGGGAGCAGCAGGAGCCAGGGCAGCCTCCGTGGGTCTCATGGCGCCTTCCCTCTCCCCCACAAGTCCCCGGGAAGCAAAAGGAAGGGCAAACGCGTACAGAGACGCGGCAAAATTAAACATAACCCCTAAAAGAGTCCCCAGAGGGCAGCCTTAGCTAGCGCTGCGCCAGGGTAGCTCTTCTCAAAGCCCAACCGTTGTCCTTCTGAACAAACATTTTTATTGCTTTCCCTGGAAGTTACCTTTCAGAGGAATGGCTCCGAATGCACCCGACTTTTTTCCAGCTACCAGAAAATTGCAATGTTAGTTTCAAGCCTTTTCCGTTTCATTGTTGATAGAAATCTGAAACTGTTACTAAAAGCTTTCTAATGATGTGTTTTGTCCTATTCCAGGCAAATTGTATCTGAACATAATTATGCTAATCGTTAGGATAACTGTTAAGCTCTGTAAGTAAAGCTGCAGTTAAAGCAAGATTCCTGTGTAGCTGTTTAAAAGTGGCATTTCTAGATGTTGGCTCTTYTATTCCACTTCACAAGACTGTATTTCCTACAGGCAAGAAATAATTTCAACAAAAAAAATGATCGTTGCACTCAACCTGCTTTAATAAAATCAGAAAGACATAAGCCATGCTAAATATCCTTTAAACATACTGAAGAAGAGAAARCTGGGCATACATAATGTGAAAACATGTGGGTTTTATAAAATGCTGTGTAAGTTTTCATCAGTGATTCCTATACAAGGTAGGAATTTACAAGTTTAGGCTTTAAAAAATCAGTACGCCTTCTAAAGGAAAATAACAGCTAGTTCAGTTATCGTATGACCATCCAACTTCTGATTGGAATTCATATTCACTGTATAGTATAACGATACCATACATTTAAAATCCAAAGTCTGTGCAAAATGTTTGAGGAAACCTTGACCTTTTTCTGAGTGTAAGATGTATTATTTAAAAAACAACAACAACAACAAAATCCATAACATGTTTTGGGTCTAAATGGCTTCCTTCAAAGATTTTATTTAGATTTGCTTGCATTGTTTTCAACTTTGAGCATGTTCTGTGTTTTTTAAATTCAGTTCCTCTTGTTCAGAAAMGGAATTCAGGATCTCTAAAGTTTAAATATGAGATGTTTATATAGCAGTTCTGGTTTTCTATTAGCTTTTATACAGTACCTTTAAAAGCCCTTGATAGAAGTGCTTATTTTGGAGGATACGGAATAAATATGCTTCCACTTATATAACTTTAATATATGCTTAAAAAGTTAAATTATGGGGGAAAATGTTAGTTATTTGTTTATAAATAAAGGTCTTTTAAAGAATGTCTAGTTTGGCCACAGGCAGAATAATAGGCAAATCTATAGATACAAAAACCCATCTTCGTAATATTTTGTTTAGTTTTGCAGCTTTGTACTAAAGTGACACAACGTTAGAGATCGTAAATATAAAAGGTTGCTTTTATTTCTTAAAATGAGTGACCTTAATGTGCAGATGATTTAATATATAGATTAGAATCTTTTATTCTTTCGTTTTTGATTAGTTTTATAATCTGTCATTCAAATCTGAGAACAATCCTGCCTCCTTGTCAGTACAGTGAAAACTTCCATCGCATTTAAGAGCAGCAGGATTGAGCCTGGAATTCATTTTTTTTATTATTTTTTGGATTTGTTTCTTCACCCTACACCCCTTYAGGCAGTGCGTTGGCAAAGGGTATACAGCTATGTTTAAGTCCATTGAGATCAGTCTTAATAGTTAATGCTTTTTTTCTACATTTCTACATCTCTACATTTCTTTTTTTCCTGAATTGGGACCATGASCAACCATTGAAAGTGAGCAATAGCAGGAAAATACATAGGGTTTTTTTTTTATTTGCTTTGTTTTTAAGTTGTATAACCAAAAGTTAAAATGAATCTTCCTCTATATGAAAACCGCATGTAGAGCTAGCGCGGAATTCTGCAGTTTTGCAAAAAGAAAGGACAGGAACCAGTGGAAATACTGTCTGAACTTCTTGGAATTATTATTATTATTATTATTTTTGGCAAGAGGAGGCTGAAGCCCCCGGGCGGGTGCCGGGCTGGCGCAGCGGGCGACGCGCGCGTTTCTGGGGTGGATTTGGGAGCAGAGATGCAGCCGCATCCCGCGCCCCCCGCCGCGGGTGCAGGGRCCTTCCCGGCAGCCCATGGAGGGAGCTTCCTGCCGGGCTTTTCCCTGCCACCCCGAAGCAGGGCAGGCAGGTCCCGCCTGGAGCTCTGGGCGCTCTTCTTATGCCACGCTCCCCACGGTAAAAGTGGAAGCTCCTCACCTGGGATAAGGACAGAGGCTGCCAAACTGCTCGGCAGCCGCAGTGCAAATATCTGGCATGAGCCTCCAGTGCGGCACGTGCCTGTACTGTTCAATGAAATTGTTTACATTTTCCTACCAGAAGATTCAGATGAAAATCAAAGCAAGCTTAGATTTTTTTTTATGTTGCTGTTAATGAATCAGTGTTAAAATCCTTTTCCTTTGTTTTTTTCCGAATACAGCCTGATAGTATTTTTTAATGTCATTGATTCTTGTTTATTTAAAATGACTTGTGCAAATCTGTACTATAACTGTTGTGCATAAAGGGACACTATCAAGAGAAAAATTATATACTGTAAATGTACTTATCTGTATAACAATACTTGATACTAGTAAAAATCAAAGATCTTAAAAGAAGGAATTGACTCAAAACACTTGAGCAKGCTGGGCATAAAAATGCCTTGTCAGGGGCATTCTCAATTGCTGCAAAGATTTCTGAAAAGATTGTGTGAATTCTATGGGTTGAGTTTATTTGTCATGTTGGTTTTTCCTTTAACTATTTTGAAATAAAGCACTTAATCCACTTCTCTTTTTTGTTCAATTTCTCAGCRATACGTTATGTTTGGAAGACACAAACATTATTCCTAGCTTCCCACTTTTGCAGCAGAATGTTTAGGCAAAATATACGTGTAAAAACAAATGAACAAAAAAACACATACCAACTATAACTTTTAAGGCTTATTCTTGACAGTGTCCCTTTTTTAAAAAAAGCAGGGAAATGGGATCATCTACAGTGCTCGGGTACAGGGAAATGCTTTCCTAAAGGTTTTAGAAGCTGGAATTGTCCAGTATATTTGCTGTAGAAATTTCCAATTGCTGATACAAAATCACTTGTCATTTTAAAGAGTTCTAGAACTAAGGCAAAAGAAGCTGGTTTTATAATCCTGTATACCTTGTAGTCATTGTAAATCGGTTCAATACACCAGTGCTGAATTTTAATTACGAATAGGTTTTTACTTCTTTTTTTTTTTTTTTTTTTTTTAGGACTGAGAATTAATAGCTTAGGATAACTTTTTCTTTCATGTAATGTAAATCCATTGCTGCTTTGTACAACTTTTTCTACTGTGTGTTTTCTTTACTTAGATCTTGACTAAGAAATGTTGGCGTCCAATAAACTTACACTTTGTTTCTTTTGAGTCACTGTGTCTTGTGTTGGAATCTCTTGGCAGAGCGCGATGTTATTGTGCAGAGCTGTTGCATCTGCGGGCTGGGAATTTTGTTTACAAAAGAGCATCTTCTGATCTGCTTGTTCTATGTAAATGGTGCTTCCCACATTGCTAAGATACTGGTTGTTGTTTATTGCAGTGAGTGCCCCACCAAGCCTTTTATTGGAGGGGAAAAAGACATGTAGAAAAATTCTTCAAAAGCCTTGAGCACTGACCAGATTCTGCTTCCTCTGCAGTCAGTGTTTAAAAGGAGACTCTGGAAGCAGATTACAGCAGCTGGCTGTCAAGCTACGTGTCTGAAATACGCTGCTAGGCTTTSTGTGATTTGTGCAGTGCTCCCATGAAAAGCAGTTTTTCCACATGTATCTCCCTCTGCTCCATCCCCTCTCGAGGAAGGCAGAGTGTGCTCCTAGGACACACAAACCGATCTCTGTATCTTCTGGGAACAGGGTTTACCAGCTTCCTATCTCAAAGCAGACTCCTACCTACCTTGGAAACCTTGGGAGTGTTTCCTCAGCTTCTTGGATTAATGTCTGCTGGCCTTGGCCACTTTTCTTTGGAGCAGTATTCCCTGAGCCTGCTGACCGATCTCACTCACAGCAGCATCTTTGTAAAGGTTATTGACTGCGGAGCAAAGCAGGGCCTAGGGAGGAGGAGAAGACATGTGCTGAGAACTTATTTTAATGATTATCCGTTCCTATAATGTGGYGCTGGCCACTACACGTGTGCTGAGCTAAGGGGGCAGCGAGTGGGGTGAAACGCAGCRGGAGGGCTGCAGTACCCGACCTGCCTCCTGCTCTGAACCCAGAGCTGAGGGTGCTCCGAGGGCTGTCCACAGCACGGGGCAGCTCTTAAAGCCTTCGTGCTCTTAAAGCCCTTGGAAAAGGGGGACAAGGATTCCTAGAGCGGCTCTCCTTGGGGTGTCCCTGCATGTCAGCAGGGAAGTGAGCTGTGCAAAAGCTGGAGGGAGATCCCTGGGCATTCACAGAGTGGAAAACTGCCACAGGATTGGCCTCCTCTTCTGCCTTCACCATGGAAAAACCTCCCGTTTCATTTTGCATCCAGTTGAGATCTGCATGCCCTGATGCCGTTACAGAGCAGCATCTGCTTCCATACACAAAATATCTGCCCTAGAGATCGCACAGTCTATGCTGACATAGAACTTAAAAAGCAAACCAAAGCGATAAAAAGTTGAGAGGCATTCCTGTCCTAAGTGTTGTRCCTAATTCCATGGCCATACTTTGCTTTATTTTCAGCCTCCCACTTCCAAGGCAATTGCTCCATAGACTGATCCAGCAACTTTCATTTACTTTTCCATACATAGGTTGTTTCCAGTTAYCACTGTTTTAATCAGCAAACATTAATAAGGTAACTTTCACCATTAGATGCACGGGTAATTTTTCTATTTCCATTACTGAAATACTCTGGCTATGGAAAATTTCAAGTTGTTATCTGCAACGAATTAACATATAGTCTTATTTCCCTTCTTTCTTACACAAAAAGGGAAAACTGAAAAAGATTCYCTTTCTGTCACCTCCACAGCTTTGATCCATCCCTGGATGATTTCCAGATTCTTGGTGGTCCAGAATGTAGGATGGTTTCAGGTCTCGGATGCCGTAGGRCCATGGCGGCCATCATTCGGTTAGGCCGCCATTTGGGGGCAGAGCCTCTCGCCCAGCGACCCTCGTCTCCGCAGGGAGGTGCGGGCGTGTTGGGGAGCTGTGTTGGGGAGTGCGGCGCCAACATGGAGCCCTCTGCGGCCGGGAGGAGGAGATGGCGCCGGGCGCCGCAGGCGGCTCCGCAGGCAGCTCTGCAGGGGAGCAACGGGCAACGGCGGCGAAGGGGTAGGAGACACGAGAACGGCAACAGCGGGAGGGCGCCAGGCGGAGAAGGGAGCTCACTGTGGGACCCCCACAACAAGGGAAAAATCGACCTCTGCTTTAATGTTTCACTTGTGGTGACTACAGGTCTTCAGTATCTTTCTTTGGCCTTTCTTCCCTCGCAAAGCGCTAGGAGTCTCTGGGAGTCTTGACACCTTTTAACCTTTTGTGGCAGACATCCAAGCTATGAAGTCTAGGAAAAAAGTTCAAGGGATGAAAGACTTCCCAAAGGATAGTTCAAGATATTTCCCCTACCATATTAGAGTTAGGTCCTTTTGTAAGCCAGCTTTGAAACCCCATATCCTGAATCTTTCACTGGGTGTAGCAGCTGCTCAGTTATAGTAGCAGTTTCTCTGTCCTACTGCATACACCTGTGGATCCTAAAAAGTTCCTGCTGGCACCTGAGAAGGATCTATAGGGCTGTAAATCTGTCAGCCAGCATCCCACTTGCCCCTTTCTCATCCGGGCAGCGCTTGGCTTCGTGCAGGTGCCCTGCTCTGCAGGGCAGCCCGTGTGGAGCCCAGTCTGGCAGAACAGACATGGCTTTTCTGTTAGGCTGCGCTTAACAAGGCACCTGCTGTTTGCTGCTCCCTCCTCTTCCCCTCCTTGCTCATCAACCAGCTCAACACCCAGCTGCAACGTACATATATATGTGTCCTATATGAGTCCTATATATATATATGAAAAAAAAAACCTTGAGTTTTATGAAGATAACCCTATAATCTACATTGGCCATCTAATGCTGTGTACAGACACTAGGAAGGGCCAGAATCACACATGCAGCAGAATAGCACAGCATGAAGGCACCAAACAGAAGGTGAATTTCCTTCTAAAAATGTATTTTTATTATTTATACATATTTTTATTATTTATATTTTTAAAAAGTCTCTGCTATGTGGCAGATGCTGGGTTTGGAGATAATTCCCTATTAGATTAAAAGGATGTTATAATACATGCTTTGTCTGAAAACTGTCAAGKGCTTCTCCAGTGCTTCCTTTGTTAACGACCCTGAGCCACCAACTTGTTTTCTTCTCTCCTGGAGAGAGGGATTCATCTCCCGATCCTTGTGGTCATTGGCTTCCTGTTGGAAATGCCAAGGAAGATGCCAGTTCATCTGAATGTTTTCAGCAGTCAGTCAGTCATATATATAAAAAAAAAAAAAAAAAAAGTGATTAGTTGTAGCTTAACAACTATTGTCATAACTCATAGTTTACACATGTGAACACAGCATGGGCTCTTGCTGGAGGAATTAAGAGTCCTTTCCCTTTGCCTGTGTCCTAACACATGGCATTCTCCTTATCTCCTTCCTGTTAAAAGCYGTAACCATGTGGTTGCAACGTCAGCTCTGAGCCCAACCTAGCCCCAAAGCAAGGAATTTTGTCTAGCTGGTATCCGCTGCCTCACAGTGAGGGTGCCCATTCTGGAGGAGGCAGATCCCAGGATTGCCGGGCTCCAAGGTGGAGCGCAGCCATCCCTCCCTCCCAGCACCACCACCTGGGCCGAGGCCTCCCGGCCTCTTGCTCTGCTGGCGCTCTCTGGTGGACAGAAAATAACTGGCTCCAGGCAGCGAAAATGCACCAGAAAATAAAAGAGGAGCCTGACTGGCGTGACTGCCCCTCTGAAAGCTCACAGGGCTTTCCTGAAGTCTACTAAAAACACTTTTGAAGTCATCATAATAGAAAAAAACAATACACTCAAAAGTATTTTTTCCTATTGCTCTACCAGGTAGAGTAAAAGCAATGATGAGCAATTCCAGATAAAATGGCTTTCACTTGACATTTGGCTTTCACTTGTTTAAGTTTCTTAAGAAACTTAAGTTTACGTTTCACTTGTTTCACTTGTTAAAATGGCTTTCACTTGTTCATGTGATCCTAAAGAGAAAAACAGTTATAATTTGATAAAATAATCAGGGATTCCTGAAGGGAACGAGTGAAATAGTGATRAGCTTGGATGAGCACAAAGACCACGGTGGTACTTACTAATTGTCCATGAGAAGCAAAACTGAAGGTCTGATGATGTCATCCTCTCAGAGCCTTTTTAACAGATCGAGATTCCGTTACCCAAGAGAAGAGGGCGTCCTCTGGAAGAGGTGAGGGAGGGAAATTATTCTGGACTAGTGCCCGCGTGTTATCAAAGCTCGTGTTCCGTGTTCCAGCAGGGCAGCTCCGGGGACCCCGGCTGCCCCTCATGCCATCAGTGTCCCCGCAGCGGACAGCATCTCTGCTACAGTGAGTCCCCTGAGGCAGGAGGGTCACGGGTGAAGCAGCAGCAACAGAAAGGGGCTACAGAAACAGCCCCAAGCTGTGGGGTGTGAGGAAGGGCAGGACCAAAGGCAGCAGCTCTTGTCCCAGCTCCAAGTGCTGCCTCCTGCTGCTCTGCGTGCCCTGGACTGACTCACCAAGCACCCAAGCCAGCAGGTACAAGGACCTGCCTGTCACCCACCCCAGGACCTGCCTGTCACCCACCACGGCAGAGAGGGAGAGGCTGAAGAGCCGCGTGTGGGTGGAAACGTCCCCTGTGCAGGATGTAACTCACCAAGGGCCACGTTTCTCGTGTGGAGACTGCCAGGCTGCTCCTGCTGGCAGAGCTGTCCCTGTGAGAAGTGTGAAGCGCTGACACCTCTGGCTGACTTCTAGGCAAAATCTCTTAATTAAGACATAGTGATATAACCACTTCATGGGTAAAGACAACCTCACCCAGAGACATGGGATGCTGGAATAACCTGGGCTGGTTAAAGCACAGTTTGGCAAAATAAGCACCTCTTGCACATCTGTACTGTCCTGATAGGGTACTCCTTTCAGGCTTCCCATTAGACTGCACCGATGGCCTCTTTTGACCTTCTCTTTCTTTAACGTGGGAAACGAAATACTTTAAGGCTCARAGATAAAGAACTAGTGGCAAAGGTTTGGTCTGATTTTATCTCTGCACATTGTAAATGTGTAAATGATCATTTCAKTGCCATGATTGAACCTATGGCTTTCTTTTTGCTCTACATACAGCTTTAACATTAAAAATGATAAATAATAAATATTTAAATAAATATGTATAATAGAAGATTAAATGAGTCCATCCTGTCCCTTTATATGAGTTCTCTGGGACTTGGGGTCACTTTCTGGCTCCCAAGCCTGAGTGCATACCCTGCTGTGTCCCRCCTCAAGCCAGGACGGAATCCAAGCATATCACATTCCCATCATTCCCATCATCCCTGTGCTGTGCGTGTGCCAAATCCAAGCTGTGGTTCCAAATGCTTGCAAAAAAAA
>NW_020456265.1:2785058-2787184 GCF_003342845.1 Nothoprocta perdicaria | reverse complement strand
AAAGGAAAAGGAAAAGGAAAAGGAAAAGGAAAAGGAAAAGGAAAAGGAAAAGGAAAAGGAAAAGGAAAGCCTTTTTGAAACTGAGATATGTCATGAACACAGCTGCACATGTTAACATGTGAGATTTTATTGGTTTAGCTTACGCTCTAGGATAACTCTACCAGTTAGCATTTTTTTTCTTGCCTTTCTAATACAGAAAGTGCAGGAAGTGAAGCTGTTAACAAAATCGACACTTCCAAGAGCCAAAACTGAGCATGTAAATGAACATGTAACTGTAGTGAATGATGTATGCGTAAGTATCTGGTTTCAAAATCCATCTAAAATCTACTCGGTATCAATACAAGTCAGTTTGTATTTTTTAGACTTGCTTTGCAACCATGAGGTAGAGAGATGTACTTACCTGTTAAAYACAATGAAAGGTGGGATTTGGGAAATACACAGGTTGCTTAATAGAAGTACAACATCCAGCACAAATTAGCAGGAAATGAGAATCGCAATTCCCAGCTTCAAAGCAGACAAAATTATAAACAGCTAATTACTTGGTTACTAATCACATCCCTCAAGCTATACTTTGGCAGATAAGATCCTGCACGTTCAGAGGTGGATATCCCCTATGTTTGCAGGACACATGAAAGTAACCAAGTTATGTGCTGACACATATTTTGGCTATATTTTAAAAGTAAAAATATAAAACATTTCCAGTAACAAGACAGTCAATAAACCTTTGGAAAATTGTTCTTAGTACTTAAATGTAGCTTTTCACTCTTGTCGATTAACCTGTGCATATTGCCATGCTGCAATACGTGCATGCATGCATACATACATACATGCATGCAATACATGCATGCAATACAGCTCTGGCCGTGGCTCTCTGGACATCTTGGCACCTTGCTCCTTGCTGTGAAGTATCCACAATCACCTGCCTGGATCCTGGCAGGAAGAAGGAACTCCTCACTGAACAAAACATGGGACTTCCTCAAAGGAAGATCTGAAAGCAAAAATCTCTACCCATCTCGGTGACTTGCTTGCTTATTTTGGTGCCTGGATTGGGCAAAACATACAGGTGGGACCCATTGCCTAGGAAGTGCCACAGGGCACCAGGCAACCACCAAGAAAGAACCAGTAGGTAAAGACCAGGACAAGCTTGGAACAGGCTGCCCAGGGAGGCTGTGGAGTCTCCTTCTCTGGAGATCTTCCAGACCCGCCTGGATGCCGCCCTGTGCCCCGTGCTCTGGGTGTCCCTGCTGGAGCAGGGGGTTGGACTGGATGGTCTCTAGAGGTCCCTTCCAACCTCACCCAGTCTGTGATCCTGGGATTCTAGGACAACCCAAATRAGGACACAAACAGCGATGGGCTGATAAGACAGCGCTCTACAAACCACCCACTTACTAAAGGTGAAAGTCACAGAAATAAATAATCACGAAACTTCTATTTACCTCCATAAAGACCATTTCCTCCCCTTTATCATTCTGCAGATCTCCTCCTTATATCAAGGGTAAATCCCCCATGCTTTGCAGAAAGTTCTTAGTAACTCCGAAGGCCACAGAGCCCAGCGTAACGCAGAGCCGTGTTTTCCCTGGCAAAGGAAAGGGAGAGATGCCAAGGTACTTGTAACGGGAAACTGGTGTGGACCCTCTGGGGTGAAGCAGGGGGGAAAAGCAAATGTGGGGCAGCCTCCCCGGGCGCCCCTGGGTGCCCCACGGTGCGGGACAGGCCGGGTGGGTGGCGGGGCTGCCCCCGTTGGGTGCAGACGCCCCGTGCAGCGCCCGGCGCCCGCTCGGGAGGGAGGGCAGCGCGGCGGGGGCTCCGCGGCTGCAGCTCCAAGCACAGACCGGCCCCTCCAAATGTACCCTGAGATCCAAAGGGACCCTCGAGGGGCTTCCTTGGGGAACGGCCGGGCCGCTTCGCCCGCCTGCTCCCATGGCGCCCAGCTCAGCGCACGCACGCGGCCGCCTTGTCCGTCTTTCGRCTTGCTTCTTAGTCCGCCAAGAGCAATAGGGATGTAAGGAAGGGCAGAGCTCTCATGCTTGGATGAAAAGATGAAACCGATGAGCGGAGCACCCTGCCCGAGCGCTCCCGGGGTGCCCGGCGGGGTCGGTGCCCCGTGACGCGCGCGCAGGGGCGGT
>NW_020456265.1:2745115-2784503 GCF_003342845.1 Nothoprocta perdicaria | reverse complement strand
GCGCGCGCGGTGAGTGCGGCCCGGCGGCGGCGGCGGGCGGGAAATGGCGGCAGCCGTGCCCCCGCGCGGGAATGCATAGGCTCACGTCTATAGGTTCCGTAGGGCGGCTGCAAGGAGCCGGCCCGGGGCACGGAAGGCTGCGAGCATCGGCCGCCAGCGTGCGGGAGCCCCGCGGCGGGGAGGGCGGCCGGGCGCCTCGCTCCGGGCACCGCCGGTACCGGGACCCCCGCGAGGGGTTCGGTAGAGAGCTGCGGGCCGGGTTTGGGCCGTGCCCCTCTTGTCCCCTCTGGCGCTGTGGGGATAAGCGCTTTGAGGGCCAAGCCTGGCATGGCGGGGAGTTCCTTCCTCCAGGGTTTGCTTTGCCCCCGGTTCGGCTGGGAACGGCCCCGGTTCGGCCGGGAGCACCCCCGGCTCGGCCGGGAATGGCCCGGGATCGGCCGCCCCTCTCCTCCCGTGCCCGTGGGCGAGCACGTAACGTGGCGCGCCGCCGTTGGCAGCGACGCGGCCGGCAGGGTTAGCTGAGGCCGGGACAAGCCTAATTCCCCGGGCTCGGGGATTTGAATCCCTGCTGTGTCAGTGGAAAAAGCCGGGCTTAAACTCCCCGGGAAGCGCTGTGCATCCCAAGGCTCCCAATTCGCGCGCATCCATTGGCATTGGGCCAGGGGAGCGGGGAGCGCAAATTCCATCGTCAGCTGCACCATGGGGCTTCCTCCGTCCCTCTTGGGGGGCGGCCGGAGCAGAAGGAAGAGCCAGGAACGCGTGTTTGCCAAAGATAAGGAGAGAGGCTTAACGCATCCCAGGCAGTAAAGCAGGGCGGGGGAAAGGAAAAGTGAGAAAATCGCCTTGTTTCTCCTTTCACATTTCACCACGCTGCATGTGTGGTGCTAAGGAACGCTAGTTTGCTTTGTGCTCGTTGAGGAGCAGGGAAAAAAAAGGGGGGGAGAAGGAAAGGCAGAGCAAGCTGGGAGAACGTGGGAACAGGCGCTGGTAGCAACTGTCACCGTTTGGAGCCCTGCAGYAGTGCCCTGTGTCCCAGGGGAGAGCGCGCAGCCCTCGGGATTCCCACGTGCACCGCCATCCCGAAGCGGGAAGCGGCCTGGGATGCGGGATCCCGCACGCAGGATTCCCCCCGGCCCTGTGCCCGGACACGCAGCACTTGCCACCGCTTCACATTGCATCTGCTCATGTGTGCGAGGTTGGATTTGAGGGGAAGGGATTTTCCCCTCGCCTCTGCAAACAAATATCTGGGATCTCTTTGTTTAGGCACAGACTAGTGGAGCTTAGTGGAGTCAGAGACTATGACTTTTTTCCTGTTTTTTCTTAAATGTTGTTTAATATTATGGTATTTAAAAAATGATGGTGCTCAGATTAATCACTGAGCTCTGTCACTCCTCGCAGGCATCGTTCTGCTGCACTGTGCTGTGTACCCTGGTATTTTGCTGCAGCGGAAGATGAGTTATGGTGAGGCCTCTACTCATGTCCTAAGTATAGGCTTTTAGGCTCTGCTTTTTATTATGTAGTGAGGTGTAGCACAATTAATATAAACAAATTCTGACATACATTTGCAGTTCTGTCTCTGGTTCTTCCAGGAACTTTACTGGCAATTAATTTTCAGGTGATGGTTACATCGTCTAATGAAGTAATGCTGCTTTTTTCCCTCTTCCTTTCTTAGGATTCCCAGTTGCTCACATTTGAGGACAGTGACCCGCAGGAACCACTTGAGCTGGCAGTTAAAGAAGTTGTTAGTGTTGTAAAATCAGCACAAGAGAAGGTAAACTTCAATTTTGTTTCGCTTCAGCTGACTTTGAAGTAGGAAGTGTAACTTCTTCACTCGGTGGTGTCAGTGGGAGCTTGGTTTTCTGACACTTCTGCATGCTTTGCCTAAGCTTGTGAAGGCTGCTGAGAGGCAGCCTGTCTAATGAACCTGCGTCAAGTCTTTGCATTTATTCACTGCTTCAGTAAGTCACGGACAGAGTTTGCCACAGGGCTTCTGCCAAATGATCAGTGAACAGGGTTATGTCAAGTTTGTTTACGGGCTTTTAATGCAACTCACACAGTGCCCTTCTTCCCTCCTCAGTCGAGTGGTTCCCCATCCTGTTGCTGAAGGGTGGCGTGGGGAATTCACAGAGGGGAAAGGGGCACTTTCCGTGGGGCAGTGATGGGTCTTTGCCTGGCTCTTCCTGCTGGCTTCGTCACTCCTGCGTGGAAAGGGATGAGCAGAGCAGGTGCAGAGTCTCAGGGGTGAAGTCCCGCTTGGCTCCACTGTTGGGTGGCGAGCCCTTCCCACACAAACATGGCAGCACATCCTGGGAAGTGTTTTTCTCTCTGCTTAATGCATGTGATATTAAAAGGAGGCAGAATGTGGCTCTTAGAATGACGTACAGATACAGCAGAAGGAAAGATGTGTGTATGCATATTACCAATTTCTGCATTTTCACCCTAGTTACTCTAACTACCAGTCACATCTGAACCAGCATTTGGCTGTAGGCACCTGAACCAAATTGACCTGTTACTTTTTTTTTTTTTTTTTTTTTTTTTAATTAGCTTTGCTATTCAGGTCTACTTGCCTGTTTTAGATGTTAAGCAGCTGTGCTATGATTCCTTTGAAAACTATGCGTGCTTATCTGCCTGATACCCATCTTGCCAGTCACACCCCGATGGGTGGCCCTGTAGCTAGGGACTGCCAGCAGGTAAAGGTGTTGGTGCCCTTGTTCTCTCTCTCTCTCTCTCTCTTTCTCTCTCTTTTTTTTTTTTTTTTTTCCCATTTCTGGAAGCTTCTGCTGAAGATTGTGGAGTTGTGAGGGCTTTAAAGTTGGTGCTAGTGTTACTCAGTACTCCTGGAGGAGATGTTAGTGTGAAGGGAACTGTAAAGAGAGGGGACTGCCAAGTCTTACCTTATTGTTTTGTGTGGTGTGTGAAGCCAGAAATGAAGAAAGAACCACTATGAATAAAAGGTAGTGAGTGACAGCACAGAAACACTTTTGTGGTTTGCAGTGTGTGTCTAAAATGCTGTTGAAAAGTGGTAGGGCTGCAAACGTCCTTGCATGTGCTGTGGTCTGCGCTGTGTCATAAGTAGCACTGTCTCCAGGGAGAAACCCTTCTGGYCCTCCCAGCATGACAGAGCTGAAGCCCCGGCCCGTGGGGTTTCCCTGGACCAGGAACATCTGCACTCAGTCCTGGAGTTATCTCCTGCCCTGCTTCAATCCCGCTCCGCAGCAGCCTGTCGAACTGTTGGCTGCTCTGGGGCGGTTCTGCTCTGCCCCAGCCGTGGGTCTGGACCTGTAGCTTCCCTTGTGCAGCCCTGGGTGCTCTGCTCTGGCCATGGGTGAGCCCCCCGACCTGCTAACGGGGCTGCTGCTCTGTGGCCAGTGGCCCAGCGTGCTTGGCTTGACAGGTGCACAAGCCAATATAAGCGCATTTTAAAATGCACTGAATGGTGAGAGTTTTGCCTGTGTAAATTAGCTTGTTCTGAACTATCCCAGAACCAGATTTCCATAATCTTGTGCACTGCTGCTGAAGAAAATTCTCTGAGTTGTTCTCACTCTTTTAAGGCGCAACCTGAACAATTTATGTGGGTTTCGGTATATAACCCCCTCACAAGGGCACTCTGGTGGCTACTTGCACTCTCCTTGAATAGAAGCCTGTCCAACCACATCAGTTGTCCTCTTATGCACTAATTTTCTTTGACATATTTCTGAGGTAATACCAAGGGACTAAAGACTTCTTTCCCCCACCCTTTGTCTGTGTAACATTACTAGAGGATTATGTGCGGAATAGAAACCTCCGTGCGCAGGCTCGGCTTGCGCTGCGAGTCCGTAACTCGCTGCCGGTGCTGGGTGTCTCCCGTGACCACATGCTGCAGTTTATCGGTGCCGCAGCGTCCCCGAGCCCCGCACCTGCCCGAGGCATCGGCTGGCGCCGGCTCCCATCCTGCAGCCGGCTCCGGAGCTGTGATCCGCGTGGCAGGAGTTCACAGGGGCCTCCCGCTGCGCTGGCGCCAGGGCTGCTCTATTGCACGCCCTGTCAAAGGTCTGAYTAACATGTATAAGTTCATGAGGGGAGAATGGAGGGAGGAAGGGGYCMAGCTCTTCTCAGTGGTGGCCAGTGACAGGACARGGGGCAATGGGTGCAAGCTGCAACACAGGCAGTTCCATCAACATGTGAGGAGGAACTTCTTYMCTGTGAGGGTGCCAGAGCCCTGGCACAGGCTGCCCAGGGAGGCTGTGGAGTCTCCTTCTCTGGAGATCTTCCCAACCCGCCTGGATGCCGCCCTGTGCCCCGTGCTCTGGGTGTCCCTGCTGGAGCAGGGGKTTGGACTGGATGATCTCTAGAGGTCCCTTCCAACCTTGAACGTTCTGTGATTCYGTGTGTGCTTTCAAGGCCTTGCATCAGAGCGTTGTGGGCACGGGAGGAAGCAGATGATTGAGGATGGGAGGTGCCAGGAGCAGTAAACATGCAGCGGGGACCGTGCGGGGCAGGTGGGTCTTGCTGGGGCACTTCTGCTGTGCAGGGCCCCGAGCCCGAGGAGCCAGCCCGGAGCCCCTTTCCCAGGAACAGGCAGCCTTGCCGCAAGCAGGACGGTGCGGGATCGGCAGGATGCGGGATCGATGCGGGATCAGCATCCTATGGCGCTGACACAACGCGCACTGCCCCCGCCGTGGGGACGCTTGGAGCGAGGGGCTGGTGCATTCTGTGGGT
Organism: Nothoprocta perdicaria; assembly: GCF_003342845.1. Taxonomy (NCBI): domain Eukaryota; kingdom Metazoa; phylum Chordata; class Aves; order Tinamiformes; family Tinamidae; genus Nothoprocta; species Nothoprocta perdicaria. Next base: position 2,779,805 of record NW_020456265.1, on the reverse strand, counting down.
CCCGCACACTTGGGCACCTTCCGTGGGGCCGGGTGGTGTCAAGGCGCTCGCTCCGTGGGGCGGCCGCCCGTGCCGCCCTGGGCAGAGGCTCCCTCGGCCTGAACGTGCGGGAGCCAGGGGCCTTTCCTCCCGCGTGTCGTCGCTTGCTTTGCTTCACTGAAGGGAGCACTGGCTGTGGTGTTGGCCARTTCTGCCAGCCCTTCCATTACTGTCGTCTGTTTCCAGAGGCTTTGAACTTGGCAGGAAAAACGCATGCAGCAGGAAAAACAAACCSAGCAGAAAGCTGACTCCCTTGTCTAGAGCTTGGCACAGAAAGGTTTGGACTGAGCAAACTTCTGTCTAATAACCCTTAAACTGCAACCCAGGTCTCCCTCTTTTTCCCGCCTCAAGAAGAGGGGAAAAATACCTGCAGGAGTGCCTGCAGTTCAGCATCACCTCTGTGAGTTTTAAGTTGCGATGCAAAGAATCACGGTCTCGTGGGGTAACAAATATCAAAGCATCGGGTCAGTTAGGAATTATGGATCTTGCTGGAGGAACTGATGGAGGGAGAAGGCGGCTCYGTGAGAGGTGCTCTCTTCGACGGGCCGTGCAGCGTGCCGGGGAAGGTGGCTCTTCCCCCACGTGCCTGTTGCAGCTTCGTCTTGCCCGCCTCGTTTCCAGTCGCCCTGCTGGGACCCAGCAGCCCGTGGCAGCGCTCGGGAGCGGGGCCTCCAGTTCCACTCATTTAGAAGCGGGTGAAGCCCTTGTGAAGCAGAGGCTGYGGGAGCTGCGGGAAAGACACCTCCAACACCGCAGCACTAGCAGGGATGCGCCCCTGGCTACGAACGTGTGGTCGCTCCTGTTTGTTTTTGAGCCGTGCCGTCACTGGCGTTTTTCTTTTGAGTGAAGCTTCCTGACCGTCACGTGCAGCCCCTGTTGTCCTTKAACTCCCCCTCTGCTTGAGAGGCTGCCCTGCACTTTGCTGCTCCAGTGACTGTCCTTTCCAGCCGGAATGGAATCAWGACCACAGAGCACTGTTTTATTCACTTTTTTTCCCTCCTCTTCGCTGTACTAATAACTAACCAATCCTTTATCCCTAATGTGTTTGCTTTTCTTCCCTGGTGCTTCCTGTCAGTAAATACGTTGTGAAGGAATTATATTTCCTTTCAGCTTTTTTTGTTTAGCTTGTTGCTCCTTAAGGTTCCTTCCACGGTGTGGGCTTGCCTTACAAGCAACTGGTGCACATTCTTCTCCACGCTTGTTTCAGTTAAATTCATTTTTCTTGAACTTGATGTCTAAGTTTAAGACAGTTCTCCTCGTGCTTTGAAATTGCTGTTCTGTTTTGTTTGTTTCTCTGGTAGTATTTTCTTCCTGTGTTTTAAAGTTGCGTTTTCCTCTTCTGTGGCCATTGTGCTGTGATTGCCTCGATGCTCCCAGGCCTTTCTTCCTGTTTTTTCTCCTAGGGTTAAGCTCCCCCTTACAGTAGTAGTTACTCGTTCCCATACCCACGTGCTCTGTGTTATGAATTGCATTTCTTCTCATCTTGAGGGTTTTTCAGCATTCCTGTGTGCTGCCCGGGCTTCCTTCTGCGTTGCTGCTTCCCGGCTTTCCCTCCTCAGCGTCGGACTTTGGTGGCTTTGTGCTGCGGCTCTGCCAGGTGCTGCCAGGTGTCCTGCCACGCGGCTCCTGCCACCTGTGTGGCCTCCCAGAGCTGTGGGTCACAGCTGCCCACGCCGTGCAGGCGCGTGGGGCACCCCAGGYGGCCCCACGCTGATGGGTGCCCCTCTCCAGGCAAGCGAATCTCTCCCGGGTGCTGTGGCTCAGGCTGGCAGATCTCCCCTCCCTTTCGCTGTCTTCCATCTGTCTTCAGCTTCCCTGGCTCCCAAATGGGTTGTAAACACCTGAGTGTTTGTGAGGCCAAGCCAACAGAACAAACTCCTGCTAGTTGTTTTTCCTCTTTTAAAATACGGGCCCTGTTTCTTGTTATCCTGCTTGATAGGTTGGTTGGTTTCTTCCTGTCTTGTTTCCCTGTTCTCTCTGATTTGTTTGTTTGTTTGGGGGTTGTTATTTTCCTTTCCTTTCCTTCTTTCCTTTTCTTCCATCCCTGCCTCCCTTTTCTCCCCYGGTTTGGATCTGCATGTTTGTTAGTCTCGGAGGAACAGAAACAATCCGTGTTTGTGGATGTGTCTTTGTGCGCTCGTCCCGTCACTCCCCCTGCCTTCCCGCTTGTGTTCATCATCCTTTTGGAAAGCTGCCTCCGAGGTTCCTCGCTTTATTCCCCCACAAACTTGCTCCCTTACCGGCTTCTRAAGACCTGCCCCCAGCAGGGCCTGGGGTCGGTGCTGCACTTGTTCCCTCTGCTCGAGKTGGGAGCTGAGCTGGGGGCTTCCTAAACCTGCAGCGGATTTCGCGGCAGCTCTCCTTTTGTAGCTGCCTCATGATGTGCTTGTTTTCATGTGCAGACATTTAAAGGGTTGTTATTGCTTTTATTGATATGTATTTCTAGATCTTGAGTAATCTGCTCGGCCTGGAAAGGACTGCCGTGTGCGGTAAAACTAWTTCCTTTGCAGAGAGAAGGCAGCCAGGGCCTGCAGTGCTGCGAGTTTTGCGGGTGCACCTTGGTGCAATCTTGGTTTTGGGGGGAGGTGAAGAAGAACTTTCTCCGTACGACTATGAAATTTTCCTGCTTAAATCACATCCATTTCCTTCATTATTGGAGAGAATCTATTTTCTCTGTAGGAAGAGGTGGGGGGAATGGAAATCCTACGGTCCTGTTTGGAGGAACGGGGAAGAAAGAAGCGCAGAGATGCGGGGAGAGGACARCACAGGAGTGAGGAGGAGCGGGAGAGGAAAAAAGACTTGCCTGTTAGTGCACGCACTTAGACACGTTGGTGTCTTAGAGAATTATCACTTTTCTTTGTTATTTCAACTAAAACGCTTTGTCGGTCTCGTTGGTTCCCCTGGCTGTTCCTCTGACCCCCGTGTTTTCCGGMTAATGGCGCTGGCAGTTCCGGATAATCGCGCGGGCGAGGTGCGTGCCGGCGTGGGTGCCCGTGCCTCTCGGTGGGGCTGGATCCCCGGGTCGGACGGATGCAGAACGGAGCCCAATCCAAGGGATTTTGCCTGCGCTTGGGGCTAGTGAGGCCGGGGGTGGCGGCYGGAGGGCAGAGGTAGGTGAGGGGCAAGTTGGAGGGTGCCGAGCACGGAGCAAGGKGGCTGCTGTGGGGCAGCGTTTCCCTTGGGCCGCTCGTGGGGGCAGCGACAGGTTTCTCAGGCTCTGTTAAAGCAGGAGGCATCAGTGACTGAGGGTGTCCTGGGGACTGAGGAAAGGAAGTGAGGAGGATGAAGGAGGCCGAAGAGCACCTGTTAATTCCGATGGACACGTTTACTTTCTCTTTCCACCAGGAAAGGATGTTTGTTTGCCAGAGCCTCCCCTCTCCTGCCAACAAACACRTTTTGTCTCCAGTGCTCTGGCCACGGCTTCAGCCAAAGTCCCAGGAGTTGCTGGTGGCTGCTCTTTATCTCCTCAGGGACAGAGAATACGAGGAAGCAGGTTGGATGAGGGCAGGCAGGAAGGGGGGCAGCGCAGGAAGCTGCCCTGTTTTCCTTCGTGCTGCTGCTCTGGTGCAAATGGCCTGTTTATGTCTGCCTGGCCTGTCAGAGTTATCTGCTCTACCTCTACGGGAATGTCACTTAGAAAGGGAAGCGGTAGTTGCGGTCTCTCCCTTTTTAATCAGCTTCCCACCACTTGTAGCGCTGTCTTGGATGAAAGCAGAGGCGCTTTCTCTTCTAATTTTAGCCCGGAACTCTGCTTTTCTCAGTATTCCTCTTTCGTGAATCATCCTACTGCTCCCAGGATGAAGGAATGTCACCCGATATAAAAATAATTATTTTCTACCAGCCAACATGGAAACATACGTTTCTCTGGCTGAGCTCAAAATCAACAGACCTCTGTGCCTAAAGACCACAACTATTTTATTTGAAGTGGGAGGAGAGGGAAGCAGACTTATCTAGATGACTTTGGAAGAGAAGTAAGTCAAGGAGATAAAAACGCAATTAAACCTACTGGTTTATGTTCCTAAGGTAGTGGTAAAAATATCAGGYTTTGATCTCTTGATGAGATAGAGAAGAAGAATAAAAGTTCTACTGACTAGAGTGTTTTGTTTTTAATTAAAAGAGAGCTTTAAGGATAAAGAAGCATGTGAACACCTTTACTATCCCTCTTGCCACGCTTGTGTTTCTTTAATGATGACCAATTGAGCGCTGGCAGCCCTGGCCTTTGGATATCCGGCAGTTCCTGGATATTCCAACGTGCAGCCAGGGCAACCTGCTGGGAAGGCACCGAGCCCCCGTGCACGTGCGGGCCAGTCGGGCGTGGATGGTGCAGCTCCAAGGGGTTTATAACATGCGAGTGCCCAGGATTTTTTGCCTTTTTAACTGTCCTTTTTCCTGCCCTGGGCTCCAAGAAGAGGGGTGCAGTTTGAAGAAGAGCCGTGAGAAGCCACCCTCATGGTGAATAACAGGAGTAATTCCCCGTTTCAGCTCGGTTAGAAATGAAGTCAGCAGTAAGWTAGCTCTTTGGTCTTGATAGCTACTAAAAACAGGCTTAAAACTCATTCCTGTTTTGTTGTAATAGTGGAGCATAATAGTTCATATTGACTGTGTGGCAGTAAGGAACATAAAGTAATTCTGAGGGAATTCAGTTTTGGGGAAGGGGAGTAATGAGCGAAATGGATTTTTCCACTTCTGAACTGTGCTTGGCCAGAGACCTAATCCCGAAAGGCAAATCCTGCTGCTCAGGGATTTGCTTGGGATCTTTGCTTGGTTYCTGCCCCCCGCCTCTCTTTGCTTCTCCTCTGTAATTAAGTCTCTCCCTTAATGGATGCGCTCCGAAGCTCTTGCTAATGCTCCGGTGCTGCTTAGGGCGCCCGGGGAGATTAAATATATTTAAGGAGCGACTGCCAAGGATCTGCCAGGAGGTCCGGGGCTCGTTTTAAAGCTCTCACCCTCCACCTCRGCGCCCGTGAACGAGGCAGAGGGCTGCACAAACACAACGATTTAGCCCGTGTGTTTGGAGGCCCTGCAGAGGAGCCCCGAAGCCCGCGCGAGGTGGCCACGTGGCCCGTTTGCCACGACCCACGKTGGCAGCGTCGGCGTCTCGGCGCGGCCGGGACGGCGGCAGCAGCGGCCACGTGGCGAGCGGCCCGCGGGGCTGTCTGCAGAGAGAAGCTTCTCTCTGTGATCCCTTCTGGGGCCTTCGGGAGCCCTTCGGTTCCCCCGCCRCCGGGGCTGCCCCGTGCTGCCGCAGGCCGCTTTGCGGAGCCGCTCGCAAGCGCGGCCGGCCGCTCCGGAGCCCGCGCTGGTTTGCCGGGAGCCGGCTGGAAGCGCCATCCCGTGTGTGTATCCTGGGTGAGAACGGCTCCAACTGCCGCTCGTGACAGTGCCGAGTTTACCCAGAGAGGTACAGAGCAGTCGCCTGGCCTGCCAGCTAGTCTCAAACGTCAGCTCCGGGACTGAATTTCTGCGCCTTTCCTGGTTTAATCAGTAACTTGAATAGCCTTTAACAGGCTCCTGGAAACGGGAGTTGCTGACCCAAATCCTGCTCTTTGCAGCAGCGGCAGCAGCCGGCCGTGTTGTGGTGAAGTTTTAGTGAGATGGCACTAAAAGGAATCTTGTTTACTTCTTTGTTTTCRCCCAGAAATTAATGTCAGGTGAAAGCAGCTGTCTTGTGATTAGATGCTTAGTTTAGACTGGGAGAGGAAGAGGAATGAATTTCTTTTAAAGTTAAAAACTTTTGAGTTTTTATTTATATATTATATTTGCTTATTGATATTTATGGAAAATACCATAGTTACTGGATATTATAAATTCCATGTCCAAAAGCCAAAGTGAAAATGTGATGTGCCTCCTTCCACACACACTGTTCTAAAAGTGGTCAGGATTGCCTGGGAATCTCCCACCTGCAGAATTCAGCTTAATTCTGGTAGCGTAAAGCTCCGTTCCTTTCCAACCCTGCCCATACATTTTTCTAAGGTCTAAATTGTTCCTCCCTCAACTGTCTCCCTGCTCCTTTCCCTTCCTTTAGGTGGTTTCCTGTAATGYCGTGGGAGACTCCGTTACGTTCCTCGTCAGTGTGGCTCCTACTTCCCCTGCTGCTGCTGCGGAGAGTCAGTCGTACAGCGTGAAGCTGTCGCCCCTTCACTTGCAGGTACCGTGTTGCCTTTTATTCCCTCCCTTCCCGTGGGTGCTACGTCTAATCCGATGGCAGAACTACAAGATGTGCGAGGCGGTTTCGAGTTTTCGTGACCTGTTTGCAAAATGCATACAAAGTCTTGCTAACTCAGGTAAAACATTTAATAATATTAAAAATCTACTTAATAATAAAGTTCAGCTGGTGCAAGTGATAAATTCGTGAAGTAAATGTCTCCTGTAGGAAGGCTGGATAAGCAGCACTTTGGGTAGGCTGCTTAGATGCATAGAACAAAAAATGCCCCTTTTTGACTGGTGTATATGGGTATATAGGTGCAAAGCCTAGGTAAATTCTTCAGTCATCTTAGGCTGTTGCCTTGGCATTTGTGCACTCAGAAACTGATATAACCCTTGCTTTGAGCCTTAGCACAGAGGGTGGCTTCCCATTGCTTTCCCAAATACCAAAGTTCTCTCCCCTATCCTCCTTCTTTCACATCCACAGCTTCAGCTCCAYGTGAAGGACAAGGGAGAAGATGTCAGAGTCGAGTGGTTCCTCATTAATGCCTCTGAAACCAATTTTGATATCCAGCCCTYGGTGCAGGAGGTCAGTCCGTAAGTTTTGTTTGTTTATTTGTTGCAACAAAGTGCCTTAAGGCAAAATGCAGCCCGGGCTTGGAGGGGCCTCAGGCCGGTGCTGCTGCCTCCCGCTCCTGCCCCTCGTTCCTGTCCTGCCCCTCTGCTCTGGGGAGCTGGGAAAACTCCAGCTGGGCCTCAGCCTCCTCAGTGCCAAACCCCAGGAACCACTTTGGAGGAGCAAGGAAAGCAGCCAAGATACCAACCCCAGCTGAACAACTGAGGTAAAAATTGCTGCCTGTTCCCTTCTGCTGACTGCTTGGTAGGAGAACAGGGCAGGTACCGATTGGCAGTGGGGTCTTTAACTGCTCCTGTGAAATGTGGCCGGGCTCGTGAGGCAAAGCCCTGAATCGCCGGAGTCCAGGAGCATCCCTCAAGACTGCTGAAGCATTTCAGAGACAAGCTGAATGACTTGGCAAATATTTTTCATCCAAGTTGAAAGCTGTAAGAAGTGGCTGTTCCCAAATACAATTTTTTTTCCAGAGCACTTCTAAAAAAATTCATAAAGATATTGCCAACCAAGTAATTACAAATCTGTCCATTAGCATAAATCAGCCTTGGAATTTGGCAACCCTAATTAAGGAACAGCTCTGAAAAAGGGAAGATTTTTAAGGAACAGATAAATGATGTAGGTAAAAGTATATTGAGGTTTTCTGAATTGCACCTTACCTTCATAGATAAGCGCTGAGTCACTGAGGCTTATTTACAAATCTCCTGAGAAGTTCCTTCATGTTTGGAGACCCTTCTTTCACCCTCTATAATTCTTTTTATTTTTGAGGGTCAGGGAAGGGCACAAGAAAGGTGCCCTTTGGGCCTTTCTTACAGCCGTGGGTGCTCCGTGTGTCTCCTGTTTTTATTTTGTGAGGTTGCTCTTCTCACTGAGGATCTTGGCTCCTCAGCTGAGCTGCTTTGAGCTTTATCCCATAGCCAAGCTGCCTCTGCAGATCTGTACCAAGTGACCTAGTATTGCAATAATTTATTACCATAGTTTTTATATGCAAAAGAAGTCCAGCTCATAGCTAAAGACAAGTCTTTTGAAGGCTGTTTTTAATGTAGATCTTTCTGGCATGTGTAGCAACATAAATGACCTTTGTGCCTTGGACTGGCATGTTGATTATCCACATATTGAACAATCATTAAGTACTTACTGACAAACACAAGTGACTCTGCAGCAGTCAATGGATTTGGCTGGACTTTAAAACCTGCTTTTTGAAAGATGCCTCACGCAGGAGTTACGAAGCAGTGCTGGCTCCCTCTGCCTGCCCTGTGTTTTCCAAACAAGCCTGTTAAGTTCTTAATGGGTAAGAGCTTTATTTGCACTTTGAAATTTCTATTAGCATTTGGGGGAGCTATCGAAGCTGAAATCTGTCAGCCACCTACACCTTGGAAATTGCTTCAGCTCCCAAACTTTAATGACAGCTCTTGTGCCTTGTTTTTAAGTCTTTTGAAAGAAGCGTTTTGTGAACAAATACAGAACTTCAAGTGCTGTTTGCAGTCTGCACATTAGTTCCATCATCAGTCAGACAAGGTGAAAATAAAAGTCTTTTCTATTGATAAAAGCTAGAGGAACCTGAGCAGCATTTGGGCACCTGGATGGCTTGCAGGGCTCGGTCCTACATTTAATGTTATTAAATGAACGTTTCGTGTTACTAACTGAACATTTCATGTTACTAAATGAACTGCTGTGCTTCACACCAGCCACAGGAGCTGACTGCAGAGCCCCAGTCCATGCCAAGCTCGAGGCAAAATGTGTCGTCCTAAACTTTTTGGGGTGGCAGTTAAGCCACCATGGCTTCTCTTGTAGTGAAATGGGGTGATCATGCATTTATTCACAGTGGCTAAAAATTAGGTTGACAGGAAGGAGGCTCTCAAATAAATTGCTTTGCAAATAACTATGAAAACATATCAGAAAGYGGCCATGAGCAGAAATCCAATCACTATTGTTGCTGTTTTATCAAAGTGAAAAACGGCATACCAATTGGGTGGCAATTAGAACCGCCTGGAATTTTACAGCTTTGCTTATCCAGCAATATTTAAGTAACATCTGAGGGGAAGAGCAATAACCTACCAAGTTATGCAAGCTTACAGCAATATATCTGCTTATTTATGTATCATAAATCAAAAAGAAAAAAGATTATTGAAGCTGAGGCTTCTGTCTAATTTACTTTATTAGTATAAAAAAAAAAAAAGAAAACAAATGTGGGGGCCATTGCTGGCCATGGCAGCAAGGTGCTGTGCCCCTTTGGCAGCGGTTTCGGGGAGCAGAGCATGAACAAAGCGAGATTCCTGTCGCTGAATCAGCTGCCGCCGCTGCGTGTTTTGAACAGCAGCTGCACGTCCTCAGAGGGCGGTTGCGCAGGGAGGCCGTGAAGCAGGTAGTGCTCTCTGCACGGCATTCTTGGGATTTTTGTGCAACTTCCCAAGTGTTCCTGCAATGCCCCGCTGATTGGGAAAGGGCTGTTGCTACAGATGTGTTTGTCCTGTTACGCAAGCTCCAGGTGCGCCTTTCCAGGTGCAAAAACAAATCCACATAGTTCCCGCACTTGGAATGAGAATGGGGCTTCTGAGAGGATCCCTTGTGGTCTCTGGGGCTGGGAACCGTCTGTGCGAGGGCCCAGGGTCCCTGCGGCAGAGGGAGGACGTGGTGCAGCACGTCCAGGTAGCTGCATGGAGGGCAGAGCTGCAGGGCTTTGCTCAGCCGTGGTCGTTGCACACTTGGGCTGTCACCTCCTCGTGATTGAGCGATGGCTGGCATGATACCTTGGTGTGTTTTGCTGTTGGCAACAGAGATGTTCTTCTCAAAAAGTTGATTTTGGATAACTTTGATAGCTATTAGTCTTTTGATATAACTTTCATGCTTCTATAATCTCAGAGGAATAAATGTTTGTTTCTCCTCAGGGACAGACAACAGGGACAAGTGCAATATCTGAATCGCTCAGAGATGTTTTGAAGAACCTCTTTAGTTCAGTTTCTGCAGCCGTAGTGCTGAGTGCAAAGCCTRCAGATATAAAGGATGTGCAGGTAAGTTCTATTCCTACCTAAATATTTTGCTAAGTCATCTTCTGGCCACTGTTTTTATCATCTATTCAGGACCCACAAATGAAAAAGCTCAACGCAATTCAGCGATCAGAAATAGCTAGAACACATACTCTAAAACAACGTGGCCTTTGGCACTGAAGGCTTTGCCACACTCCCTTGTGRCTGTTTGTTGATGTTGCACCCCACCACATGTCACTGCACTGTATCAACATGTCGGTAGTTAAAACACTTGGTGTTTGCACGCGCACATCCCTCTGGTGTTGCCTGCTTTTCACAGAGCGTGCAGAGCACCAGCGCGGTCCCTCAGGGCACCAGTCCGCCCAAGCCTCCCAGGGCTCACGAGCTGAAGCTCCTCGTCAAGAACATCACAGTCAACCTACCTGATCACAGTGCTGCAGGTAACGTAGGCCACGTGGGGCAGCTCGCCTCCACGCGGGTTTTTACTTATTTAATTGTTTGTTTGTTTGCTTCTGCTGAAATCATTCGGAAGTTCTAGTTTAGGCTTGTCCCCAAACTAGTGGGAGGCAATTGCTGTGCTCTGAGACAKGGATTCAGCATTGGTTGCACAAAACTCTGTCTGGTTAAGGTATTTGATTATTTAAACATCTTGACATCTTGATCTTTTTATTGAAAACAACAACAACAAAAAGAACAAATTAAATTGCACCTAATTTATAAAATAGGTCAAATATTTTTTGGAGTTTATTTTTAATTTCTGAAAGTTACCTCTTTGGGTGTWTCCAAGATTACAGAGGATGATGGCCTCACCACTAAGCTGATGCTAGTGAGGTTTATTTATAGCTGCTTTTTTGGGGGCAATTTGTGATGTATGTACAACTCTTCTCCTTTATGTAAACTCTTTTTAAACATTATGTTTTGCTGCTTTTGTTTTTTCTTCTCTAATGAAGTACTTTTTTTGTGAGGGTGGGGGAGAGGGGAACCTCTTGACAAAAGGTGAATGAAGCCAAAAAAGGAGGTCACTGCCTAATGAGGTTGCTCTGTTGCTTTGGGAAAGCTCCAAGCCTGTCTAACCAGTATTAAAGCTTCTTCAAGTACAGGCCTGCCTGGATCAGCGCTGGAGGCTGAGCGGGATACTGCCGATTGCTCCAGAGAATGCARATTTGAGGTCCTGTGGCTGATGGTCACTGACAGCTCCATAGCTGTTTTTTTGTTGTTGTTATTTTTTGAGGGTTTTCCTGGGTTTCATTTTTTYGTTTTAGTGGTAGTTTGTGGCTGCYAAKTTGGTGATGGCACTAGTTTGGGATCAATATATCCTACTTGCAGTATTCCCTTTTTTTTTCAGTTAGGCACAATAATTTTCTGTCCCAGATTGTTGGCTAACGCTTCTTTGCTCATCCCAGTTGGAAGGGATTTCTCTAAAACTTTCTCCAGGCTGTTTTGTGGAAACAGATTATTTTTGTAGTAACTCTGGAAGTCTTTGCAGTCCAATATCAGGTAAAAATAAATCCGTGCTGGAAACAGTAGGTTGAAAAAAAAAAAAAAAAAAAAAAAAAGAGTTCATTGTTATGCTACAGTTTCATAGTGCAAGCTAAGTTTTTCACGAGAGTGATTGTTTTTGGGTGCCTGTATTTCCCACCCACCCATCCTTTTTTGTTTGTTTGGTGGGTTTTTTTTTTTTTGGGGGGGGGGGGGTGGAGTGCGGGTTTGGTTTTTGGAAGGAACCAGATTGTGGTACCTTTATAAGCACCAAATGTATATGGTAAAGGATCCCTCCTACGGGAGGCTGCTCTGCCCCTTCCTTGGAAATGGAGGGGAGAGGGGACAATTAATGTGACCTACTATGTTCTGCCTACTAGGTAGGTAGAACTAGGTACCYACCTTGTAGGTTCTACCTAGGTAGAACCTGCTCTGCAGTGTTGGCTGCTCTACCATGTTGGCCGTTCTACCACAGTGGTAGAACACTGTTCTACCACGATGGCCCAGATTTTTGAGGTCCRAATGACCGTTTGTCCTTCTGGAGGGAATTTTGCTGGATCCCTAGCAACCGCAGTAGTCTGMACGTGTGGGAGGTTAGTACGAGAAATCGAGGCCGTGCTGGGCCTGTAGCCGCTGGCCCGGTCTGCCCGAGGCGGCCAACACGGCCCGGCTGAGGCGCCGGCCGCTGCAGGGGCCCGGGCGCCCTGTGGGTGCTGCTGCCTCCCCTTTCACGGACCAGGTGCCTCCCCTTCCAGCCTCTCCGCCTTTTAGCTGCTGCTGCTGCCTCTCCTGGCCCTCCCCTGGCCCTGCCCGTGCCCGCACACGTGCTCCCGAGTTCCTGATGTTGGCTATAAACCGCAGGTCTCCCAGGGACAGCAGGCAGCGTGGCTGGTGCTTGGTTTACAGAAACCTAGTGGTGAGGYTCTCGCTGCTGTCGCTGATATTTGGGAGCTCTGAGACTCGGTGGTGGTTGTTGGTGATGTGAAAAACGTAGAGAGGAAGCTAGTTTATGAGAAACACTTTGTGCAAACTGTTTTCCTTTGCAGTAACAGTGGAACTACTCCAATATGCCAGTTAGTGACTCCACCGAGCTGTGAGATCAGGATATAGATATTTCTGCACCAGCACTCTAAAATGCTATGGATTTGTTAAAAGCTGCAGCCCTTAAAGCCATTGTTAATTAACATTACTGTGATCRTTCGCTTGCTTAAAACAAACAAAAACAGTCAACCCCAACCCCCTTTTTTGATTTCCAAAGAAATCACTGTGATTTTTTACCCAGTAGAAACTGTAAAAAAAAAAAAAAAAAAGGTCTTTTTTTCTTTTTTTGTTGTTTAAGACGCTCAAAGCAACTTTACTTTGTCAGCTGTCACCCCCTGCTTGACATTTGTTCTGTGTCCCTGGCCCTTTTGGTCATTTCATGCCTTCATACAACCATTTGCTTCATGCCAGAATACAACCTGGGCCGTGTTTCACACTGCTGAGCCGTTCACTGGCCAGGGCTGATCCTGGCTTGGCCACAGCCATTAATGCCCATGGAGCACAAGCTGGATGGAAGGAACAAGGTTATTCTGTGGCTCRGTGAGGAAGCGTTTCCAGGTGTTTGTTCCAATGGGCAGTCCGTAAGGACGAGGGTCTTTGCTTTCTTTTGAACAAATGTGCATACTGGCGATGGAATATTAATATTTGGATATGGATTTGTTTGCTCTTACAGGCAGCACAAACCTCATGTGTATACTTCAGTTGAATGACCCTATGCAGAAGTTTTCCAGCTCTGTAGCCAAAAATGCTGCAAATCTCTTTTGGAAAGAAGAGTTTATCTTGTAAGTAACTCACCTACTGAGCAGTCTTTTTTTCTTTTTTTTTTTTTTTATTATTTTTTTTAAAAATTTAACCTATGTGAGGTTCCAGGGGAAGAATGTGTGTTTTGAAATACATCTGTCACGCGTGTCAGGTGCCTTCAGAATTCGTGACCCTGTGTGTGCAGGGGGGTTGGATTAGGTGATCTCTAAAGGTTCCTTCTAACCTTAAGGATTCCGTGATTCTGTGATCTGGCTCTGGTAGGGACTTCAGGATACCTAAGTACCATTTGCATGGATAAGAGAACAAACAAGCTAGGTCTTCCCTGGCAAATATCTGACTAGCCAATATGAGCAGTAACCAGCATGATAAATTACCCCGTGCTTTAAGTTAAGCACCCAAGAAAGCATTAGCAAGCTTTTGAATTCCCTTTTTTATTTAAAACAATGTTTGCAGAAATGTAGTATTTTTCACATCCCTCCCTCGCTCCAAGGGGAAATGTGTGTGAGGAAGAAAAAAAAGATTATCTAAAAGAATGGTAGCTACAACTAAAATGAGAGTGTAAAATTAACTAGGTTTTTGTGTAAAACAAAAGCGAGACTTTCAGGTGGCTCGCCCAGTTTTCGGCGATTTATACAGTTTCTGTGAATACAATCAAAGAGTTTCAGGACTGTTTGCTTTTGAATTCCCGCCTTTTACTGACAGAGCAGAAGGGACCTGGCAGCTTCCCTATCGTTTGGGTGGGCTGTGGGAGCCGCTCATGGGGCGGCCGGAGCGCGGGCAGGGAAKGGGGCTGCCGTGGGACCTGCTGCCCTTCCTGTCTTTCCTTCCTATRGCTTTTCCCTGCCTGCTTCTCTCCAGACACCAAAGGACAGTGCTGTGGGGTTGGGTTTGTTTTCCTTTAAGTTTGACGTCGGGAAGCGCAGCAGGAGTTGCCTGGCTTGAAGGAAGGCACCTGCGCTGGTCGTCAGGAGCAAGAGCTCCGCTCGCCTGGGTGCGAGTAGGGGCTGGAGGAGGCGGGAAGTCCTGGAGAGAGCAGAGGAAACGTGATGCTGCGCGACCGCCCTGCAGAGCTTAGTCCTGCTGCGGCGCCTAAAGGGGCGCGAGGAGCCGGGCGGGCTGGGCTTTGGCTTCGAGGCCTGACCTGCCGCCCTTGGGAAGGGAGGGCGGCTCTGCCGAGCGGCACAACCGACGCGTCCCGGCTTCTCCCGTCCCCGGCTTCTCCCGGCAGGGAAGTTCCTAAGAATTCCCCTTCCTACTGAAAGGGCAGAGAGGGGCCAAGCAAGCAGGATGTGATTAAGCTGCCTGGAATTTGGCCTCCRCACTAGGGGGAATGCTGGGTTTCCCGTGGCGTTGGGAATTCTTTGGAAGCGCCTGAAAGAAGCTTGGGGAAGTCCTGTGGGATTTTTGAAGATAAACGTTCAGGATTTGATTCATATTTTCTTTCAGGTTTATTTTTCCCCCGTCCCTCTTTTCCTTCAAACAAAACGCCTCAGAGCCTGCGTGTTTTACACTTTAGCTTTATAGGAAGAGGAACGAGTGATACTTTTGAGGTGCTTCCTCTGGAGTTTTGGAGAAATAGGAGGACGTGACAGTGGCAGGGAAAAGGYTGAAACCTGCCACATGGATAGAGTCCCAAAGCATCTCATGGATGGGAAATGTTTGAAACCAGTAACACATCATCCAGATTYGGAAATGTAGAAAAGTAAAATACATATATGCACACCCTCAAGGATTGTTGCCAGAATCCTTACTGAAGGAACAAAAAAAGGAAAAGGGTACAAAATCAAGTTGAGAAGCCTCCTCAGTAGGTAGTGAGTTTGCTTCCCTGGCCTGAGTGCAGCCGAGGTCTGATATCTCTTGTCTAACCCAGCTCATAGCGTAATGCAAATACCAGTAGTTCTGCTAGTAGCTCAGATCTGTTCTGTTAGGTAGATCTGGGYCTTACTCTCTTGGAACATTCTTGGGCGTTATTTTGGGAAAGCAATGACCACTSTTCTCGTGTAACCCCTGTAACTGCCTTTATTTGATTATTTTCATCCTTCTTTTGCCRAAGACTTTACTGCTTGGGTGGGATACTGGTCAGCCTTGAAGAAGTTGTTGGTTGGACCTGTTCCAACATCTCAATATACAAATTTGGGGAAAACTCATTTTCAGGCTTGCCAGAAAGAAGAAGAAGAAAAAAAAACACAAAAAAACCCAACAGCTTCTTGCTTTTGTGTAGCCATCAGACAATGGACCAGCATTAGCTTGAACAGCAGTATTAGTTACTAAGAAGAGGAAAACCTCTCTAATCTTTGGCAACCAGTTCTTGGTAACAGTGCTTGGAGGTACCCAAGTTTGTTGCTCATCCCTTCTCTTACCTTTATGTGAGGCCATGAGAAACTAGTCCTCTGACAATGTGGCCTCCTTCAGTTGGCCAGTTTTAGTGCTTAGCTTAGTGCACGATAAGAAAAGTTGTGGTGCTGGGAACTAGAAAGAGAAGAGGGAAATCTCGTAAGTGGGGAGGAAGTTAAAATACTTGCATGCTAAGGCCTGACACGGTTTCTTTTACTTCACAGTGAATTAAGTGCCAAATCAAAAGCATTGCAACTGCAAATTGTAGAAGATGGAAAGTCGGAAAGTAAGTACAAAAATGGATTTATTTTGCGTAGTCACTTCCCAAGCACTGCTAAATGTTGATGTTTTACTTCTACCTGGCTGTATAGTTGTATAAGAAATTTTCTGAGACCTGCTTACAGGTGTAGATGTGTTCTGCTGGCTTGTCTTGGTAGTCAAATCAGATACGCTTCAGTAATGGCTCTAGAGAACTGTAGATGCAGGAACAATGACAGTCTCCATAAACTTGTCTTCATAATAAGGTGCCAGAGTTAAAAATACACGGAAAATTGCAGTGTGAGTGTTTGGATGGAGCCTGACTCACATGAGTTAAGYGCTATGTATGTATGTATGTATGGAAGCATCTGCAGGCATAAGAAAAAGTGCCCTGTGGAAGCCTCTGTGTCCTAGGTAGAGTTAAATTTATGAAGAAAACTTGAACCTGTGTGTCTTTCCATCAGAATGCTTACTCTTCCATCTGCTGATAATCCTGTTTTTTCAGACTTCTTRACTTTTAGCAGATCCACTGTGAGTGCCTTTGTTTTCAAGTTACTCTAAGGACCTAAATCCTTCCTTTCCAAGCTCAGAGGCCGCTTAGTCAGTACCCAGCATAACACACGTTAATGACAGATATATTGGATTAAATGTAAAACATGGAGAATTAAATATCTTTATTGATTATTGTTGCAGTTGCAATTAGCCTTTGGTTAAAAAAAGAAAAAAAAGGCATTTGTTACACCACTGAATTTTCTTCAGCTGGAAGAGCATTGCATTTCTAGGGAAATTTAGGGGAAGGTAGGTTTCTAAACCAGAGAATCTTCTTATACGAGATTTATAAACTTGTAAACTCCAAGTACTTCTTTACCTGACCTTCGTTAAAGTGATGACATGTTGTAAATTCTTTAAATATATTCTGCGTGTTCATTTGCTGGTACAAAAAAATGCTCTAGGTATAAAGAATGTGTACTCACCTCCTGAATCAATGTGCTTGCCTCTGGTTATATCAGGTGTCATCTGTAAAAACTGAAGCATTGCTTTCAGTTGTTCAGATGTTGTTTGCTTTRGTTCTGTCAATCATATTCATCTTAGTTCAGGGAAAAACTGTAAAATATTGGCCCAAATGCTCCACACTCGACAGTAAAAATCTGCTTTTACTGTGATGTCTGTTATAATGGGTAAAGTAAAGGGTATAGTGGGTAATAAATTATTAAATATGGGTTAGGTAATAATGTGTTATCTAAGCCATAGGTAATAAGCAATGCAGCCAAGTAGAATGTGTGTGTGCGATATTGAATTATGGGGGGCTGGCTTTTTTAATAGTCTAAATATGGAAAAAAAAAAAAGTAGTAATTCCTTACTGATAATCAGTGATTTTTTTTACAGGATTGGGAAGTCAATGGTAGATGTATTAATAAAACTCTCTAAAGTGTAAAAYTCCAAACTGACTATTGCGACAGAATTATGTGGATTGCACTTCATGAATTGTTCTCCTCAGAGAGGAAAAAAAAAAAAAAATGACCCTAAGGATATAGGATCTATATGCAGTCATAAAATGGGAACCCATGCTTGGATAAAGAGCAGTATTGCCTATACCAAAATATCTTTAGTAATGAGTCTATCAAACAATGTCAGTAAAATTCCTCTTCATGCTGAGAATGCAACTCATTTTCTGCCTGTTTTCTTGAAGAAAAATAACCCTACTTGGCTGCACTGACAGGCACTTTCCTTCTTTCTGTATCACTTTTGCTGTTGTTGTTTTTGTTGCTTTCCAAAAAATTTGAATGGAAAGCTCAAGTAGAGTCCTGGTAGCAAGGAAGGAGCCAGGTAATCTGCACATATTGATTTCTCTGTCTTTGGATTTCTTGGAAAAAGAAAATAGGATAAAACTCCCAAGTTGCTTCTTTGCAGCATTCTTAACAGTAATGAAACCTTTAGTGGTTCTTTTCCCTACAGGCTTCAGGTAGGACTTGTGTTTTGATAATATTTAATATTTTTCATTTTCTTTTTTTTTAAGACAGCTAGCATTTTATCCCTGAAATCAAATAGTAATTTTCCTAATAGTTTGCTCCAGTCTAACATATCTAATAAACTAATGGGAGAAATACGAGAACCGCAGAACTTGTACTTAATATACAATTAAGAAAAAAATACTTCTAATGAGATACACCAATTTAACTGGAATCCAGGGAGTGTTCTCTGAAATCAAAGACAAAAGATAATTTGTTGTGGAGACCCTAACGGTAACATCCTCAATATTTCCAGTTTTTTTTTCTTTCCCTCTAAGCGTTCAGCATATGGAGGGGGAAATGGCCAGAGATGCCTGCAAACAAGTCGTGCTTCGTGTCTCCACTCTGTCCTGTGGCACCCATTAGCTCCTGCACGAGGAGCAGTGGTTAAAGGGAAAGCAAGCTCTGGAAAGGCTCTGTGCTGGGAAGTGCTTCCCGCAGACGGCTTTCAGCCTTCCCTGTCCCGTGGGGCTTCCGTGGAGCGTGGGCTGCAGCGGGCGCTCACCGCGCTGCTCTCCTTCCCTGCAGGTGCTTGGCTGGCCAGGGCGACGGCTCCTCTGGACCTCTTCAGGAAGCAGCCCGCGGGGCAGCAGAGCTGGGCGCTGAGCGGCCCCACGCCGGGGCCGCCCCTCGGATCCCTCTCCGCAGAGGTACCTTGTGTTCYGGGGTGCCCCTCGGATCCCTCTCCGCAGAGGTACCTTGTGTTCCGGGGCCGCCCCTCGGATCCCTCTCCGCAGAGGTACCTTGTGTTCCGGGGCCGCCCCTCGGATCCCTCTCCGCAGAGGTACCTTGTGTTCCGGGGCCGCCCCTCGGATCCCTCTCCGCAGAGGTACCTTGTGTTCCGGGGTGCCCCTCGGATCCCTCTCCGCAGAGGCACCGCGCGCTCCGGGGCCGCCCCTCGGATCCCTCTCCTCAGAGGCACCGCGCGCTCCGGGGCTGCCCCTCGGATCCCTCTCCTCAGAGGCACCGCGCGCTCCAGGGTTGCCTGCCGGCCCCACGGCTTCCACGGGACACCCCAGCACCCTGGCACTGCTGCGGGCGGCTGCTCACGGCTCTTGAGCGGGGATAGAAATGTTTGCAAAAGTACTAGGTAGGAGGGTTAGTGGCTTCATTGCTTAATTGTGCCTCTGAAATGATTGTTTTTGTTTTTTTATCTTCCTTTTGTCCTTCCTAGTTCTCTTTTGTGGAACCGAATGAACTGAAGGCTTGGCAGACTTCATCGCCGCTGCCAGCCGCCAAGATAGAGAAGGATCGAACGGTGATGCCCTGTGGGACTGTGGTCACCACTGTAACCGCTGTGAAAACCAAACCTCGCCTCGAAGGGAGGGCTTCTCCRCTGAGCACGGGTGAGGCAGCCCAGTGCTCCCTGTGTTCACTGCCAGGGTCACTGTGGGGAGCAGAAGCGGTGGGAAGGGAGGCCGCTGTCATCCAGGTGTCCCTRAAGTGCTGGTGGCAGGGTTTGTGTCCTGCACTAGCAGCCTTTTCATTTTCATGAATCACAGAATCACAGAAGGGTTGAGGCTGGAAAGGACCTCTAGAGATCATCCAGTCCAACCCCCTGCTCCAGCAGGGACACCCAGAGCACAGGGCACAGGGCGGCATCCAGGCGGGTCTGGAAGATCTCCAGAGAAGGAGACTCCACAGCCTCCCTGGGCAGCCTGTGCCAGGGCTCTGGCACCCTCACAGGRAAGAAGTTCCTCCTCACATGGAGATGGAACTGCCTGTGTTGCAGCTTRCACCCATTGCCCCTTGTCCTGTCAGGGAAGGACTATGAAGTCCTTGCTGAACCCCGTGGCAGTGACTRGTGCTCTGTTGAATATTCTGTACATGCTTTAAAGTGTCACAGTAGAGAGATAAACAGAAGAACAAGGTTTCTGTGTCTGACTTTCCCCACTGCAAAAGCATCAGTCTCTTAGAGTGTCTGCCCATGACAGAGTGTCTTGGGTCTTATAACCTCCTCATGGGTAGTGAGGATGGGTGTCCTCTTGTGACCAAGCTCTTTAGGGTGTCTTCAGAAAGCACTTGAGAGGCTTTAGAAAATCTTTAGTGGCTTTTTGGTTCCGCTTGGGGTGGGAAGTAGGGAAGTGAAACCTCTACACAGTCTTTGTGTGAAGGCACCCAAAGAACTGCATTCTTTTAAGCTGTCAAAGTAGATGACTTATTTTAGTAGGTGTTGCCTAGCGTGTTACAGTGAATACTAAAAAACTCTGAATTCCTCCACGTTAAAGGTCTTCTGGAGTCATGTTACCATAGACAACATTTGTTGAGAATTTGTGTTAAACAGCTTTCTCAGACACAGTTGGAATGGGATTTAACGCAGGTGTAACAAATTATTACTATCTTGGTTGTAAGTGCCCTGAATAGTTGAAGTAACTAACCACAACTTGCTTCTCAAGATTCTCCTGTGAAAACTCCAGTTAAAGTGAAGGTGATTGAAAAGGATTTCTCTGTTCAAGCTGTCCATTCCCATGGTGCTCCAGTCAGCAAAACTTTGTCATCTTCAGATACAGGTAACAGAAGCCCTTAAAGCTCCTAATTGGAAGAAATCTCTCTTTGTTGCACGTGGCATTACTGTAATCCTGTTAAAATAACAGCAAAACCATATGGCTACGGCCTTTCAACAGGCACTGAGATGTTTATACGAGCACAGCCTGTGGTTAGGGATGTGACAAGTGATTTTGCAATAGAAATCTGCTGTTCATTGGTGAGGTAAATTACAAATTTTGAAAAAGTAACAATGAGCTGTGGCTTGGAGAGGCAGGGCAAYCAGAGAGAAGCCACCTTGGCTCTGCTCCTCCTTTTGAATGCGAGATGCCACCTCTGTTAAACCATGAGGGACACGGCACAAGATCCCAAGCAAAATCCCTGGCAGTTGCTGTCTCGCCATTGCGGAGCCTCCTGCCCAAGGGACGTCCTTGTGGCCTGTTCAGTGCTGCAAGGCAGGCTGACAGAGCAGGAGCACTGGTCTCTCAGCCCTGCCGCTCTCGCCGTGCCTGTTTGGCCACCTTCTGAAGCCACCCGGCACACAGACAACGCGCTGTCAGAACATCAGGTTGAGCTGATAATACCTTTACTTAAGAAKTCATTACGCCTACATTTCAGCTTAGTAAACTTGCTTTCGGCTCTGTCATATTTGACCTTGCTGAGGTGCAACTCTGGATCCTCAGCTTTTGCCTTCAGTCCTTCGCATGGCCACCTCTCATTCTCCCTGTTGCTCCATAGGCAACAGTGGTGAAAGAGGAGATCCAGCCTCGCTGCAAATGGCAGATGTTGTGGAGTTCAGTTTCCTCTGTGCAGGTCTGAGGTGCACGTGGGGACAATCTGGAGGCGATGTAGCCTGCTCCTGGCACAGCCAGAGTGCCTGGTGGGTGGCAGAGGTAGAGATGGGCTGCAGAAGGGACAAAAAGTGGGGAGGAGGATGAACCAGTAACCGCAAATAGCAAACAGTGCTTGAATCTCTTCTGGATCTACACTAAAAAGTATTTTTTAAAGCAGTGAGGTGCTACTGAGTTAATTTGGGAAAGGTTGGAGTGCTACAGAGACTTCTGTGTTGACTGCCATAACTGATTATGGGATCAAAGGTGCAAAGTTTTTACTGGAAAACTCATCTGAATTCAAGCTAGAGCRGATTAATAGACATGGGCTCTGTGTTTCTTTTTATCTCAGTGCAGGGGAGTTTCTGTGAAATGTTTATRCAGCGCAACAGGAAGAGTTACTCATTAGAACAAAGCTTGAGTTGAAACACAAAAGAGCATTCAGGATGGCARTAACTGAAGTGTTACATTACTGTTACAAACATCATGCCACTGTGAAGCCCCTTCTCTGCTCCTAGCTAGAAAACAGCAACAAGTACTACAGAAAAAAATGCTATAGCCTTACTATGATTTTAAATGATAACAGTATTAACAATTGCCAAGTGCCACAGACTGTGTCTAGGATAAAGTTTCCTTAACTTTCTTAGCACTGTTTGTTCCAAGCTTGATGAACTTGAATAGTGAATATTCAGTGTGCCTGAGGTGCATGCATATCATGTGACAGACGCAGCCCCACTTCAAACACAAGCACAACGAGTATTTTTAAGAGCTTTCTATAAGGCAGGTTCTCTCTTCCTGTACTATATTTGTAAGTGAAAAGGAAGAGCAATGTCCAGGCTGTAGGGATGTAGGGACAGCTTATGAAGAGCAGAGTAGCTGCCACTTTTCCTTCCCATCCCATCGTAGTGTCCTCGGCAAATCTGGACATGCTGAGCCGTGAGAGGGAGAGAGAGCAGAAGAGCTGCCTGAAGCAGCTCAGGCCGTGCCAGCGTCCTGCCTCGTGCTGGGTTAGCACCAGGGCTCTAAATGGCCGTGGTAGCTGACACCATCCAGCCCTTAGAGCAGGTGCCAGCTGCTGCCCTGCAGTAGCACTCATGCTTGGAAACAGCAGGATGTTCTGTATAAGCCTCCAAATCCTCCTGTGCGCTTTGGGTTGGATCTGTAAGCAAAGCTTCTGTGCCTGTTTTCAGACAACTGCGTCCCAGAAGTCAGGAAGAAAAGTCTGACTCTCTCTGTTCTCAATTTTTGTCTGTTTTTCTCTTTCCCCTCTGAAAATGGTTTTCTTTCCAGAGCTGCTGGTTTTGAATGGCACTGACCCTGTGGCAGAAGCAGCTATTCGACAGCTAAGCGAGTCTGCAAAGCAGAAGCTGAAGTCTCCTAGAAAGAAAAGCACCATTATCATATCAGGGGTGTCAAAGGTAAGCAAGAGAGCAATGCTTGGTTTAATGCTCAGTACCAAGGAGTCTTTGCTTCACAGACTGTGTCACTAACTGCACGTGTGTTCTATCTAGCTCGTGTATGTCTGATGAAATAACAGTTTCATAACTGTTTCAAGTTGGCCAGGTCTGGGTGGGGGTTGTTTTGGGGATGTTTTTGTTTGTTTGTTTAAGGCTTAGACTGAGCCTGACTGAAAATGCCCTGACAGGTGAGAATGGAGGACAGTCAAACCTTGTGCTGTGCCATAGAGTGAAGATGCAAAGGAAGAGCATGAAAGAAAGAGTTTTCTACCAGTTAAACTTGTTTAAGCAAATACTTGTTGTAGAGTTGTCTTGCTCTGCACTGCTTCCCTAAAAACTTATGAGGAAAAGCTGGTCCAGCTGACACTGAGCTGTGCTGAGGTGGGGAGAAGGAGGCTCAGCTACCACTGCGCAAGACCCTCGGTGGTAGCTGCCCCTCATTCTGTCTGTTGGGTCTGTTTAGGAAATGGGGCACTGGGGTTGTGTGGGCTTGTGTCTAGCTGACACAGCTGCCAAGAGGTCTTGATGAAGTATTTTGATACTTATTTTCCCAAAAATTCTGAGAGACTTTTCTCCATGGAGGCTGATACTTCATTACGGCAGTATGTGTGGCAGAAAGCATAGGTACTTGTAGCTGGAGATAGGTGGGAGGCACATAATTATTTCTTTTTTTTCCAATAATTTGGCTTTCGTGGTGTGATTGGAACTTGGCTATCCGCTCCTCTTCCTCAGCAGAGCCACGGGACGCTCCCGTCCCGCCGTGGCCCCCCTTTCGGTTAGGCCTCAGCGGCACAAGCAGGAGCGTGGGAGAGGAGAGCGCAGAGCGGCCGCGGGGCCGCTGGTGTGACCCCAGACGAAASGCGCGCTGGCGCCAGCGCCCGCTCTCTCTCTGCCTGCGCAGGTCTCTCTCTCTCAGGACGGCGAAGCCGCGCTCATGAGGGACTACGCGGCAGCCATGGAGGGCGCCCGCCCGCAGGCACAGGCGCCTCGCGAGCAGGAGCGCCGGGCCGCCGTCGCCGCCGAGGAGAAGCTCCCGGCGAGTGCTGCGGAAGCGGCCCCCGCTGCCGACCCCCAGCACGGGGAGCGCGAGGCCGGGGGCTCCGAGGACGGCAGCCAGCAGTGGGATGGCGGCAGCGACGGCAACGCGCTGCGGGAGCAGGCGGCGTGCGGAGAAATGTCGGGGAGCTCGCTGAGCGTCTCCGAGAGCGGCAGCCTGAAAAAGTCTAAAGGTCAGTGAGCTCCCCTTGCGTTTGCTGCTGCGTTCTGCACCTCCCTGGCCGCGTCACGCGCCGCTCTGGGTGGCTGGTCCTTGATGGCTGAGTTTTGTCCTTAAACTTCTTGGAATTGTGGGAAGCAGCCTCACGAACGGCCCTAAGGACCGGCGTTGTGCGGCGCTCGGATGGGCCTGTCCAGGCTTCCTTATTCATCAGGAAATAGAAGGGCTCATCCTTGGAAGTTGAAGGGTGGATCACTATGTCCAGCTGAATTAGTGGCCAAATTGCCAATTCCTCCACGAAACCTGTGTTTTTATGTGTAAATAAAGACACGGGCTGTACCTGAAACCCCTTTACAGAGGTGAAAATGGCAGAGTGGCACAGTTGCTTTCCAGGGTGTTCCTTTCCCTCCCTTCTGTCTCTGAGCACCCARCTTCCCTGGCTCCACAAAAAAGTGTGTTCAGGCAGCCCCAGGGCAAAGCCAGAGGTGCCCTCCTCACCTTTAAAACAGTTTTCCCCTTTCACCCTTTTCGTCCATATGCATTTGCTAAAGAAAATAGAAGTAGGGTGATTTTTAGAAATGAGAGAGCTTAGAAGTATTATTTTTCATGTGGAGCCTGGAAGATTTTAGGAAGCTGTATAAGGTTTTGCAAAACCTTAGCCCTCTGTAGTGTGTTCTCAGAAACAAAAGAAGTGGAAGCCTGTACAGGAGCTGTTGCTTATTTTTGTTTTTCAATAGGCTCATGTTTTTCCCAGTGCAGGACATTGCAAAGGGAATTAGGCTTCTAAAGATTCTGGTTACATGGTATGGGATAGGACTGCTAAAAAACACAGATGATCTCTATGAGATCGTAAAAAACTTTAAAAGCTATGTTAAAAAAAAAAAAAAAAGTATTTAAACAGATCTTCTTGTGGAAGACTGGAACCCCCGCTCTGTCACAGCCCAGTAGTTTTCACGGGGTGAGGGAGCCTATTTCCACCTCCCCGTCTCCAGTCAGCTTTGATAGTTAAAGGGAAATAATCTGAGAAAACAGAAACCTTGAAAGGCAAACAAACAAGCAAACAAAAAAGATCTGCTTTAAAAAAGCTCATATATAGTGTTAATGATTTAAGATTAGCACTGTCTTAGCATTTTTTTTTGCATATTTTTTTTTCTGCCTCTCTGACTTCCTCTTTCTTACCCATTCCCTTTTGTAAACTTGAGGACTACTATACCAGGCAGAATTAATTGACTACACAGTAAGTTTTCTTTATGTGTGTGGGACAGCACGGAAGGCTGGGGAGGCACCTGTACGTTGCTGGTCTCCATCATGACCATTCCTGTYCTCTCTGGTTGTCAGTCTTTTCCTGCACGCCGTGTGGGACCCTGCAGTGGGATAGGCAGGCACAAAGTGCTTAATTTCAAAGCTGCTGCTCAGTTTTCCACATCTCTCTTTCTAGCCTAATTCCCATAACTGTCAGTATCTTGGCAGGTATTTACATGCCCCTCTGGCTAAAAGCTGTTTTGGAAGTGATCTCCACTCATGTGCAGCTAGATGCGGGAGCAGATCTTCCCCTTTTCACACAGAGGAGACTCGAGGGTGGCCCGAGCCCCACAGGCCTTGTCCGAGCCCCAGCGCTGCCGCTCGGGAGCCAGGGAGGCCGCTCGGGGCCTGCCACGTTGCGGCCCCGCTGTGTGGGCTGGCCCCGCGCTCGGCAGCGGCTGCCCACGGTCCCTCAGCGGGCGCCACTTGTCCCCGGTCACCAAATTTCTTCTTGCCAAGTTTCTTGCTTCGGTTCTGATCCCTACTTTGGGAAGTGGCTCTGCACTGATAGGACTAAACATCTGCTTCTGTCCTGCTGCTGCTGCTGGCACCACTTCAGCTGGGGCTGCCAAGGCTGCTGCGCAGAGCAGCTGATGCGGGAACAAAAGCTCCGCAGCAGCGGGGCCTCGGCAGCCCCGGCAGCCTTTGCACAGCAGCAACTGTCAGTGTCATGGGCAGAACGGTATTTCTTTCATGCTGCTGACAGCAGCTCGAGGTGGTAAGCCTAAGCCAAGCTTTTGGTGTTGGCAGAAGGATGAAGCCGAAGGTGATGGGAGAGCAGGCAAGGCTGGAGTCCGTGAGTCCCTGCTGCCTTCGGCTGGCTTCTGCTTTGATCCCATGGTGCTGCACGTATGGAGAACGCATAGGTGCCGGGAGCAAGGCAGAGCCTATGGAATGGCTGCGGGCTTGCTCTTAAACTAAGCAGTAGCCACTCCGAGCGCTTGGGAACTGTTGCAATGGGAACAAAGGCGCATCTGGCTGCGCGGACAGAGCGGCCACGGGCAGCCTCCCTGCAGCTGCYGCTGCGCAGAACAACGTGCAGCCTGTGTGGGGCCCTGGGAAGACAATTCCAGCCTTCAGTGAAACAGTACCATGTGAATGGGGAACGATGTGTTCCTTTTTGTGTTGATGGCAACCAGGAAAAGCAGAAGGGTGACAGGGATGGCTGCGCGGAGAAGGAGCAGGCTGGGTGTCCCTCACAGCTGGGAGCTGCAGCCGGAGCCTGCGGAAAGGGGCATCTTCAGGTGGGGGCTGCCAAAGCCGGAGGCTTGCAGGGGAAGAASGTGCCGCTGGTGTGCCGTGCTGCGGGCACGAGTGCCTGCTGAGACGCCAGCCGCAACGGCCAGGGCTGCGGAACGGGCTGGGCACCGCCTCAGGGGGCAGGGCGCAGCAAAATGAGGCAACCTGAACCAGCTTAAGCACRGAAGGGATTTGGGAGCATTTCTGAGCCTGCTGGGAGCAGGTATAATAGTATTTTTAATCTGCTTGAACTGACTGGTTACTTCTAGCAGGATTTTAGAACAGCAAATGTTTCATAATCTCCAGTTGGTGTTCCCAAATCCTTGTAGAAAACATTTTGTCTGCGTGTATGAGGCCACAGCATGAAGGTTGACTTCCAAGGACTGTTCTCGAAACCAACAGTATACACTTGGCATTAAAATGCCAGCCTCACTTTGTAGGCTGTTTTTTCTTCTCATGTGCTTAGATACTTTACTTCCTTCTGTTTCACTCTYTTCATAAACACATTCTGTCCTGTTAATCTACTGGAAGGATTAAATAGGCCCATTGGGCATGGGAGAACCCAGCACAGGACCCACACCAGATGCTGTGCACCTGCCTGTGTGTTTCAGCACTACCAGAGCTCTCAGAAGCGTAGTAGAAACCAGTCAGGTGTCAGAAAGGGCACTTGTACAGGATGCTGCATTGGCTCTGCAGAAGTTGAAATTGGAATATTTGCTGCTTGCTCGCTCACAGACATGTTTGCCATTATCTTTTTTTCTACAGAATCAAAGAATGTTTAAGGTTAGAAGGGACCCCTAGGGATCATCCAGTCCAACTCCCCTGCTCCAGCAGGGACACCGAGAGCATGGGGCACAGGGTGGCATCCAGGCGGGTTTGGAAGACCTCCAGAGAAGGAAAGGAAAATTTTCCTCCCTTCTTTCAGTGAAGGGCYGTTTCTGCAGGACCTGAAGGAAAAACCATTCCTTTTCCCTTCAGGGCTCCCCTAGCACTGCACCTGAGCTCATCTCCCTGAGCTGTCCCGCTTACTTTAAGGGCGTGCGTGTGTGCGTAGGTCTAGGACTGCCTCCGTCCGTGGTGCACGCAGGCGACGGGGTCTGCGTGACCCCTGCACGGCGGGAGGCGCAGCGCGAGCTGCGGTGCAGCCTGCGGTTCGTGGCGGTGCTCAGCCTGGAGCGCGCTGCAGCACAAGGCCCTGCCCTTGCGCTCCCTGATCTCCGAGGTCTTTTCCAACCACGATGACTCTGTAGCTCTCTGAGCAGCACGTGACGCGTGTGCCACGTGCAGAGAGGGTGTCAAACACTCGAGTTGCCACTGCRTGATGTAACGGGAATGACTTGGTCCAAGGGGGGCCTGTTGTGACCTCTAGGTTAGAAACAATCAGTATTTGTGAAAAAAAAATAGCTTCACCACACTATTAGCTTTCCAATGTGGCTTTGCTGGTGAATAGTTGAAAGGGAGAACTTAAATCAGAAGTACTAAGACCGAGAGCTAACAGGGAAGCAGGAAAACAGGACAGCGTATCGCTGTGTCTGAAGCACCCTGTGCTGTTTGTGCCCCCAGGTGGGATTCTGAAGAAAAGCGCCAAGCTGTTCTTCCGGCGGCGGCACCAGCAGAAGGAGCCGGGCATGAGTCAGTCGCACAACGACCTCGTCTACCTGCAGCAGCCGCTGGCGGAGGAGGCGCGCAGGAAGGGGGGCACCCTCTCCCGCATCCTCAGCAGGAAGCTCCTTGCCAGGAACAAAAGCAAGAGCAAACTGAACGGTGCTTCGGCAGAGCCGTGCCCCTGAGGCTGGACGCGCTCTCCTGGGACACGTCAGTGGAGCAGATGTTTACAGAGCAGCGCGAGAGAACCTCTGTGCAGCCACCGACTTGCATAACGTGCTGCCCGCCAATGCGGTGGCCCAGGAATAAAGGGGGAGGTTGCCTTCGGTTTATTTTCCCAGCACGCTTCCCKTGAGAATTCATGAGCTGCAACTCCAAATCCGAGAAGCGGGAATTCTGTCGTGGCAGCATTTGGTTTGTTGTGCAGGATGAGGGAAGGCTGGGAATGGTGCAGGCGGGAGGGCTTTTTGGGAGCCCCTGGTTTACGCTGGGGGAGAATGAAGAACTGAACCCGCCTCCCTGCTGTGCGGCTGAGGTGACCCCCAGTGCGCTTCCTGAGCCGGTGTGCACCACGGACAGCGGCAGCGCGAGTCGTGGCTTGGCTGACTGGTCGGGCTGAGGATGAGAGAGAGGCCCCTTGGCCTGGCGGTTGGGAAGCGGGTAAGTTTCCAGAGGCAGGACTGAGCTGCTGAGTAAGATAGCCTGCTGCAATAACGCCAGCCTGCTGCATTAACTGCTCAGTCCGGGTAGGCGGAGAGATGCCTTTGATAGTAGCCATAAGTCGGTAAATTATGCAAATATTTATCCTAGCATATTGTATAATATTCTGTGCACAAGTTATGCTTAAAAACCAGAACGTTTTCCAAGTCTCCCCAAGTCTACGTGCAAGGAAAAGATCTGAAAAATCCCCTGCACAGCTGCTCTGCCCTGTGTGAGGAGCTGCATTGCTAATGCAGCAGCTTGGCTGAGGAGCTCTAATTCCSTCTCTCGAGTTCCTGTCTAACAAGTACATTAATCATCGTATCAACTGCAAAGGTAGGAGCAATGTGTTGAACAGAGCATGTTTAACCCTACACAAGCTTTTCGTTGGCTTGTTTTCGATGCCAAACACTTATTGAGATCTCAGAAAATGCACTTGTGAAGACAGCTTTAAAAATAATAATAATAATAATAATAATCCCCTAACTTCAGTTTCTAGAGGTATCAGTGTTACTGTGTGGTGAGTGGTTGGTTGGGCTTTTGACTTCTGGTTGACTTTGTCCTCATGAAATGTAGCAATCGTCTCCTTTAAATTAAAATGAGAAAAAAAAAAAGATGAAAGTAAAGGTATAGGTTTGAGGGKTTTTTTTAGATATTTAAATTAGTAAAATATCAGTTGGTATTGCACAGGGAACATCTGCGCATACCTGTACTTTTCCATCATATGCATTCCTACAGAGAACGAAGGACCAAACCTGTTCTCTTCAGCAAATAAAACCCTCATTCCAGAAAGCTACTGACATAAATGGATGATAATTTGTGCCTGCTTTGCCAACGGTGATTTTTTTTCCCTTAAAAGGCTTCTTGTTTGCATTAACAAAAATGACAGATAATTGGGCTTACACATTAAAGCATCCCTAGGATGCTTCAGAAATATAAATTCGGTGAGGAAAAAAAAAAACAGAAATACATTTCAAAAAATCTGGTGGGTTCTGAGTTCCCTGGCAAATCTCTTTGCAAAGATTATAAATCCTTAGAATTTTTTTTTAATTTTACCAAAAATTATTGCAAGAAATGAGCTGCCAAAATTTTAACTGAGCCTCTTGTTGAAAGATACAGTGTTCATGTAGCCTAGTAAAATCACTGTGRTAGTGCAGTCCAGACTACCAAACAGACGTCTCTTTAAGCGTTCTGCTTAGCATGAAAACACTTGAAAGCATTTTAATATTCCCTATTTAAAAAATTTTTGTTACACATGAGTATTGTAGACCTTTAATGTGCTTGGAAATCCCAGGTCAGTCAAKAGGGGTTTGTCCTGCTTAAATGTGCTTGGGAGCTTCTCCCCCGTGTCCATTTAACACACGGTAGGAGCTGGGCTTCTTCGTTTGCTCTAGAGCTTTGCCAGACTAATGTTCCCTCATCCACTTTTTCCATTGACCCTGGGAGGAGCTTGTTGTGTGACGGGGGAGAAATGAAGTCCCTGTAGCGTTTAAAGGCTTGGCCTTGTTTGCTGAAGGAGAAGACGACAACTGGGCATCGAGCTCCAGAAATCCCAGCGTAATTAAGGGGAGACGAAGTTCTGTGTTTAGCACCCCTTACACCAGAAGCTAGCAGCTGTAGAATTGGGGGGTGCAGAGGGGTTATTTATCACTACTTGAAGCCTGTTCAAATCACTGAACTGGGATTTTTATTTTACAGAACTTTTTTACTGTAGAATGTGGTGGAATTAGCACTGAGTAACTTGCGGAGCACGGGAGCAGGGTTTGCTTGTACGTTACTCCAAAGAAAAATAAGCCCTGAAGGTGGTGTATTTTTTTTAACCTTTCTTGAAATCTTGGTGATTGCCTAAATGCATGTCTTAATGGTGGGAACGGAGAGCATTCMATGCGGCAAACCGTTCATAAGTTTGAGCTTGTATATACTGAGAGTTAATTATTCGGATGAGGAAAACAAGGCATTTGGGGTAAAAAGGGAACCTGGTTTTGCAATTGCCTTCACTCCTCAGGAAAATAAACACTGTTTGGTTTGACGATGTGTTTGACCTCTACCTGGCTGCTGTGTTCCTTGCTTCTTCCTACAGCTCTGCGAGTAATTTCTGTAAAATAACAAGCATTAAACGCAGTGGAGAGCTGAACTCTTCAMTAGTGCTAACCTGAAAGACCCATAATCCTGACCCCGTTCCTCCTTCCCAGGAGGCTGCCRTGTGGGAGCGGGAGATTGAGCCTGTACTTGGCGTGGGTGCGAGTGGGTCCCGACACGCGTGTGAGCGGCGCTGCGGCTCGGAGGAGGGAGGACTGGGCTCCTCGTGTGGCCCAGTTAATGCAGGCGCCAATCCTGCCACGTGCTCAGTATTTCCCCTGCACTGGTCTGAAAGGTGCCGAGGGGAACCCCCCGAATTATTAAGACTGCAGTCATAAAAATGTTAATAAGGAGCGCACGGCAGATCAAATCTCTGCATTATACTACACAGAGAACTTCTTTCTCTCTCCTCCAGTTACTTCAGAGCGATACTTTGGAAGCCATTTATACAATCTTTCTTCTTTTTTGCCCCTTTTCTTACCATTCTGTGTTTCTGGATATTATGTATACCAAAGAAAGCATGGCATTTATTTTATAAGGATAACACTGTGAAGTTTTTTCCTTCTAAAGATTCTCTCTGCCCATAATGGAGTAATCTTAACCTGTGTTTATGTGGTTTGTTTTGCTTTACGGTATCTTAGCTTTTCATTTGCCTAGCAGGAGAAAACTTGCCTCCTCACCTAAGCAAGACTTGCRTCAGCAAATGGAAAATGTGAATCTTTGAAATTTGAAAAATGGAATTTTTGCCAAGATCTACAGGAACTGACTTTCTCTTTGTAGATTAATACAATAAAGCTGCCAATACCTCAGATGTGAAGGCCAGCTAGGTGACTGTTGAAGGGACTGAGATGGAGGGACGGGTCYCTTCACCCCTAGGTTGCCGGTATTTGCATATCCAGTTTCCCCTAGGAAAAAACATAATTCATTTTACTCCTAACTACATATGAAATTTGTGAGGTCGAGGCAGCAGGAAAGAGGAGGAACACAATAGTGGACAAAAGTGTGCATTCCCTTAAGCAAAATGGCATTAGCAAGCTAGGTTTGACATAGCAGAGATACAAACTGCACAGACATGGATATTGGGTGTTACTCTAATGCTTTCCAGTAGATTTTTTTTCCCCTCTTTGGGAGAGACTTTGGGACTCAAGGTTATACAAACTTACAGTTACTGTTCAGTTCCAGACAGGACTTGGTTTCTGGTGCTGCATTTTCAGTGCTGCCTTTTTGGGAAGAGTCTATTGCCGAGAAATGATACCAACTGGTTTGAGGACTGGTGACATTTTGCACTAGTTTCTGGTACTGCATCTCCGAGCTAGTTCTAAGTGGTTTTCAACTGAATACACATCAGAAATGTGTATTTCTTGAAATGTTTTTGTTCTTTTGATGTATGGAATATAATTGGAGAGAGAAAAAAAGGTGAAGCTGACTACGTAAAATGCTATCAGATGTATATGGGGAAAACGAAGTRGAGCCTTGTTCTTCCTCTAACATCTCTTTCAGCTCTGGTAGTTCTGGCTGTTACAAGGAGTAAAAGCTCTCCACACGGTGAGAGTCACGAGACTTGCTCGGTTTACTGCAGTTTCTGAACTGCAGAGCTGAAGTTTGAGATCAGTAGTTACTCTGGTAAAGAATTAAGTACACCTAGCCTTAGGCTAAGGCAATTCCGAGGGTGAGTGGGAAGAGCTGCGCTCATACTTTGACCCCCCCTCCCAGACCTACATGGATTTATTCATGTGTTTAAAGTGACACTTCACTGCTGAGTCATGGCCGTGAYGCCAAACAGCTCAAGATTAACCATACAGCCAAGGTGACTGCYCTGAGTCAAGGGTGACCCATACCCTCTCCCTCGGGCTGTGGAAGCTGCTGCTGCGCAAAGTGCTGCTGTGGTGGGAGAGTAACTTGGGAGGAACGGGAGCGGGGCTTGGCAGGGCTCTAACCCGGTGCTTCCCGACAGCGCAGGACACTCTCTTATGGCCCATGCGGGAAAAACATTTATTCCTAGCATTTGGCTGTGACGGTCCCTTCTTCTGTGCTTATTTTCTGTGCRTGTGCACGTGGGTATGTATACACAAACAAGCTGATGCAATTAAAAAGTCTGTGATGTTCTATGATGTACAGATTTATTATACCACTMAAATGTCTGAGCATTTTTTTAAAGAAATAACTACTGCTGTACATACAATAAATGCCAACTGCCTCTGTGTAGTGTGCTGTCGTATCTAGTAAGCCAAGCCAAACAGATGGCTTTCTACTCCCTTTCACGGATCTGACCTGTTGCTTAACACAGTTCCTTGTTTCTCCAGGAGCAGATTCCTCCATTCATTTAAAAGAAAAAAAAAAGAAGAAAAAAAGTTATTCACTGTTTTTTCTTGTAAGTTATGTTATGCTAAAAACAGTGGTAAGGAGAAGTGTCAGGGCAAAGATCTCATGTAACAGCAACACTAAGACGAGCACTCTCTGAGAAGACAACTGCGTTAGGTTTGTTTTACTGAAAATGAYTCTAAATTACTGCTTCTGCAAAGCCCTACCAAGCTGAAAACAAAATAAACCGAAACAAAAGCAGACATTGAATGAAGACAGCCACTGTGATATTTATTCTTACCTCGCTAAAGCAAGTCAAGCTCCACCTTCTTTTGCAAGGAAATTGCGTGTTACCTTACAGGGAYTCACTGCCCACATTGATATGCTTCTTTATTTCATATTCTTGAAGTGCTCAGCTGAAACTCCCTACTGGTCTTACAGCAACCCTTCCTTTCCCTTCCTTCTCCGATGGTGGGTGCGTTCTTTTGGTGGTGGTGTTTTTAATAAAGCATTTGTGATGCCATTAGTTACACTGRCAAAAAATGACAGGACAGACCACGGCAGGAACGCACGTAGCGCTAGCTCGGGTGCCACACCAGCCTCCAGTTCATCGCTCTTAAACAATAAATGGAAGGTGGTGTTTGTTTTCCACAGCTAATCTCTGTATTCCAACCTGCTGTGAGATGCAACTTTGCCATCTGATATTAATGTTGCAGAAAGGCTTAAATATATGAATCATTTGCGAGCAGCAGGGTCCAGATTCACATGTATGTACGTCCCGATGCTACAGGTAGGAAATATTGCATCTAAATATTCTGAATTCCTTAATATTTATTCTGATGGAGGAAGGGCACAGCGCTATGATCCTCATGCTTGCGCACAGGATGCTGCCGCAAGCCAGGCAGCCTCTCCTACCTGTCTGGGCACCCTGCTCTGAYGCAGCACGTGAGCAGTGCTCGACTTGGGCCTGTCTCTGCGCCTGCGGCCTCTCCACATCGGGGCACGCTGCGGCTGGAGCAGCGGCAGGCACCCGAGGCGTCACAAACGGATGTTTAAAACCTCTCAAACTGAGAAGAGCTTCAAGTCCGAGGTTTCAATTTCCTGCGCRCACAGCCCCAGCAGTTATGTAAACAGTTTTACAAAAAGGCATACTGATTATGATTCAGAATAAATGTGTGCGGGAGAAAAACTGAGGGGGGAAAATATATATATATATATATAAAAGAGGATTTGCAGTCTACTAAAAGCCTGATATGGAGCTTTATGGAACCACCTTTTCGGCTCCATTCCGGGAATGACACACTGCTTTTGTGAGTGCCCCCCTCCCCTTGGATGCAAAGAAAGGGGAGGGGGGAAAACAAAAACTTTAAAATAAAAATCGCGTGCGGCACAAGCGCTAAGCGAAGGTCAGYGCTGGCCACTCTGCGGCCCCAAACGCCCCGCCAGAGTCGATCTCGGCCCCGGGAAGCCGCGCACTGCAGCGCGTGTCGCACCCCTGTCCCTCCCGCCTCACGCGCCGACGCAACCGCCACCGGTGACCGTTAGGGGCGGGGCCGCGCTCGCCCCGCCCCCTCTCGGCTGCGCGCGGGCGGACTACGTCTCCCATGGTGCTCCGGGGCCGGCCGGCGCGGCTTCCGGCGGCGCGTGGTTTCCGGAGCGGATCGGAACCCGGAGCCCGGATCCCACCGGCTCTGGACGTTCCCCAGGCAGGTAACGCCAGTTCCCCGCGCGCCCCCGCCGCGCCCACGCGGGAACCCCCCGCGCGGGAACCCCTCCCCGGTCCTCCCTCGGCGCCCG
>NW_020456265.1:2698607-2744655 GCF_003342845.1 Nothoprocta perdicaria | reverse complement strand
GGCCGCCCCAACGGCCGCTCCAACGGCCGCCCGGCGGGTAGAGCCGCCGCGCCGCCGCCCCTCGCTTGTGGCCCCTCTTCTCTCTGAGTCCTCGCCGCGGGCACCTGCCCTCTGGGCAAGGCGTGGTGATCGCGCCCTTAACGGGGACATCCCTAGCCCGCAGCGCTACGAAAACAGATTTTTTGGTTTTTGGTTTTTTTTTTTTTTCTCCTTGTTTTCTGCTGATATACATTAAACAAGCGTGGCGTGTGCTCTGTTCGCACCGGCCACAGCGACTGTGTGCCCGTATGGCCGGGGGGAGCAAACCCGGCGTGCAGCCGCGCTCCCGTTCTCAGCGATAACTCCAGAGCAGGGCTGTGGTAGCTCAGCGTGGCACAAAGCCTCACTGCCCCACGAATTCTCCAGTGTGTTTCCTGGCTCTTCTGAGCAGAGCTAAATCAGAC
Source organism: Nothoprocta perdicaria (assembly GCF_003342845.1). Taxonomy (NCBI): domain Eukaryota; kingdom Metazoa; phylum Chordata; class Aves; order Tinamiformes; family Tinamidae; genus Nothoprocta; species Nothoprocta perdicaria. Next base: position 2,744,212 of record NW_020456265.1, on the reverse strand, counting down.
TGCAGYGCACAGCAAAGAAGGTGGCTTGCGGTGTGTTCTGCCTGCGCGCAGCGCTGGGCAGTGCCCATGCGGCCCGCGGTGTCCTCGGGTGGCTTAATCACACATTCTCCTGTAACCATTTTGGGGGACAATTAGAGAAAAGGGAACTTTTTATTTCGTAAATAACAGTAAAATCAGTAAAATTGCTAAGATTCAATACTGATTGTAGGGACTTTTTTAGGTTTTTTTGCTTGTTTTTTTATCCTACCTGTTTTGTAAATCCATTTGTGAGCTCAAGAGTTGTGCACCTTGCCACTGGATCTTGGTTGCCAGTGTTTCCCTAAGGGAATACACACTCGTACCCCAAGTCTTACATTTTTGGGTAATTTAGGGCTTCAGTAGTTGCATGATGCTGGTGCTCCACATGGTGCTGTGCAGATCCCTATTACAAGTTCTGAAGTTTCTGGGGCCTGTGCTGCAGTTGAAGTTTGCTGGCTTGGTTATATGGTCAGCTCGCAGGCAGAAAATCACTCAGTTACACATATGGAAAATTCTGGATTTCTCCCCTTTTCCTGCAGCCAGAATAAGGCTTTGTACCTGTGGGCTAGTTTCTTCTTTACAGCTTTTCAGCTGATCATTTACTGCTTAATGATTCYGTCTGTTTTATATAAAAGTGTGTGGTATTCCCAGAGGCTTTGATTATCTCTGCGAGGTAAGAACATAATTGTGTGCCATAGGACGAGTGTTTGCATGGAATATTTTTTTTTTTCTGATAGAAGGGCTTAAAATGAAGAGAAAATAAAATAAAACATGGTCATGGACCAGAGCAGTGTCAGTTTAGAGAGCAGATTTCTGGAGCCTGTCATCAGCACCATCGTGTGAGCTCGTGGCACTCCATGGCTCTGTTTACCGGCTGACCTGTGCGACATGGTGACATTTATTTCAGACACTCTTGTGAAATACATTTGAAATCAGTGAGGAGTTTAGTGGTCTGCAGGGTAAAGTTATAATGTGTCTGCAAAGCAGAATAATTAAACCCTAGCTTTGGGGTTGTGCTCCTTTTCCTGCACTTTGTGTAAAGTGGGAAGGGGTCAATACAAGACCACAAGGAGCTGGAAATGCTGCTGCAAGGGAGYCCCCTTTTTGCGCCTGCCCGTTGGTCTGTGTCCTGTAGCACATGCTCTGGGTTGGCCTCCCAGAGAGCAGCCGAGTGCCCAGCACTTTGGGATGCATTTGGGATGCATTGTGCTCTTTGCTCCTGTTTTTTCCAGAGGTCGTTGGGCTGACATAGGAAAGATGCCTGATGAAGCAGAAATCTTTTGCAATGAAGAAAATGAAAGTACTTGTAAACAAAGATGAAAATTAAGCTAATTGGGGTCCTGGGATTTAGTGTCCTTGTCAACCGACTGAGGTGTCCGAGGGACCTTTACGGTCTCTCTCCATCACCTTGAACACTGTTTATGTGGCTGTGATTCCTCCTCCTCTTTATTGTTGTTCTCTCCTGGCTCCTAGGACAAAACTTATGTAGCTGCTTCCTTAATGCCTCTGTCGTGGCCATTAACTAAGGTATTTCTAGAGCCTGCCTGCTGCTTGTGAAGAATGCTGTGCTATAATACATAGATCTATACCATAACAGTATAGAAGGCAGAGCACCTTTGAAGAGCAGGTTACAYGGCAGCATTAGTGACCTTGCTGCACTTGCACTGTCCGTCTTCCTGTTCCCACCATGTATCTGAACCACCGACCAAGGATAGTACTTACTAACTCAGCCATGCTTAAGGTGACAGTCCCTGTCGGGATGAAAACTAAAAATATCTGGACAAACAGCTTTTCCTTGCAATAGTGCAGAGCACCCCCAGAACATCCTGGTTACAAAGCAAAACAGCCTGTTTTTTGCCAGCAACTTCTGGTGCAGTTTCCATGGCTTGGCTTGCACTGGCGCGCTCTGGCATTCCCCCAGTACCTGTTGCACTGTTTACAAAGCTTCCAGGAAAGAAGCTTGCGGGAAAATCCCTGGATTGTTTTTTTTTAGTTCCCAGCATTTGGCTTTTGTGGTGCTTTTGTATAAATGTCTGCCGTGGTGCGAAGCAGCACGTGGCAGGGACGGCGCCGCCAAGGTGCAAGGCGCTCCCAATGCTCCTCCGGCTGCTGCCCGTGGAACTGGGAGCTGCCTGCTCCCATGAGCTGGCCTTGCTACTGGGAACCTGCTCGCGGCCTCTCCTGCAGGGAGCCCCACGTCAGCCCCTGCACCCTGGAGCCCTGGTGGCTTTTGGCACTGGAATAGTGAGGCTGGGAATGCGATGGCTGCTGCCAGGGCCCGAGGGCACGGGAGGAGCRCGGGCTGGCTGCCCCGCTCGGGCTGGCACCTGTGTGCAGGTGGCTGCTGCTCCGCGCCCAGGGTGCACAACGTTCAAGAGCAGAGCCCAAAAAGGGAGCAGCGTTGTTCGTGCATCCAAGAAGAGCCCCTTTGGTCAAACAGGGCTCTGCCAGCTTGCCTGGTGTGTCCTTGGCCGGGTGTTTTTGACCAGCCTGAGCTGTTCCTCTGCTAATGTCTGCTTGGTTGGGTGGGACAGTTCGGCGAGATGATCATAGAATCACAGAATGGTTAAGGTTGGAAGGGACCTCTAGRGATCATCTAGTCCAACCCCCTGCTCCAGCAGGGACACCCAGAGCACGGGGCACAGCACGGCATCCAAGAGGGTTTTAAAGACCTCCAGAGATGGGGACTCCACARCCCCTCTGGGCAGCCTGTGCCAGGGCTCTGGCACCCTCACTGTCAAGAAAATTTTCCTTCAGTTCCCGTGGAACTTTTRGTGCTTCAGTTTGTGGCTGTTTCCTTAGTCCTATCGGAGGCCGGCCCCACGATGGGTCTCGTCTCCGATGCACTGGGTTTGGGGCCTGCCCCTGCCCCTTCCGAGCTCACGGCAGGGAGGCCCGGCACAGCTCTGCCTCCGAGAGAAACCTCTGTGATGTTGCACATGAATACGCTTCTTGGTAGTGATTTCAACACCACGTGTAATGACACTGGGGGATTGTTAACAAATTTATTTTGTGCTTAACTTTTCCTTTATACCCCTGCGGGAGCCAGAAGTATATTTGGGTGTGCTCTGGGTCAGTCAGGACCATCTTTCCATAAATGGATGTTTCAGTGATATGATGGAAATCAAATGCCTTCAGGACTTTAACTTCCTCCTTTATATTTTGGCAGGTTTAAAAAATGGCCGAAGAAGGCAATGATGAGACTATGTTTATTTGTAAGTATTAGAAGGAAGCTGCTTCACCTCTCCCTGGTATGACTTGTCTACACAGAACATCCAAAATTAAAAACTAAAACAGACTTAGGTTTTATTTAGGCATATATTTACGCAAGGCAAGCTCACATAGCTTACGGAGGAGTAGAGAGATGGTTGCTAATTTTAAGYGTGCATATTCCTCTGTTGTTGCTGGCAAATGCATAGAGGGACCTGTGAAKATGAACCAGTGGAAGCACCTTTCCGTAGCTGGAATAAGCGAGGTGGAAGGCGCGGCGGCTGCAGAGAGCGCTCTCGGAGCGTGTGGACTGCAGCAGGGCTGGCAGCCCGGCGCTGCTCGGGGGGGCTCTGGCTGCTGCACGTGGCAGCCGAGCCCGTCGGCAGCACGAGGCCGTGCGGGCCGCACAGGAGGCCCAGGTGGCCCTGCCGGGCTCGCCAGGCGCTCGTGCTCCTGTATCCCCGTGTGCCTGCGTGTCCTGCAGCGGGAAGAGAGGCTGCGGCGGGGCCGGGGCCGGGCGCGGGGCAGCGTCCCAGCGTGGCGCAGCCTGCCCTGGGGGCTTCCCCCGTGACCTGCCGGCGCTGCCGCTCCTGCCCGGCACTGCAGGACCTCCTGTCGCAAGGGCAAAAAGTTTAGCAATCCAGAGCTAACCGCGGGCATTTGTGTGAGCGTAAGGAGAGCGCATGTTACGGGTGTGCTCTGGGAAGAGCAGGGGGGAGTGTTTGTCTTTGGTGGTTTGGCTTCACAGGCTCTGAGGCACGGTGGCTCCTCACAACACATCAACTGCATTATCGCTGCTGCATTAGGGGAGAAGGTTGCACCTTTCCTGCTGGCAGAGATGTGCTCGGGTGCCTTCAAGAATAGCGTTGACCCAGCCAGTGTTATTTGTTTATTTAGTGAGTTCTGGGCACTGATAGTGAAGCTACTTCAGTCTCCCCTTCATGAAAAGACTAGCGGATATCAAAGAGCATGGGAATRTGATGCCTTGGCTTCTGTGGGTCACACAGTCCCATCCTCCCCCCACTCCACRGGAAGCTGCACTCATTGACTTTCTGGAGCTTTCTGGGACTCCATGAAAGTTTGACCCCAAGCATACGGGTAATACATTCCTTAAATTTGGTGCACATTCTGTGCTTACCTTCCAGAAAAGTGATTTTTCATGTGAATGATGCTGCAGTTCATTTACAGTCTGGAGGCTCTTCCACCCACCTTGTTTTGGGAAATACATGTTTGACTCAGATTGTTTCAGTAATATTATTTGCAGTATGACCCRCAGGTAATAGAGTTTGGCCCACCTTCAAGGGGATGTTATGGTGAACTGCAGCACAGGAGAGCATGAGGCAGGTTGGCCGTAGCCTTAAATTTGATGCTCTTGCTACAAATAGATGGCACCTGCCCTCGTGTCATTTCCTTTGAAGCAGCTGTCTCGGGTGTTTTAAACAAACTGGACTTGGAAGCTGGTTCAGCTGAAAGATCAAGTGTTGGAAAAAAAAGGTGGTTTTGTTACTGAGTTCCCTGGGCGGCACCACAAGCAGCTGTAAAGGAAGAAGTGGCCGGGGTTGGAGATTGTTTAGGCTGTTCTTGCCATTTGTGTAATCCATAGGGATTTGCACTGCTACTAGTGCTGGTTTTATAGCCAAGGGGAAAAAAAAASTTCTATATTGGACTTTGAGATTCCTTTCTACATCTTAGAAGGGATCCTTATGTTAGTTTGCTGAGGTGAATACTAAGGGAGAGACATTTCCCATTAGGAATACAGAATATCTTTTCCAGAACAGGGTATGAAATTATAAATGAAATGAATGAAATTATCTTTTTTCTTGTTGTTGTCTTCCCCCAAAATGTCTGTCTGCCTTGCGCTGCGCAAACTTTCTGAGGCTTCCTGGCCTGCCCTTATGGATGTGGAGGTGAACATCTCTAGGAACATCTCTCTAGGAACATCTCTAGGAACATCTCTGGAGCTGTGCCTGCAGCTGACCAGGCAGGGCTCTCCAACAGCCGCTTTCCACAGTGGAGCAGTGTGCATTTGGGTTCCTGCTAAACTGGCTGCTTAAAAAGGTTTCAATTTATCTGAGTCKGGAAATTGTTTCTTAGGAGCCATTTAGTTCTGGGTTACTCACAGTCCCCTAAACTACAAGTTAATTTAGGAGAGCTGAGAAGAAATGGAAGAGCAGCCGAATTGCACTGCTTAGTCACCAACTTGCTTGGAAAGACCGTAATTTGGATTTGGATCTAGCGAAAGCAGTCATGTGGTTTTCTTATCTGCTTGATGTTATGGCACTCTCTATAAAAAATAACCCCCTCTTTAAGCAGAATATTTACTGTGAATATAAAGCAAATACTTTCATGGAGAAAAAAATCAGTGTCTTCTAATCGTGCCCCTGTTATCCATAGCCTCATCTRCATAGGTGCTAGCTGTTAGCTTGTCATTCAGTCATGCATGTTCTTGTAAGCAATAGAAATGAGCAGCTGCATCTGTATCTAGTGTGCTTGGTGGCAGGTTTTGTATTTAGTTTTTGAAAGAAAGGGGCAGCTGCTTCTACAGCTGCACTTTGCATGAACCTTTCTGTGTGCTCTCCGCTTGGTTACAGGGTGTGAAGACTGTGGCCAGTACCATGATTCAGAGTGTCCTGAGCTGGGCCCAGTGGTGACAGTGAAAGACTCCTTTGTATTGAGCAGAGCCAGGTAAGTAACAYTCCTGTTAGTTCTAATTGACCAATGTTCACATTAGTTCTTTAAAGCTGATTTACTGCTAGATAGCCCAGTCTGCAAAAAGGACATGGACATATTGAAATAGAGAAAAAAACACACTTAAAGTTCTCCGTTGAACTGAAGACAAAAAGTGTCTGGCTGCTCGTTCAGGACTTGGTTTCTTTGCTGAGTTGTCTGGCAAAGAGTCAGGTGGTGCCAGGTGGGCCGCTTGAATAACTTCACACTGCTGTATTGTAAAACATCCAAACTCCATCAGTCAGTGTTAATGGGGACTGTTGGCCGAGCAGTAGATTTGCCCCATTCATAAGAGTAATTTTCAAATGCTGTTATTTTGAAATGATAACAAATGATGGGGGGGATGAGTTTCTGAGGCACAGTAACTGGACAGTGCAGTAGATCTCCCCTCTGTACTAAGCAGATGCAATGAAAAATTAAATTACTATTTCTTAGCTTTTCTCTTTTGTTCCTCTTGTTTCACTGTGATTTAGTAGGCCTGTTTAATCCAACAGTATTAGAGGAACATGCAGATGTTCCAGCTGAGAACATGTGTCAGTATGGTGTGTTAGCTCCGTGTTTCAGCCTGTTTTGACATGCAGATATGTAAATGTTGCCTTGTAGAAATGTTGGCTGYTGGATAGGGATTTCAAGCCAGAGCCGAAAAATTACTGTTATAGGAAAAAAAGGTATTTACTTTCTCAAAGAATTAACAGTTGAACACAGATAACAATCTCTTAAATACAAGTGTAGTCTTTTAATCACAGCAGCAATTTTAAAATAATCGAGGTTATTTTCCTCGATCCTGCTGAGAAGTTAAAACGAATACTATATGACTAGAAAAAGAAATGTTAAGAAAAAATGTCTCCTGAATTGCACCTTACTGACTTTGCATAATCTGTTATTAAAAATGAAAACACTATTTTTTCAATTAATTTACTTATCACTGAGATTGCAGTGTGTTTACATTTTTCTCCATCTGGACGTGAAAGTAGATCAGCCAGTTTCAGCTTTCATAGAGCAGTCAGTAGCCTGTGTGAGTATTTCTAGGTTTTCATCCTTCAGCGTGGAGCTGCACAAACAAGGCTGTGGCTGGTGTCAGTAGAGCCAATGCAGTGGTGCGAGGGGGATACCTTTTCTGGCACAGGTTCTCTCTCTACTTTATGTAGAAAGGCATTTGTAGGCAGTTCTGCTCCAAAGCTGGTCTGGTGAATTAGAGAGACACCAAAGACAGAAGCACTTGTATGTCTGGGTGTAATAAGGGAGCTAGAAAATCAGAGAGAGACTTGCAAGACTTTTATTTGAAGAACTATGATCTGCTTAAATATGTAAGGGGGGTGAATTTGGAGAGGAATGCAGATTATTTGGGGGCCCTCAGTATGGGAAAGACATCAACAAAGTGGRGTGAGTTCAGGGAGGGCCAGCCGGACGGACAGGGGCTGGAGCACTCGCTCCGGAGGAGAGGCACTGCTCAGCCAGGGGAAGAGACAGCTACAGCTCCCAGAGCACAGTATCCCAACTTGGATGCAATTTAAAGGCTAAAATCAAGGTAAAAGACCTCTACTGCTCTTCCCTCATGCACAAATCTGGCATTTTTATCTTTTTATCCAGGAGTATTTGGGTTGTCAGGCGTCATTTACCTGTGGTCACTCCATGCTGATTGTTTCCAGTCCACCTTGTTCTCTCTCTTGTTCTTGTAAATGGCTCCAAAAAGGACTTGCTCCATGATTGTCCCTGGGGCTGAAGTCAGGCTGACTGGCCTGTAATTCCTTGGATTATCCTTCTGGCCTTTTTTGAAGATAGCTGCAACATTTGCCTTTCTCTTGTCATCATGGATCTCCATTGATCTYTGTAATCTTTCAAAGCTGATAGACAGTGGCCTTCCTGTGTTATTAACCTGCTCCTCTAGACTTGTATGGGTTRAGCTCTCAAGTAATCCCTGACACAACCTTCTTGCACTGCTGGTAGTTCACTATAAATCATGATAGAAATTGGAGGTTTCTGTCACTGGAGTTTGGAGAAATAGATGCTGACTTCCTATTCCATGGGCTATGTGCCACACGTAACTGCCTAACATTTATGATCTGCAGAACATCTGAGTTTTTTTTTTTTTCCTCAATTTTCTCTTCAATTTTCAGGTCATCTCTGCCTTCCAATTTAGAGATAAGACAGCTTGAAGACGGGACTGAAGGTGTATTTGCTCTGACTCAGCTAGTGAAACGTACCCAGTTTGGCCCATTTGAATCCAAGAGAGTAGCCAAGCTGGAAAAAGAGTCAGTCTTTCCCTTAAAGGTAAGTCCCACCGCATGAAAAGCAGTAACATTGATTCTGTTTTACCTGTGGTATTTTCTGCTTTTTACAACCATGAAAAAGTTTGGGGGAAAGAAACATTTGGGATGTCTTTTAAGCATGCCTGGTAACGGATTCCCTACACAGAATATTCTTTTTTATCTCCCATTTGTGTTACTTTTCTCTTGACAACCTGTGTGTGGGGGGAAAAAAAGCACTATGATTAAAAAATAGTTTTCAGTAATACCTGGCTCAGTAATAGAGGTTTAGAAATGTGATGCGAGGGCTGATGCTATTTCACAGTGTGTTGTTTGGACTCTCCCTGTCTGCCCTTGGTCCAGTAATTCAAATTCCAGTGAGAAACTGGTGGCAGTAGCAAGACTGCTAAGGACAGAAGGTCAGTCTGTTACCATTCTGCCACTGGTGATCTATCTCAGTCATCTGCAGATGCGATAGATGCTCCCCTGACGCAAGTGCTGAGGCTCGCATTGCTTTTTATGCACATGCAATGAAAGAGATGCAAGTTCGGAAAATAAAAGTTCTTTTTAGCTACGCGTTATTTGTTACAGTTTTATTACTGCCTCTTTTTGCTTGTTTGCCTGTGTGGCAGGTGTTCCAGAAGGACGGGCCCCTAGTTTATTGCGATACCTCAAATGAAGATGATTGCAATTGGATGATGATGGTGCGGCCAGCCACCGAGTATGAACATCAGAACCTGACTGCCTTCCAGCATGACAATGACATTTACTTCACCACCTCCCGGGACATCCCGCCCGGAACTGAGCTGCGAGTGTGGTATGCAGCTTTCTACGCCAAAAAGATGGAAAAGCCGGTGCTGAAGCAGGTCGCTAGTGTGGCCAATGGTACGTGTGGGCCCTTCATTCCTTCCTTCCTGACAGCCCAGAGCCTGGTGATCCTCTGCTGTGGCAGTTGTCCATTCTTTTTRGTAGGCTCTGACTCTAAATTTCTTAGCCTAGAGAATCAAGATAAGCAGCATATATGGTTGTCCTACCAGGAGAGACGGATTCTTCACCATGATGTACCTTGAGCTTTTAGAAAGAGATGGAAAACCTAGTTTATCATTCAGCCTCCTCAGACTGAGCAAACTGGATAAATAGTTTTTAGCTGAAAAACTGCTAATTGCAGCAAAACACATCTGAGTAGAAAAGCTTTCATCTTCTTTGCAAAGTATCACGAATGTCAGAGTAACTCCAAATGTGTGTGCAGGTCTGCCAAAGAAGCCATACTCTTTCAGTGGTGTTGGAGCCTTGCGCAGGACCTGCTGGAACAGGATAAACTCAAACCTGATAGCTTGTGCGGTAGAGACAACAGGTTTATTAGAATCTGCATTAGAATTACCAGAGGTTTTCTCTTCTCTGCCCCTCCTTTTTCTTGTACTCTTACAAGAAAATTTATACAGCCAAAAGGCAAAATTCTTAAATGTGTCAAGGACATTGTTTCTCTGTTGTTGAGTTGGAAGTATTTCCATTTGGTATTACTGCCGTGCTGGGTATAATTTGGGGGTGACAAACGGCCTGGGGATGGGGATGAGGGTGCCCATGGCCGTCATCGTGCTTTTTGTGGTTGTTTCTAGTGGTATGTAGAATCCTAAGTGCTACAACTGAATCAGTGCTGTTCATGTGTTCCTGAATTCCTAGGTGTTTCCATCTGGTATTAATTAAGAGGTTTCAGCTTTATCCTCTTTTGTTTAACCTGTAAAAATACATATTTTTATGAGTACATTTGTATTTACACACATTGTTCAGATGTGTCCTTATGATTCGGCTCTTTCAATATAGATGCCACAATATGAAAAGGTCATTGTATGAGGTCCAAGTATAAGAATATCCTGATTAGGATTATCTGTAAACCTAACCTGCTGTAGGCCAGAGCTTTCTGACTGTGATTATTGCCCCTTTGCACAGAGTAAAAGAGCCAAGCTGCCTCTGAAGTATTGAAAAGGATATTTTTCCTCTCCACAGATATGTGCCTCGTAGTAATGGATTATGATAAAGAAGGAAACAGAAACTCATCAAAGTCTTCATCTGCTGTCTTTCCTCGTAAAAAATCAAAGAAATCCAGCATACCAGTGGCTGATACAGCAGGTATGCAAAATYGTGATGTTTTAAAGGAGCTAGAGCACAGATTCAGGTCTAAGGACCTGCTAGGTGCTAGAACAGCAGTTATTCCCAAATTCCAACATGGTAAGAAGTCTGGTAGAGTTCAGCCTGTACTTTATTACAGGAACTGAAATTTAGATARATGTGCAAATACTATTGGCCATAAAACAAAAGGCTCAGGGAAGTCCCTAGTTTTGTCATAGAAGCTCAATCCCCAAGGTTAATCATGAAGCAAGGAATGCCCCTAATCTCTGATAAGCGAAACAATGAAATTAAGAATCCATTTAACACAAATTACCACATCTAAACATAAAATCAGAATACATAGTGTAAGAATCTGGATCAAAAGAAGGTAATCCGTATGTCTTCTTTGAAAAAGTTGCTTTGCTAAATTTTACTGACTAGGAGAGGAGAGGAAGAGTGTTTGGAGATGTGTGCAGAGCATTTCATCAGAAATGTGCGCTGTTAACAGCTAAAATGTGAAAAATGCCTGAGGAGCTGTTTTTCATTTTGGCAAAAAATTAATTTTTCTAGAAAAAAAGAAAAAAAAGATAAAAAGAACTTGAACAGACCCGCCTCCCTGCTTCATGGGAAAGTCCAGCTTCTGCAGCAACAGAATGCTGCRTACTGTGCTTTGGGAACCCTAAGGTATTCCCACAGTCACCGTGTTTTGGTGTTTCCAAAACGTATTTTTAATATATATTGTTCTGTCTGCTTGCTTACGAAGCTGTTACAACCAGGTGGGTTGTCAAGCAGCCTGCTTGGAGGCCTGAAGACACAGCAATCTCGTGGCAGACCAGGGCATAGCTAGGGTTCTGGGTTTCCTGCTTGGGCTATATATGGAGAGGCTCATATTGCTGCTTAAGTGGTGCTTGTAGAGTCCTTGCAAGATAAACAAGGTAAACAGGGACTTCCAAAGCTCCTGAGTGTTTCTTCTTGTCCCGATTTAGTGAACACTCCAGAAGGCAGTGGAGCCGCAGAAGCAGAGCCCAATCAGTGGACGTGTAAAGTGTGCTCATCAACTTTCCAGGAGCCTCAGCTGCTCACCGGTGAGACAAACAACTATGATATGCAATGTAGAAGAGGTGAAATTATTGTCTAGAAGATGCTATATGAATGCTAAGAAGGATATAGGTGAATAGGAAGGAATAGGAAGGATTTGGTGAACAGTATATAAGATCAGTGATGCCAGCGTATGCGTAGTGGTATTTTCTGTCTGATATTTACAGGACAGTTTAATTAATAGTGATAAGACATGTTATTTTCCAGCATTGCCTTTGCAGCTGCTTTATTTGGTTTTCAGAAGAATTTGATCTCTGAAGCTTATTTCATGAATCATTTTTGAAAAAGAGACTCAGGCTGCGAAATTGCTTGGGCCTTTGGAAAAAAAACATTCCCATTATAAGTGAGACAAAGGGTTAGATATCCAGTGATATCTAACAAACCTTGTAAAAAAATCAGGCCATGTTGGTAATCATTTGGATGCTTAATAGAGAGGTCGCTGAGAGCTAAACAGAGGGTATTTTGAGAGAGTTTAATAGAGAATGTTTTGACTGCTTGAAGTAGTTAAAATTATCTGCTGAATGAGGTCGTTTTGTCCCTTGTTTGCTCTCGCATGCTTTACTGTTCATCCAGAGCATTTGCTGAGTCACCTGGAACAAGCCAAAGGTGCTCCCCAAACAAGCCCAGCTGAGGTTGTTGCAGAGAAAGCAGCAGAGGCTCCCCCTGCGGATCAGCCCACGGTTTGCAGTAAAGCTGCTAGTGCCAGTGCAGACTCCCGAAGGAAAGCCAGGCGGGGAAGAAAGCCCAAAACAGCAAAAGCAGAAACGCCCCTTGCTGTTGTTGAAGAAAAAGAACCTGCAGGTAAAACGAAGAGGTTTAATAAAGTAGTGACCACGTGCACCCTCATGTACCTGTTCAGAAAGACCTAAAATGTAGCACACAGGTCGGGGATTTTTTGTTTATGTGTAGATCCCTAAAGCAGATGATTTACCAATTTGTGTTGTGTCCTTGAGTTCCGTGTCTACGCTACACGTTGCAGCCCCTGCACTTGGGTAACTTGCTTTCTCCTGCAAGAGTTTTAGTAACACAGAAGCCCAGAGAAACAGAGAGTGGTAGTTACCATAGAACTGCCCAGGTTCTTGCAAGCATAAATAGGAGAGGCCGCCTTCCTCTCTCTACCTTAGCAGGAAATCCTGTTAAATCTCATCATGCAAAAATTTATGATCTCATGAATTTTGTGATTCCATAAGGAATAGGTTGGGGAACTGCTGTGTCAAGAAAGCACCCACTGTAAGAAACTCTGCTGGCTACGTTGCTTGCAGCTCASTAGCCTCTTTGACGATATTGCGAGTCATATGAAGTCATTAGTCATCTGTTATTTGTCATAGGTGGCAGTTMAGTGCCACTGCCCACGACAGATCTGAAAGCAAAATTTTGTATTTAAATTTTCTATCTAGCTGCCCACATTAATGCCATATTTTTGTAATGTGTTTGCAGTGGAACGTGTAGCTGAAATTGTAACTGAGGTCCCACCCGATGAGGTAGCCCTACCTTCAGCTGCAGAAGAGAGGATTATGGAATTGGTTTTAGGGAAGATGCCTAGCACCACAAATAGCATCAGTTCAGTGACAAAGTAAGTGTTTGGGGATGCAGAATTTCCTCTCAGTGGAGACTATGTAGTACATAACAGTTCTGCTCAAACTTGGGGCCCGCAGAGCTCTTTTAGTATGAAATTGTGTGCTTGTGCTAGGAGAGCTGATTCGAAATGCCATGAAGACGGCTCGTGTGCTGTAAGACAGTTGGTGYGATGCCAGTGGGGGGAATTTTGGAGCCTAGGCCATGTGAATGGCCTTTTCCGTCATGGTACTGGTTTCACTTCATGGGGCTCTGAAAATCTCTTACGACTGCATAGGGAAATGTTATCTTATTGTGCTAGTGATAATACAGACAAAGGTAGTTTTGCTGAAAATGAATTATTCAACCTKACTTATGTCTTAACTCAGAAATGTCTTTGGTTTGGTTATGTGATACTTAAAAGTCAGAGCTGTGAAGGGGTGAAGGGGAAAATTTCGGTAAAACAGAACATAACAGAACAGGGCGAGTGAAGTATCCCTGGATTCTTCATCATTTGAATCTAGATTATTTTATGTCTTTTCTTTTAGATTTTTTAAAATTTCATTTTATTTTATAATGGAACGTTTGACATTTCAAAGTTAGCTCATAATGCCATAAATTAAAGTCCTTAGCAGRTAGAGAGTGGTCAGAAATTGCAGGGAAATAGAACAGTCCTGCTTTTTGGTGCTCTGCTGTCCTCCTACCATCTATGCTTTTTGCATGATTACTGCCAAGTTTTCTAAGCTGAAGCCGTGCTGGGTTTAGAGGATGAGCAGAACAGTTCCCCTGTGTTCTTGTGAGAACCCTGAAGAGGGAAAATCTCAGGCTGGTGGCTGCTGCTTTCTTATTTATTCTGGGGAGATGAGGAGGGYGAGTGTTGACCTGGGTGAGGGCAGTGAATTTAATTTGGAGGGAGCTGCTCTCTGGCCCAGGCTGCTTCCGCCGGGTGGCCGAGGAGCCGCCCTGGCAGCACCAGAAATTGGGCATGACCCGCTGCAGCGTGGGCCACCTGGGGGGCTCTTCCTTGCATCCCGTGGGATACCTTTCAGTCCCTGCCTCTCTTTCTCTAATCCAGTAGGTTTGCTCATCACCAAAACACCATGTCCCTCAAAAGAAGTTTAATTCTCTCCAGTAGACACGGTATCCGTCGGAAGCTGATAAAGCAGCTCGGGGAGCACAAGCGAGTCTATCAGTGCAGCATCTGCAGTAAGATCTTCCAGAACAGCAGCAACCTCAGCAGGCACATCCGTTCTCATGGTGGGTTGGCTTCGGCCTCCCTTTGCGTCTCGTTTTTATCCCTTGCTGGTTTCACCTTCGAGTAAAAGATCTAGGCTATCCTTAGATGCCAATATACATAAAGCTGATGAAGCTGTTTTTCTTTTCCCCTGTCACTGGGGAATTCTCTTAGTTACACAGGAAGGTGATAGTTGGAAGTTGAAATTAGATCAATTATGATTTGCATTCAGATGCCTGTTTTAAAGCAGGGACGAGGATGCGGTGGCTTCTCCATTGCAACTGCTCTTTAAACCAAAGCTGTCCTCTCCCCTTACATATAGATGGTCCCTCATCTTCACAGGGAAGCATTGCTGTGTAAAACACTAGCTGAGTACTTTAGGGGAACCAAAACARACAGTTGTCAGTAAAAAAAWAAATAAATAAAATGAAAAAGGTCAAAAACTGCTATCTGGATCTCCCGAATAATTAAAATTTTCCATCTCTAGCCTGTTCATTTGCAATTGCTTTTACTTTGGTCTCCTATAGTTGCCTGGAGCTGTTTATTATCTTCTCTGACTGCTGTTTTTCTTTTTTCTTTTTTTTTTTTTTTTAATCTTGCCTGATCCCCTCAGGTGACAAGCTGTTTAAATGTGAGGAATGCTCCAAGCTGTTCAGCCGTAAAGAGAGCTTGAAGCAGCACGTTTCATACAAGCACAGCAGGAACGAGGTGAGCGGAAACGTCAGGCGGGCTCTTTCTGAGCCGAGGTGAAAAGCAAGAGCGAGCCCCCAGGTGCYGGCAGGGGAGTGTGGGGCCAGCCTATTAGAGTGGATATGGGTATGAAGTTCTTGAAAGTGTGACCAGACCTTGTTAGATCTGGCCAATGCGGACATGCTCTTGGGCATCCTAGTCCTCCTTCGTGTCTGAATTTCCCGTGGGAAGTTTTCAGGGGTCATTTAGTGCAAGGCAAGATGGAGTTAGATGAACCTGCAGGATCGAGAGGTGAGATCTGACTTCTGTTTRTTGTACTAAGTAGGATTGTTCCAGGCTTGTGTGCCTATCTGGTTCATTTATCCCAACCTGTAGTAGCATTTAATGCATGAGTTGTCTGGGTAAAGGTTGTCTCATCAAGAGCTCTGTGCACATGTATAAACCTACAGTGCCTGTAGGAGCAGCRTCCCACCAGCAGATGAGACTCTCTCAATGCTGAGGCCATATAAGAAGCAAACATGCCTATGGTGGAGCCTTCTCGGTGAACATTTTCAGTATCGTGACTGCTAGACGTGTTTTGGAGCTGGAGTCAGACTATATCTTGTTTTGCCTAAAATTTGGSTCTCCATGTTGAACTGGGAGTTAAAAGTAAGACCAGTACACACCTWTAGGTATATGGCCTGCTCTTGTTTTGATATTAAGCTCAGGTTATATGATAATAAAGTATCTGAATATTATTTATATATGATTATAATTAAATATCCTGTTAAACAAATGAATTAGAAAAAAAAAACAGAAAACCAGGGAGAAAAAGTATTTCAGAWTTTATGTGTCAAGCATGACTTGCCTTTTGCCCCCTAAAACACTTGCTGTTTGCACTCCTCAGGTGGACAGTGAGTACAGGTACAAGTGCACCACATGTGAAAAGGCCTTTCGGATAGAGAGTGCATTGGAGTTCCACAACTGCAGGACAGGTGAGCAGGTGATRGTCAGCTTATTGTCCTGCTAACTCTGGTTTCTGCTCACAAGCCCATCTCGGAATAGCAGCTAGGAAGAAGGAGTAGTTATTTAGGTTTATTTTTCATCATCCCAGCAAAGAACCTGCCCCTTTTCTTTCAYTCTTTCCTCAAAAAATGTCTTCTCCTGTTAAGAAATGTACAGCCAGTAATTTGTAGGTTAACAATTCCATTTATGTCTTGCATTTTTCGGTATTTCCTGCTCACTTGTCTAATACTTGCACTGATAGTTCAGCTATATATTCACAGATACTGTATCATGATGTTTGTTTAGCTTTCTTTCCTGAAAGAAACTCTCTTTCCTGAGAGTTTCTCCTCTTTTCTCTGAGAGAAATTGGAAAAGGGCCAGAGTATCCAYAGTTCGTAGTTCCTGGGAATCATGTTCTGCTCATGCTTTCCTTATACTTGCACTASTGTTCCTAGGTATTTCTTGATACCACTAGACACTTTTTCTCCAATGACCATCCCTTGTGACTRCTCATATTAGTTATTCTGCGTTGACTTATGCTTGCAAAGTGACATTCTGGTGTGTGATACCTGTCACAGTCACCTGGGTAAGGGCTGCTTCCAGCACTGCTCGGAGTAGATCTTCCCATACCCTTTCAAAGGTTGCAGCTTGTATAAAAGCGCTGCCTTATAAAGATTGGAAAGGAATGCCAAGTGACCTCAATATTCTGCTGTCAGTCAAAGATGGTAACTACTTTTCTCTCTCTGAAGTGTCTCTTAACAACAGTAGCAGCGTTTTTGCTTTGCTCTTTTAACAGATTCAACTACTGCTTTATGCTTGCTGTAGCACTGGCAGATCCCAGCTACTTTAGCCTGTTTTCATGTTCCAATACAGAATACAAAACAAATTCCCCATAGGCCTATTATCATACCCACATTAGAGATTTATATTTTCTTTTGGAGTGTTCTGTAGTGGCTGTTCCTCGGGACCAAGTGCTGGGAGAGGTGTTTTGTCGTTCAGATAGAGCTGCTCATGTGGTGCTGGGTTGTTAAATGGCCAGCGATTCTGCAAACATTAAGAGTTTGGATCAACCCTATCAGAATCCCCTCTAAAGAGAGTTTTAGYGTGTATTAGACCCCAGTTAAAATGGCCCATATGAGGAGACTGTGATGCCAGAGTCAGCTTTCAGGTTAGCATCATACATATCTATTGCTTTTGAACAAGTGTCCTCTAATGCATTTCTGTGATATTTAGCCTCATAGATTTCAATCAGTGGGTTATTTGAGGTTTATTTTCTTCTTAATGGGAAGACGAATTTAGAAGTAAATGTAAAATATACTTTTTACATTTCTCTGTTTAGTTTAGGTGTGATATGTGAAAACTTAGGCCTAGCAAAAGTACTGCCTACCTCACAAATACACAAAAGCTGTTTTCATCTGTAAAGAGTTGCATTGTCTCTCTGGCTTGCAGACGACAAGACATTCCAGTGTGAGATGTGTTTCAGATTCTTTTCTACAAACAGCAATCTGTCCAAACACAAGAAGAAGCATGGAGATAAGAAGTTTGCGTGTGAAATCTGCAACAAGATGTTCTACCGGAAGGATGTCATGCTGGACCATCAAAGGCGACACTTGGAAGGTAAATATACTGCYGATGGATCAAGCCGTGGCCCTTGGAGTGGCAGCTGAGCTGGGGCAGCTAAGGAAGTGGTTGCACACTAGGCATGCAGGTCGGTCGCTATCACTTTTTAGCCAGACCATCTAGGGAAGAAAGTTTCAGCAGAATATGACAGTATTTAAAATACCAGTATCTAATTTGATGTCTTACACATCATCACAGCTTCTCCTGTGGTTCAGCCCTATCGTGAGCTAGGGAACAAGGGGTGGAGTGATAAGAAGTCTCACATTTAAGTGTCATAGAATACTAGTAGCCCTCTCTCTTCTTGAAAGGAGCAGGGAAGGAGATTTGATATCCTCTTTGAACAACAAAGGTGATGCTGTCTTCTCCTTAGAGCCTGAGGGAGGGAATTTCTAGGTCACATACCTGACTGAAGTGTGAAGGACTGTTAGGTCTGGGGTTTCTTTTCCTGTTCTTGCTAGCAGTAAATACTRTTTTTCAGACACTTTACTGTTGGTTTAATAACCAGTAGGGAACAATATATCAGTTTGGAAGACTTATTTCTTGAGAGGGCATTTTAACTAGGAGGTGATTCTGTGTTAGGAATTGACTTCCTCATCGAGGCTCTTCCCAGTGTTTCACTCTTCTTTACAGTATTCACCTGAAAGGGCATGCAGATTGGAGTGGAAAACCATGGTTTATTTTTTTGTTTTGTTTTTTTGATGGGGACTGTTCTGTTAAGGGGTGAGGCGAGTGAAAAGAGAAGAGTTTGAGCACAGCACGGAAAACATGGTTCGCTACAAGAAGGAACCCTCGGGATGTCCCGTGTGTGGAAAGGTAGGCCTTTTTGCTGCGAGGCTCTGTTCTGACTCCACAAATACTCCAGGGATATTGTGCACCTGAACGCAGAGTTTCCCCCTGAGCTTTTATGGCATAACAAGTTACCACCCTTGTACTAAACCACAGTAGCAGCCCAGCCGAGTAGACCTGCAGCCTGCCAAAAGACTGAGGTCAATGAGACTGAGGTCAGTGACTTCCAGAGAGGTTCCGTGAATTCACRTCACCTTGCAACTCCGACAGGCACGTGGGCAGCTGCCAAGACATCTGTGACCCCGCAACGTGTGATTCCCTAAAGTGCCCTAGCTCCATTACGTGTCCAAGCCTATGGAGCTGAGGATGGTGCAGACTAGAGGGTTTTGTTTTTTTTTCTGGACAAATAACACAATGTAGAGTGAAGTGTGGCCACTCTCTCAGTGGTCAATGAAATCTTGTAACTTAGATTATTTAGAGTGAAGTTTTTATGCCTAAGTGTAAAAAGGTGGAATTGTCTGTGTGCATCAGGAATCATTTTCTCCTAGAATTTTAAGTCAAGTCGCTGTGTAGTCATGGCACTGTTACATTTGGTTGTTTAATGCTTATGAAGTTGGTGTTGTCATAGATAATGAAGACTGGATTGAAACAGCAATTTAATAAACATTTAATGATTCACAGTGTACTCAAGCAATCAAGGTGTACTCAAGCAATTCTTAAACTGTGATTGTGTGGGCCTTCATTTTTGATGCTTTGGACATGGTACATATCAATGAAGACGTAGTGTTCCTAATTCAACAGACTGCCTAAATATTTGTAAATGTATCTTATGGAATCTGCTGTAGCTCTGCGGGAAGCCCACCTCTGATCAAAAGCCAATTTCAGTCAGTTCTCTRAAACTGTAGTCAGGGATTCTGCTGCGTCAGTAGCTGCTAAGGTACCTGCTGACTGGAGAACAGGAGCTTCCATGTATTTCTGGAAACTGGGGAAGAAATTAAATATGGTTTGTGCTAATGTGTGGCTAACTTCTACAAAATTGTGTACCTGCTGAACTCTATGAAAAGGCCTTCTTTCCTTCCTTTGCTGTAGGTGTTTTCCTGTAGGAGCAATATGAATAAACACCTTTTAACGCACGGAGACAAGAAGTACACCTGTGAAATCTGTGGRCGTAAATTCTTCCGGGTGGACGTGCTGAGAGATCATATCCATGTCCATTTTAAGGTAATAGTGCGTTTGGAAAGGCGTGTGACCTGGCAGASGCTGAACAAGCTCTCAGGAGCGGTGCTGGTGATGGCAGGGCCGTGTGAGAGGCCGCTGCCGTTGCTCTTCCCTTTGAAACAACAACAACAACAACATTGAYTCCAGCCTTTCCCACAGCAGTTGGCATTCGTTCTTTTTTATCTGCCAACATAAGTGCTTGTGTGATCAGGCCCTCGCCGGGTTTTGTCAAAATGATCTGAGTCAAAAAACGCTATTAATAGTGTTGTTACAGACACAGATTATTTTAATAGAGCTGGGTTAGCATGGAATTGCAAGGAATTGTATCACACAGTGATGCCCGTAAAGATTCCTCTATTGGCAGAATACTGCCCTGGCTGAGTCTCTGTTTATGTTAAAGTTCACTTTCTTATGAGTTTTGTCTGCCTGAACAAGTGGTTGCTCTTTGTTTATTCATGGACGGACCACATTCACCTGAGCTGAATATTTTGAACAGTGCCATAGCAGTTGTTGTCACAAAGCAGTCTGCATGGCAGAGAAGTTGGGAAGGGGTTACCTTTGGAAGCAGATTTTTCATCTATTAAGACAAAATCTTCTTTCCCACCCAAACAGGACATAGCACTAATGGATGATCACCAGAGGGAAGAGTTCATTGGTAAAATTGGCATCTCATCAGAGGAGAATGATGACAACTCTGATGAAAGTGCGGATTCTGAGCCTCACAAGTATAGCTGCAAAAGGTGCCAGGTAGCTTTAAATACTTCTAAATTAATGTGTTCTGGGATGGGGGGAAGGGAGCAGAAATATCTATAAAATATCGAGAATTTTAAGTGATGCTTTGTAGTGAAATTTTAATGACACTAAAATTAGCAAAGAGAGGGCCAGCTGAGGGTCTCCTTGCTGGTGCAGTGCTGGTTAACATCTGCTCTGTGGACTCATGCTGTCCATAGACTTCAGCTGGTGTTCTGCCAAGTGAAAGCTGAACACTTGGGCAGATTCCTTTGCACAAGCTTCCCTGTGTGCAAGGGAGCAAGCAAAACTACAGGAAAGAACATATAGAAATATTTAGCTCTTAGGCTACCTTTTACTTATGTATACATTTAAATCATTATAGAACTTTTGAATGATATCTTTCAAGATTAAATAGTCCTCTAGAAGATATCCAGTTTGGAGGGTTAAGACCATTGCTGGATRTTCAACACAACTGCTTATTCTTGATCTACTCTTTTACTGAGGGGATGGCATTGGAAATGCTTAATGGAGTTGTTGGTTGAGAGAGGTCTCTTTCAACTGCTCATGGTGTGGCTGTGGAATTTTTTATGCAAGTAAAGGGGAAGAGGAGATCCYTATTGCCCATTTGGATTTTGTACCCTCACTGGGGGAGCCTACTGTGATGGAGTGGGTAGGATCCAAAAACAGTCCATGACAACAGCAAAACAGGCCCATCTGAAGTGGGACAGGGCAATTTTCGTACATAAGCCACTAACTTGATCTCTGGAAACTGGAGTCTGTTTCACAACGTACAGTTCATGTGGTGAAGGTGCTTAGCCTGTGTCTCTAAAGGCTCTCAATGTGTCTGACACTCTCAAACATGTGTTTGACACTCTCCAAGTGTCTCTGAAAGGAAGAAAATAATACTTGAGTCCTCCTTTCTTGWCTGTTGTCCACTTGCAGTGCACATAAGCGAGAGGAACTGGGCTTAAGTGAGGATTATGCCAGCAAGCAGAAGATGCTGTATCAGAGCAGTTAAGCACATGTTCTCTTTCAGAGTGCTAGTTTAAACATCTGATACTTAATGGRTACATGAGCTATATCAAAATACATCCTAATAAATAAGAGGAATTGTACAATTCAAATTAGAAGGCTCGTTTAGAAGCTAGATTTTTAGTGCTTTTGTAGGCGTTTGCCAAATAAACAGTTACATAAGGAAATAGCTGTGGAAAATGTGTGTGCCCTGTGCTATAATCAGGAGGCTCTTTTTGGCTGGAAATACCTGTTCATACATCCCTAAGGAAGGACAACATATCAAGGAGCCTCCTAAGCTTTCGAGAGTCTTTCTCTGTCTCTTCACTGCGTTCTCTTCCCCAAGCAGCTCCTCRCCAGGCTGTGCAGCGCTGCCAGGGCCACCCCAGCTGCTTTCAGAACTGGAGCCAAACAACACGTGGGTCCCACGCTGCACCCTGACACGCAGGAGCAAATGCACCCGTGTRGTGCTGTGCAGTGCAGGTGCCTGTCACAGCTGCAGTGCCACTGGGGCAATTGCTGCCCTGCCGTGTGCACAGGTACCTGTGCCTTTTGGAGCTACTCCAAGGGCTTAATGTGCGAAATAGGAACCCGCAGCGCTSAGAAGACGCAGTCGCTGTTCGTAGCGTCCTTGCTTTGGCAGCTGAAGGAGGAGAGATGTGGCTCTGGCAAGGCCATTCCTCACTGCCTGTGTGTTTGGAGGTAGCTACCCGTGTGGTGTAAGAAGAACTTGTCTTGCCAGAAACGAGTGGCCTCCTTTCCCTTTTGCACCTCTGCCCTTTGTCAGCAGGGAGCAAAGATGGGATCTCAAACTGCAGTCCCTGCGTGAGATAACGGGTGTCAGCAGTGAGGTGCTCGTGTGCTTGTAAAGGCCAAGCAGCTACAGGACTAAGYCGAGCTGTTGCAGGACTCTTGGGGTGTCGTCATGCGCAGGATGTTTCTGAATGTTCRCTCTGTCTCTAGCTCCCAGGAACGTGTTCCCAGAGCTACTTTTGTTCTTGCCGAGGACTTCTTTTCCCCTTTCATTCCCTATTGGTTCATTCCACAGTTAACTTTTGGCCGCGGGAAGGAGTACCTGAAGCACATCATGGACGTGCACAAGGAGAAGGGCTATGGCTGCAGCATCTGTAATCGCCGTTTTGCCCTSAAGGCAACTTACCACGCTCACATGGTCATTCACCGGGAGAACCTGCCTGATCCCAACGTGCAGAAGTAAGGTGATGGGTTTGACTGATGAGAAGATGTTGTTAGAGAACTGGGCTGTACTAAAAGAGAGCCTGGAATTGCCTAATGGGTGTCAAAATGTGTATCAAAAGCTTAAAACATATATCACCTAACAATTCACTTAACATACGTGATTAGTCGTCAGTCTCAAGTTTGGGATACTATAAATCGATATTTTTAGCAAATGTCTCATTTTTTAAGAAAGTACACTATAATGTGAGTACATTGCAGTGCCAGGCTGCTCTGAGCTTGCAGTGAACTTAACAATTTCTTAAGACTGATTTTTGAGCTGCACTTAAATTTCAAGGAATMCTTTCAAATAATTTGAATTAACAAATGAAATATAGTGACTGATAGAGCTGTCTGGAAACCACTTCTATCTCAAGAAAAAAATACCAGCTTTGGTCTCCTTGGTTTCAGATACATCCACCCGTGTGAAATCTGTGGAAGAATATTTAACAGTATAGGGAATCTGGAAAGACATAAGCTTATACATACAGGTAAAAAATACTGTGTTTCTTTATTCATTCTCTATTTTAAAAAGAACCTTCTGCTTCTGGTGCATTTCTTCGGGAAGAAATAAGTCATCTTTTACAGCCAGACACTATAAGAGAAATGGTGTATTTATGATTTTAGAGCAGAGACATTTTCTAAAGCGGATAGGGTCATCTTCGAAAGGAAGGTACTTGGTGGAGRCACACAGCCTAGATTGCAGGGTTCACCTGCAAAAATCCCAGTTCTGTCTTCTCTTCTGCCTCACAGCCTTATCCATGCTGCCTTTACACAACCTGAAAACTGCTACTGTAGTTTCTTTTCTAACAGCTCTTTATTATTTTGTGCTCTGCAGCATATTTCTACTTCAGCCTTTCCCCTTTTTTTCAGATCTCACACACAAAAAAACCACCTTTTCCCAATTTCTGTTGTCCCTGAATTCACTTAGGGCTGTAACATGTATGATAGAGGTGGCTGCCCATGCCGATGGACTGTTGCCCTATAATTTGCCAGAGCCGAGTCAGATTTTGGGGGATGCACATTGTTCACTAGAACTCTTTGCTTATGCTGTCTTTTGAATTTATTTTTAAGGTGTAAAAAGCCATGCTTGTGAGCAGTGTGGCAAATCATTCGCTAGAAAAGACATGTTGAAAGAACACATGCGAGTCCACGATAACATCAGGGAATACCTGTGTGCAGAGTGTGGCAAAGGTATGTCCAGTTTCCCATTACTCGTGATGCTGAATAGCAGGTGCATGTATGTGAATTTAAGCTAATTCTATTCTTTAACACTGAGAAAATCCTTACAGTGCTATAAACACCRTATTTGTGAGTTTTAGAAATTCTGTTAAACAGGAAACTTAGAGATATGCAAACTGCCTCTATTTTACCTCTCCTTAGTTATATGCACTTTAAGACGAGTCTGATTTTAATAAAATTCAGCTCCGTTCTGCTAGACTGAGGCGTGTTTGTCTGATTGTTTATTTACATTATAACTTGAACAAATCTGAACTGATGTTTTCCTGGAAGGCAGTAAGTCTGACATCTCTAGTGGTGTTTTGTCTTTGCTTCTCCCTGCTGTTTTATTTCCTCCTCTGTGTTTTTTCGGATATTTTCCAGAGCTTTTGCCTGGAATTAAAATCCCAGTGATGATGTGCACTGCTACCTACGCTATTAAAACATGCAACTGGGGACACTTAACAGAGATGGTCTTAGAGCTGTTGGCTCTAAGGAACATGATTGTCCCGAGTTCCTCCCTGTGGGTAGGGAAATGGGTTAACTGTCATGCAAAGCTTTTAGCTTCGTCTTCCTCTCTCGCAGGAATGAAGACAAAACATGCACTTCGGCACCATATGAAACTTCACAAGGGGATTAAAGAATATGAATGCAAGGAATGTCACCGAAAATTTGCACAGAAAGTGAATATGCTGAAGCATTACAAAAGACACACAGGTGAGGTCTCTGAAGACGTGCACAAGTTGCATTGAATCGGCTAAATGGTTCCTGGAAAAACTCTCTAAGTCAGAGAGTATGAGGAACACTGCTAAAAAATATACATATGTACAATCTGCTTTTGAAAAAGGCAGGAAAACAAAGACTTGTTTTGCATCTTGTTTGCAATTGAAGAAATATTGTTTCTTGTTTTCTTGTTCTGCTTTTTCAGGGGAGGCTGTTTTGGTCTAGGATAGAGTGTTGTTTTTTCTTTTAAATTAGCCTTCAAATTCCTGTTTCCCAAAATAAAATTTCACTTTCCACATAAACTTCTGCTGGAATTCATGTTCTGATACAGTGGCATGGCTCAGATTAAAAAAAAAAAAAAAAAAAAAAAAAAAAAAAGCTGGTGAAGCTGGGTTTGTTCTCCTTGTTAGATTGTTTGTGAGGGTTTGTTTTCTTTTAAGTAATGTGAGATTTATAATAGTCCCAAGCGCCTTAGACTATTAAAACTGGTGTAAATGTGCTCTTCATACAGGAATCAAAGATTTCATGTGTGAGCTCTGTGGGAAGACTTTCAGTGAGAGAAACACAATGGAGACTCATAAGCTGATCCATACAGGTAAGCCCTCGGAGAAACAGTGTCCARAGACTGAAACTTCATTTTGTTCCTAGATGTGCTTTGGACTTGCTAGTCTTGAGCTAGTGTTAGGTACCCTGTGGTACCAGATACCAACTGAAAAAGCAGTGGAGTTGCTGCCGGTACGATACTCGTTGCTAACAGCTTTTCATTTGTGTTTGCCACCAGTAGGAAAACAGTGGACGTGTTCAGTGTGCGATAAGAAGTATGTCACTGATTACATGCTCCAGAAGCACATCCAGCTCACTCATGATAAGGTGGAAGCCCAGAGCTGTCAGCTCTGCGGGACTAAGGTTTCTACCAGAGCATCCATGAGTCGACATATGAGGCGTAAGCACCCGGAGGTGAGTTAATCCAGCAGGTCGATTGAGAGGCTCTTTGGTGGGCTGAGATTTTTAAGAAGCTCTCTGGCCTTCAATGACTTGAAAGGAATCACTTTTTTTTTTTTTTTTCTCCTATTCTTTTGCAGCTCATTTTGGCCAAGGCTTACCCATTTGCTGTTTAAATAGTGTCTGTTAAACATGCACTCGAGTGAAAAAGASCTCTCACTGTGCTAAGTTTAGGAAGTAAACGTTGTCTCTTCCTAAAAATGAAGTTATCTGATTATGTAAATCCCCATCTTTATTTTTTGACCTAGATGTGTTTATTTTTGTTTTGTCATCAGCCATTAGTGAGCGTAATTTATTAGTTTCTTTCCATTGTGTTGTATGCATTACTTTGATCTAAAAGAAGTAAGTGCTGAATAGGAGGGTGAATAGAAAACATCTGCTGATGATACAGAATTATTCTGAGTGTTAAAGATGGATGCTGACGAAGAATCTGGGCTAGAGGCATATTTGGTACCACCCCAGGGGGGTTGCATCTGTGTTTTAAGTTTCTCAATAGTCATTGTGTTTTCTCTCAGCATTTCTTGTTTAAGTTGGAAAAGGCTTGACCTTTCCCTTCAAGGCTTTATTTTACAACAAATTTATCAGTATTGCTTTGCCTCGAACTCGCTGCAGTTTTCGTGCGATGACTGGGAAGGGAAGGTAACAAAAAGGGCTGTTTAGTAATTTTTGCCACTAGATCTCCGCCACCTTTGTTAAGTGGAGATGTACAGAGTTTATATATTTTACTGATAATAATTGAGTGGGACACAGTTGATAGGTTTATAAACAGAAATGCTAAAATAATAGGCATTTGTTCTACAAATGTTCAAATGCTTTGTTTCCTGTATAATTCTTCACTTCTCGGAGAGTTGCTTTTTGTATCAAATAAGCAAGTTGTCTTTTAGTACTTTAGTCTTTAAACTTTGTTGCTGGATTATAGTGAGAAAGAGACAGATTATATGGCGGAAGATATAGATTGCTATTTAGAAAGAAAACGCTGTGTTTACATACATTACGTAAACATAGTCCTGTGTGGTCACACATGTGGTCATGTGTGTCAAACCATAAGGCCACGGAAGGGCTGAGCTTTCACTGCAGCATTTTGGCCTTGTCACAGGGCCCAGCGGGGCCGGGTTGCCTGCAGCCCCCTCTGCTGCAGCTTCCCAGGCTCACACCTGCTTATCCTTAGGTTCTTTCCGTGAGGATCGATGACTTGGAGCAACTGCCAGAAACCACCACCATCGACGCCTCCTCCATCGGCATCGTTCAGGTAAAGCGGCCGCTGCAGAAGTCGGGTGATGACCGGGTCCCGGCCCGGCGCTACGCTGGGTGCGGGGGGCACTGGTGCTTCCTTGTTACGCATCCAAACTGGGCACGGGCTGAGGAGCGAGGAAGGTGCCTCTTGCCTTAGACAGCCTACCCTGACCCGTGCCATCTTTGGAAGGGTGTAAGCAGATGCAAGCTGGTGATATGTTTTATTGTGCAGCATCGGTGCTGGTAGGATGAGGGCATTACAGGGTGAGTGCSTGTTCCTTCGGATCTGTTTTTTGCTGCAGTTTGTCGCTTCGCTCGAGTATCAACACTAAACTGAGTTAGTTTGGTTGATCGTGACTTTGCTCAGGGATTCTCCGAGAAAAATAACTTGAGGTTTCTCTTGAAATTTTTCCCGCCAGCCGGAATTAGCCTTGGAACAGGGAGAGTTACCGGAAGGTAAACAACAGATGAAAGCTTCTAAACGCAGCCAGAAACGAAAGCAAAAGCCAGGTGAGGAGGAGGAAGCTCAAGTGCCTGAGGACCCTGCCTTCAGTGAATACACAGAGAAGGAAACGGAATTCACAGGAAATGTTGGAGACGAGACTAATTCCGCAGTGCAGAGCATTCAGCAGGTGAGCTCCAGTGCGCAGGGGCTGGGCAGGATGCGTTGCTTGAGGGGATGATGTTTTCCTAATACAAAAGAATGATAAGAGCATGGAAGGCTCRTGTGAAAAGTCATGGTAATACAGAGAAAACTAGACACTTCAAAAGAGAAGGAGGAGTCAGGTCAGTCCCAGTGAACTCCTCATGCGTGTTCCTTTGGTGTTATCCTCTCCTAGGGATGAGAGAGCTGGGCCTGTTCAGCATGGAGAAGAGGAGGCTGAGGGGGGACCTGATCAGCGTGTATAAATACCTCAAGGGAGGCAGTGAGGAGGAGGGGGGCGGCCTCTTTGCAGTGGTGGGCAGGGATAGGACTAGAGGAAACGGCCACAAGCTGAGGCACCAAGAGTTCCCCAGGAGCTTAAGGAAACACTTTTTGACAGTGAGAGTGACAGAGCCCTGGCACAGGCTGCCCAGGGAGGTTGTGGAGTCTCCTTCTTTGGAGATCTTTAAAACCTGCTTGGATGCAGCCCTGTGCCCCRTGCTCTAGGTGACCTTGTGTGAGCAGGGGGGTTGGACTAGATGACCTCTGAGGTCCCTTCCAACCTTAAGGGTTCTGGGATTCTGCAATTCCTCACTTACCAGATAGGTGGCTGAAGCTGTAACTACAAGCAGGAAGGTCAGTTCAGCTGATTGCTTTGAATGTTACACGTGCCTCTTCCCTATTACCTTCTCAGTTTTATACTTGGAAGTTGTTCTAGCCCAAGCTTCTTTTGTCTGTTCTATCCTCACAGTTTCTTTCACTGGCAGCAGCAACACTGGAGCTCATCAGAATTGAGCTGGTTTGTCTTGATGCCGGTTATTTGGGAGACAGCCACAAGGTACAAGGCCGAGGTTACTTTTCTCACTCTTTTTTTCCTCCTCAGGTGGTCGTGACCCTCGGCGACCCCAAYGTCACAGCCCCCTCCAGCTCCGTGGGGCTGACAAACATCACCGTTACCCCCATTACCACGGCAGCTGGGACCCAGTTCACAAACCTGCAGCCCGTGGCCGTGGGCCACCTGGCTGCACCCGAGCGCCAGCTCCAGCTGGACAACTCCATCCTCACCGTGACGTTTGACACTGTCAGTGGCTCTGCGATGCTGCACAACCGCCAGAATGACATTCAGCTCCAGCCGCAGCCCGAGGCCACCAACCCGCAGTCCGTGGCCCACTTCATAAATCTGACCACCTTGGTGAACTCCATTGCTCCTCTAGGGAACCAGATCACGGAACAGCATCCTCTGACGTGGAGGGCAGTGCCTCAACCCGATGTCTTGCAGCCCCAGGCGCAGCCGACGCAACAACAGTCAGGACAGCAGCAGGTTCAAACAGAGCAACAACAGATGTATAGCTACTAATTTATACTTGAAAAAAAAGAATTTGGAATGAACAGTACTCAGAGAAAAAACCCACAAACATTTGGAACATTTCTGATAGGATTGTTTGCTGGATACCAAACAGAGATGTGAAAATGTTTATACAATGAAATGTAAGCTAAAATTGGTAGAGCACCCTGCAACACTCTAATCTTGAGATTCTCACATTGTCTTTGGGCCTTGCACGGTCTTTAAAGAAAAGAAAAAAGAGAGAAAAAAAAAAGGTAAAAATCAAAATCTTGCCCAAAATTAACACCCCCTTGCACTCTGTTTTGTGCGGTTAGATTGAGCTATGACAAGAGCATCACCATACATCTCAACCAAAGCAGGGGAATCCTAAACGACAAGGCAGTGATGATTTGCAAAACCTTTTCAGCCATAACATGTCACTTCTTTCAGTCTGGAAATTAAATACAGGACCTTGTTCACAGTGAGCTGGAATGCACTTGTGGTCACCTTGCAGAGACTGAAATGTAAAGACACGAATGGGCAAAACAATAATGGTCTTGTTTTTTACTCTTCTTTAGGTCTTGTATCTAACAACATTGGTGAAGTTAGGTGGAGGTTGGGGCTTGGGGGTGGGGATGAGTGTGATGTGGAAGAAAATGTACCCAATTTCACAAACTGTCCATTTTAGTGATGGGGAAAAAACCCTGTACCCATAACACAGCGTTAGTACTACTTGAATCAGATAGCTGGTCTGATGCTAAAGCAACTTGAACGCTCCTCTAGGGGAGTTTGATTCCAAACAGTCCAGAAGTGAAACCAGGATGTGATACAACTTTATGTAATTTTTTCAAAACTGCTCTTTCAATATTGCTTTTAGCTAATAGGCCTGAAGAGCAATCAGTCCCTTTTGATCAAGTTCAGAATGTGAATTTTTATCAATTAGTCTTTCATTGTGTAATAAACATTTGAGAAAGCATTTTTACACACACATATATAGCCTTTGTATGTTGCTGTGTGTTCCTGGTGCGTATTTGTGTAAAGAACACCGTTGCCAATGCGATCCGTTATTTTTTTCATCTCCACATTGCTCTTTCTTGCAGAAATAGTGTGTGCGTTTTGCTCCTGCTCTTTCTGAAAGCCACAGCCACGCACCAAGTGTGTGAAACACAGGGCAGAGCAGGGAGTCTCTAGGCGTGTGCCACGCGAGGGCAGTACGCGCTAGCGCAGAACGCACGAGGCTGGCAGGAGAGCCCGGAGGAGAAGCGCTGGGTTTCACGAAATGCCTTCCTGCTGCCAAACAGCTTTCATTCCGTTCCCCACGTGTTGATGAGCAGTTTGGACTCCCGCACGTCGAGAAGGCAATATCCACCCCGTAGAGAGAAAGCACCTGAGAGCAAAGAGGAGCAAAGCTGAAAAATGCTGCATGGAGGTGTGAAAGGCCAATCTGCCCTACCAGCTGTGGCGGAAGAACACGATTCTTTGAGGCAGCAACCAGAGCCACAGGATCCAGCTAAAGGTTCCCCCTGAGGATGAAGCAGCTGCTGTGTTTGACAGCAAAGGCGGAATGATGGTTGTGAAAATCCTTTCTGTGCCTTTCATATCAATGAAGATGCTCTGTCTGTTAAGAGAAATATGACTACATTGTCTACTTGATGCCTAAAGGATGCCTTACAGCCTCTGCAACGAATCTTTCTGAAGTATAAAAGTCTGGACAATTAATCTTATACTCCCATGATTTTCCTTAGTYCAAAGGCCCACTATGCTAGGCTCTGTGTAAAGCCTAACAGGACACATATAGAAAGCTTTCTGGGGACAGGTTTTGTTTCAGAGGAGCAGAAATTCTTCTCTGTAAATGTCAGCAAATCCACAGGCTGGGGGTATGTGAGGGACTTGTATGGGCGATAAGGCCACATCAGAAGGAGAAAATATCACCAATATGAAGAAGAAAGACCTCTCTTAACTCCTCAACGCTTTCTGACTTCCCCCCTACACTAGCATGAAATTCAGTAACTTTTTTAAGCCATGCCTCTCCTCAGACRTAGATCTGTGTCCCTTGAGCACAGGCGTTATTTCACCATTGCCTCAGCCCAAGTGGGTTTCTCCTTGATTTCCTGTCCACCAAGTACTTTCCCTTCCAGGCACCCACTGGTCAAGAGRAAGCTGTGTTTTATTTATGAAATGTGTTGTTTATGTATTTTAAACTGTCTCTCACTGCACTCAGTGCCCGAATGGTAAAGGTGCACATTATCTTCTGTCAGGGTGATTTTGAAAAAATCAGGAGAAAGGAAAGCAACTTAAGTTGTCCTAGATCCTGTGATAAATAAAGAATAGTTAGCATCTAAAGAATATGTATATTTATATACACACACTTTCCAGAAGATCAGTTTCTTCTTTAGATGCATATGTAAATGGTAATGAAAACCCAAGCTGCTCAAGTGGGGTGGAAGGGAGATTTTTGTGTTCCGTGCAGAGTGAGCATCTCTGCTCTGTGTTCCCACTGCTCCTGATCGGTTACTGCCGGTGTTCCTTGAATCGGGCTGACCCTTTTTAACATGTAACTGCATGACTGGTCGGTGAGAATCTGGACACAGGCAAAAACTCGGCATAGRGACTGCTCCAGTTGTGCAAACYCAGACGTGACCCTCTGGTTCCCTGCACTCTTCCGGCCAGTTAGCTGGAATCCTTCCAGCTCTTATTGGCCTCCATAGTCCCATCTGGGCTAGGTAGCATCCCATCTTTCTGATAATGATCGATTATAACTGATTAAAACAGGAATGATGAGAAAATAAATGCTTGCATGTTGGTGATCGCATAACAGATGTCTCTATTCCGTCTTTTGGTATCCTAAAATCTTAAATGGTAATTCCGCTTCAGGAGGGAACCATCGTAATCATGGGAAGAGGCTTTCACTGGGCCATTTTGATACACCGAACCAAAATAAATAAGAAAATAAAAGGTTCTATTTAAAAATTATCCAGACTTCCCCTGCAACCATCACTATAGTACTGATAGTACAGATACAATAGCTAGGAACAGCCTTAAGAGACAAAACTGTATCCAGACTGCGCTGCAACATGGAAGACTTTCAGAACAACCAGTGATTTTGGAGAAGCTGGAAACAGATTTCTCTTCAGATAAACCTTGCTTTGTGAGCTAGTGAATGCCAGCCATGCTCCCCACTAAGCCTTTCTCAGACGAATACCAAAGTTACGCTGATGCTGTTTGGAATTGCACAACAAATAAAAATRCGTAAGGGATGTGGAATCCAAATTTCTGTTGTCACTTTGCTCCTACCTGTAGGATATGACCAATACTGTTTTCAGCCTTGTGCTCGGGATTTTGTGTAACAACTGTTTAATACAAATTGTGGCATAATTTTGCGACAAAAGAGTGATGATGTGTCCTGTTCCATGTATTGTTGTTCACTGTTATTTAATTGAATGCTGTCTGTGGCACATGGGCTCTAAAGTAAAGGAGCAACGAGGTGCAGGACCCTTTCTCTACTAGCATTACCGTTCTTTTCTAGTCCTGAGTCATTGTATTAGATCTTTTTTTCTTACACGTTACATAGACCTGTTTTAAACGCAGTTATAGGAACCAGATTTTGTGCATCCCACCATATAGAGAAATATGGGAAGAGCATTCTAAAATATTTATGAAATAGGCTGTTGTTGTGTACAATAACTGCAGAAGAGATAAAATCTTCCATGGCTATTATTAGCGGTGAGTTCTCTCAGGAAAACCTACTGTCAAGTGCCACTGTGCTCTATAAAATATTAAAAACTTTTGAGAGGCATCAGTACAGAAACTGTGTTTTTGCAGAAACTTACCAAGCAGTTTTCTAGCTGTCTAAACAGCAAAGTTTCTGTGCCTTTTTATTGATCCAGAAATTGTTTGAAGTTAACAGCGAGGTAATAGCTGAGTTTATTTCCAGGACTGCGTTTTCTGTCAGTTTGTCGGGATGATGTACTGCTCTTCGTTGCACATAAAAGATGCCTGAGTTTCTCATCCTGAAAACAAGCAATGGAAAAAAATCTATCCATCCAAAAGACAATTGTATAAAAACTGCAGGTATTACCTGAAGCTTGTAAACAGCTTTGTTAGTATTGTTTTGTGAATACCTGTTCAGAAATATTACCTTGTAATTCAGTAATATTTCCTTGGTGCTATTTAGAATAATAATGTCACTCTTTGTATTTACTTCTGGCCTTAAAGTTGTTATTGATGCGGGCAGAACTGCTGGAAAATCCTTAACCCTTTATATTTTTTTTTGTCACGACCATTCATGGTGGTTGTCAGTGCGTTGGCCCAGTCTGGCAGAAAAGGAGAAGGACGCCTACTGCCGATCCACACTACAGGATTCACGGCAAAGCTCCCAAGGATTTTGTGGACACAGCCCAGACAGCCAAGTGACTTCCCTCTGTGAGATGAGTTAAGGTTTGTATTCGTTCAAGGGCTTTTGCTGTAGAGCAAACCCAAAGGGTCATGTTGGCAAGTAGAGGGCAGGGGGTAAAAAGTGTTTCCATCGTGTTTGTCATCAACAGGTCTGCGAGTTTCACGGGCACCGCGATGCCACTGGCACGCTTGCACGGCCTGTGGCCGGACGCTGCAGAGAGTTTGTTGGAGCTCTGCAAAGCTACGTGTACATCACCCTGCAGGGTAACGCGTTTCCTGCCCCGAGCGCTTGGAGGAAGCCTCTCTGGATTCCTCTCCCCGCTGCTTTGCACGGCAGTGCTGTTCTGCAGCGGCCCCACTCTTGGCTACTCAACGCGCAGCTGAGCACACGGAGCACCAGCCCCAGGATTGGCGCTTGGCATCATTTTCTTGAAGAGTCCATGCTCAGTGTCGCTCAACTTAAATTCCTMATAGCTAGGGTGAAAGTCAGTGATAAAAAGGGTATCCTCGGGAGTATGGCAGGAGGGTTGAGAACTGTCCAAGAGCCTTCAGTCTACCACCTAGAGCCAGGATTTCATCAGAGTTTGCAGTGTCACGTCAGTTTGCAGGCCTTTCAGTCCTGTGAGCTGTTCGGAGCAGTTGCAGTGCCTGGTTAATAACCACAACTTTTGCAAAGCTCATTATTTTACGGTTGGAATGACTGTAGAGCAGCTGATGTTAAAAGTCAATATTAAAAACACCGCATTTTCATGTTTATTCCATCTAAAGCAGAGTCTTTCATTTCTAATGTCTACCTTGCTGTTAGCTGACTGTACTTTTTGTGTCTAGAATTTGATTCTAAGAAATATTTAAGGTGTTTGGTAAAGAAGGTAGCAAAATGTAAATCACTACTGAAAAAAGAGCATCAGTGGCAAAATCAGGAGTTAGAATAAGCAGGACTAATAATGCTAATTTTCTACAGATTTCTACCTTTCTGCTCACCCAGGTCTAAGGTTCTTGCCAKGACAGTAGCACAAGGAAAGAGGCAGCATCTGTCCTGGCTGCTCTGCTGCTGCTTTTGTACGGACTGAGGAGTGGGGTGTCGTTAATGACACCAGGTGACAGCCGGGTCCTGCCAGCCTTCCCCATGGACCTTGTGCTGACGCTGGCATCTCCTCTCTACACAGCTCGATATTTTCACAGAACTTAAAAGGAATATGAGTTTCCCCAAGACTCCTACATAGTCATTGAACTCTAGAAAGCAGATTCAAAACTGAGGAGAAAGAGGGGTCTGAGCGCTAAGAGGCAATATACTACACTGGAAATACAGATGAAATAGCAATAATAATAAAAAATTTAAAGCACAGAGGGAACACATGCTTGCCCTGCTGTTTAGAACTATATGGTAAATTGTGATGTTGACAATATTAAGGATTATTATGTTCAGATGCTTTATTTTTTCTTTATTGCTGGTAGAACCTATATCCTGCATCTTGTACAGGGGAAAGTGCTTGTGTATGTTTAGTTTACCAGAAATTAAATTAAAGAGTAAAACTTGCTTAGTGCGTTATATGCAGCAACATGCAGAAACCAAAGCCCAAGATGCTCGTACGATAAGGGAGCGAAGCAGATCCACATTTCAGCCCTTTTTTGGAAAGGGCTAAAGCAAGCTCATGGGCAGCATTTTCTCAATGAGTGAATGTCCTTTTTGGCACACAGGATAGAGGACTGCACACGCGCTGGCTGTGTGGGTCTGACATGAGAGTGTTGCAGAAGGGAAGGACTAGAATAAAGGGGGGGTCTTTGCAACCAAACCAAACTAAACCAAACAAAAAAATCCAGCCCTTTCATTCAAAGGAAAGGGTGGGTGAGTTCAAACCCTTGTTTCTTTCTGTGCCAAGCAGAAGGAGATAAGAACAGTTCTAAATCAGTTACGCAGGCTGGGTTGTGGGTTAAGAAATCAATCAACTAGGTGTGATCACTCAACTTCCCTTCTTTCTGCACCTATGCCTATGTGAGACCCTGGTCAGGGCTCCCAGTGGGATGGATGATCCACCTACGTCTGATGTACAAGTAACATTTGTGCCCATGGGCTGGAGTTGCACTGAATTCACCATCAGTTTTCAGCATTATCATAGGCAGAGCAGTTGCAGAACTTGGACAGAGATGGGGCTAGGGAAGGGGGTAAAAAGTAGTTCTTTCTTGCCCCCCTGCAAAGTCCATCCTGAGGCAGATGAGATTTTTCTGCTGAATCAGTAGAATCAGTGACAAAGCACAATTTATAAAGATGCTGAAGAGCTTAGGTTGCACAATCAAAGAGAAAAATGAGAAACTTTGTCCCGAAGGCAAATGCATCTACTTCTCTTTCACTCTCCTCCCTTTCCACTTCTCTTTTTTTTTTTTTTTTTCCCATGAAATACATGCAACTCCCAACATGCAGTAAATTTTCCTCCAGGCATAATATACTCATGTGCTTACTTAAGTAAGAAGTGGGTTGAATAGAGACGAGAGGTGTTCCCGTGGCAGAAAAGTCTTGGAGGAAAATACTTTACTCACTGCTGTTGATTTAAAGTCATCCAGTCACCCTGGAGAGCCCTGGTTAGTAAAGGGGCAACTGCTGTTGTAATTATATAGTATACATATTTCCTTCTGAATTAACTTTGTCTTCTCGCCGTACAGCCAGTATTTCTGAGTCCACGCACTGGAGAAAAGTAAGCAAGCAAGCAAGCAAGAAAGAAAGAAAGAAAGAAAAGGACTTCAGTTTTAGCATGAGCATTTCACTCTAGATGAAGGGTGGTTTTAAGGGCAGCTGAAGCAGAGCAAGAACTTGCTGGAGTCAGTCAGCACTGGCAAGGAATCACCATTTCTAGTTGCAGTTTATACACTCCCGCCCTTAAGGGGAGGAATGTCAAACATTCCTCTTCCCGAGGAAACCAAAAGAGGCTCACAGAGCAGCGCCCTGAGGGGTGGCCAGTGGTGAGGGGCGAGGAGAGCCGTTAGAGCGGTTAGTGTGAGGTGGTTCTAGTGCCGTTAGAGCCGTTAGGGCCGTTAGAGCGACGGGGACGCGGCCGTTGGTCGCTGAGGCAGGGCACCCGCGGGGGAGGGGCGCGGCCGTTAGAGCCGTTGAGACAGGGCCTGAGGGGTGAGGGAGGGAGAGGGGCAGTCAGCCGCCTAGGAGGCCATGGGAGGGATATGTGTAACTCGGGACGCTCTATTTTTACAGCAGTATTAACACAGTATTTGGAACAACCTTAATCAACTCCACAGCAGTGAGTGACATGTGGCGTAACAGGTACTATCCTCACTTTGCAGCACATGCCTTYAGGGATGCCTGTGTTGCTGGCTTGCGGGTAATAAAAAAGGGCTGGCAGAATAAAGCAGTTACAGCAGCTTAGCTATTGAGCAGTTACAAGGTGAGGAAAGTACGGCTTGCCATCTGAGACGCCCAGTTCTTCTAGAACTTTCCGGTAATTAACCTGTTTGGTGGGAGATTGCATCGTAGCGCAGTGTTTTTGCTAGCCTAGATAGCTTTTCTGCTAAGTACAGAAGTTTTGCCAGTTCAGTTGCATGCGTTCCCGTTTGCACAGTGCTGCTGTAACCAGTGTTATGTCAGTGCCCGGCTTGTAATTAACAGAATCAGTAAATGCACTAGTGAAGACGCAGTTGTACTTTCATAGTGATGCTCCAGGCTGTTGGACAGAGTTTGTCTCTGAGATCTGTGTGTGTTGATGAGAAAAATACAAACCTCCTCCCAGTTGCTTGTTACCATCTTCTTTGTAGAGTCTGCGACTGCTGATGGAGATCCATTAGCTTTTCCACTTGGAGGCTGCTTAAATTTTCAAAATTAATACAGATTCCTGACAACAGGGCAAGTTAGGGGATGGTAAGCAGCTAAACTGGCAGATCTTTGAAAGTGGTAAGGAAGAAGAGCAGGGTGGGAAACAGCTGACAACAGCACGATAGTTCGTAAGAAAATTTCCTACTGACTTATCTACCCAAATCATGAGGAATGTATCCCCTTTTCAGCAGGAGCCTGTGCTCATGTCAGATTAATAMCTGTGGCCTTGCACTCTTGGTAATGATGCTTTGGTTTTCTATGTGGAAAGAGGTTTTACAGTCCTGCCCTAGGTTTAAATTGTAACCAATGCACCCTCAGTAGGTGTTTGAGATGGTGATCAGAGAACTCTTAGTGTGCAGTTGTCATGAAAATGTTGCAACTTGTGAGTTCTCGCAAACTGTTATACTTTGCAAAATAGGGACTTAGATTGCTTTTAAAAAAACATAATTAAAAAAAAAAAGTTAATGTAACACAGGAGCCTGTGATCTTAACTGCTTGCTTTCTTTTTTTTTTTTTTTAGGAAATTACAGAAATCTAATATGAAAACCAAAACTTCCCTGTACTTCTAAAGAATTTAGGCAATGGCCTCTGGAAGCAAATTTAAGAACTCTGAGTTGATATTACCATGTGAATGGGAAGAATGCTTCTTTGTAGGAAAAGGCATGGAGGAATTTTGTAATCACATTGCGGAACACTTGAAAGAGTATCTGCAGCATCCTCTGGAAAAAGCAGGTCATTTATGTCTCATGTGTCWCAGAGATTATATTGCAGTTTTGAAAATTACTTCCTAATGCAGGAGATGATATTGACTTCAGTTTTATCCACACTGCAGGTTGTCTTAGCTTTTTCCAGGCCCACATATATGAAGGCCTCAGATAAGGGTTTATATTTGCTTTCTGTTTTGCATCTGATTGTCCTTAATTTTTGTTTCTGTTGATAGGTATTACTAAAATGAAGATTGTAGAGGTAATGTCATGAGAATTTTAATGAGAGCTTTTTACATGAGATTAGGGCCTAAGTAGGTGTAATTTTCTAAAGCAAATTTTAGAAAATTACTTTTGAAAGGCAGAGTTCTTCCCTTTCAAGGAAGGTGATCAGGTGCTTAAGGACTTGAAGTTGAAAATAGCAGTTGTAGGAACCTTTACAGAGAAGCAGAAACTTTTACTGCTTGTGCAGTAACTGCCTTCCTTGCATATGTGCACTGAACGCTTCATGCCTGGTGTTGTACTTTGCATCTAATAGGCTTTAAGGTACTTAAAAGGAAAACAAAACAAAAAATTCTATTCTGCAGAAAATTATAGGCAGTCTCTGTGGATGTAATAGCAATAATAYACTACTCTTTTTAATATAGCTGTTTTGGCTCTTGTGTATCCTGCTCTTTATTCTTAACACTATAATCAAGTGTAATTACAGGTGTAGACATTTTAATTATAGGTGAATGAGTTTTAATTAAAGGTGAAAAAAATAGATTTGGACCAACATGAACAGTGTCTCCGTGACCTAACCTGGAGAGTGCCATAGTGTAAACCTAAGAAAAATACTAATTTTTACCAAAATTTCCTGTTGAATCTATGAATTATCTTTCTGCAAAAAAAGTTTTCTTTTAAGCTCTCTTAAGTATGCTAATATTGCGTACTTAAACATAAGTACTTAACAACTGAAAATCTTTTTGTTGTTGAGATTTGAAAGCTTTACCTATTGAATTATCAGTAGATAGCAAGTGAGAGAATTGCTCTCTCCATTTTCTCAGAGAAAACAAAGAGGGTTTCTCTGCTAAGATTACTTACAGATCGTGAGGTTTTGGCAAATGTAAAGTACTAATTAGCTATTGGTGGTCGCTCTGTTGTGGGGCACAGTTCCTGATTTCATGCAGTTATATAAAACATTCCCTTTCTCTCTCTCTCTCTCTCTCTCTCTCTCTCTCTCTCTCTCTCTCTCTCTCTTTTTTTTTTTAGAGCACTACCAGTGTTGGTGGAGAAGCTGCGACTTTTTGGCGAGAGATGCCAGGGAGCTGGTAATTCACGTCAATTTTCACAGTTACCACACCAAGCTGAAAGCCGTGGGCTCCCGCTTACAGGCGCTGCACCACAATCTGCCAGCGTGTTTGCAGAACCACCGTGGCCAGCATCAGGTGCCGAGGGCCCCAGAGGAGTTTGTTTGCTGCTGGGAGGACTGCAATGTAAGTGAAATATGGCAAGAAATGAATAGTTTGTTGTTGCTGTTGTTTTGCTTTGCCACTCCCCTAATTTCCCTCAGCATTCCTTAGCTTTGGCATGTGGAAAGAGAGAAGTCTCACTATTGGGAAATTTTGCTCAACCTTATCTTTAAATAGTGTTTCCCACTATCTTCATAGCCAATAGATGTTAATCATTATGGTAGCCTTCACCAAAGGTTTACACGTATTTGCATAACACACGTGAGCTTGAATTCAAGTTTTCTTGCCATTTGTGGTAATTACAGCGATCTTTTCCACAAAGATGAAACATTTATTGTATTTTAATAGCATGCATGCAAACTTTGTATTTAATAGAGAAGGTCCAGAGAGGTTTGTTATTTATTCAAAGGAAGGTGACAGAATATTCGGTATTTCCTCAGCAGTTGGAATTTTTTGTTTGTTTGTTTGTTTGTTTTCTGGCACAGGATGATATCAGACATTTGCAATAAAGCATTTATCCTTAAGTCATGTGCTGGAAAATGGCCAAGATTAGTTTCAAATGATTTGTATCTTGACCACTTTTTGGTGCCCAGTACTGGAGAAAAAAAAACCAACAATTATCCCCTTGGTTTCAGCGTTGCAATTTATATATCAAATGAGCCAAGATAATTACTAATGGCTATGTTTTTTTCAGTGTTAGCACTACCTATATAGATTTCTGCTTCTTGGATGTATTCTTTCCTGGTCAAAATTTCTTGACAGTGAGGGTGCCAGAGCCCTGGCACAGGCTGCCCAGGGAGGCTGTGGAGTCTCCTTCTCTGGAGATCTTCCMAACCCGCCTGGATGCCGCCCTGTGCCCCGTGCTCTGGGTGTCCCTGCGTGTGTAGGGGGGTGGGACTAGACGACCTCTGAGGTCCCTTCCAACCTTAAGGATTCTATGATTCTATGAAGTACTGTTATATTAATATGACATTATAGGGAAATGCTCTATCTCTCACTTTGGGCTGCAGAAATTCTGTTTTTTGGGGGGGTGTTTTTTCATGTTCAGAGAGTATTATCTTTACATCCACAGAAATGATTCTTTTTTGATGGCATTTTCATATCATCTTCTTTTGTTTAACCATTGAACAAGATAGATCTCAGATTATCTTCCTTCACTCCTTCTTTCTGTAAAAGAAGAGGCATTGTCACCTTCATTCTGTCTGGTTTACATTCTTCTTCTTTTTCTTCTTCTTTTTCTTCTTCTTCTTCTTCTTCTTCTTATATGTTATGTATGTTTTTGGTTTGAGTTAATATATCAAATGATATAACTGAAAAACAAAGTGATATTCAAGAAGGATCCAACTGAAACCAAAGTTGTAATGTGGAAAACAGAGCAAAAATTAAAATCCAAGCATTTTACACACCTCATGGACAAACGTACTTAGTAGTTTTAGTAACACTGGACTCTGAATTAAAAGCTTTGAAAAAGCAATATTTATGAAAGAGCATTCATCCTTTTTACTTCTGTGTCTCTAGGCCTTTCAGAGATGCATGGGTTATCGCCTTATGTCCTCTATTTCTTTTATGATTATGATATTGTCATATCAAACTGTGGTAAAATTAGTTTATGATAAACTAGCTCAGCTTGCTTAGTCTTTCCTCGTATGATAGATGTTCCAGTCCCTTAACCATCTTTGTCACTCTTTGCTGGACCCTCTGGAGAAGCTCCACGTCTTTCTTGTCCTGGGGAGCACACTAGAAGGCAGCAGCACTTCAGTCAGGGTTGCAGGGCAAGCGCAGCTGGGATGAGCAAGAGGGTGTGTGATGAGGCATGGAGAAGACTTGCACATGGGCTGTAAGGGAAATCACACCTGATAGAGGCACACAGGGAAAAATAGATGCATGGAAAATGAAAGTGAGATGTGAAACCAGTTTGTATGTAAGATGAAGAACGCTGATAAGAACTCAGACATGAGGGAAGAGCTAAGAAGGGTCACAGCCTGGAGAAGAGAACACTGAAAGGAGAAACTTATTAACACGTATAARTATCTCCCCTCTACATGAGGGGAGAATGTAGGGAGGATGAGGTCAAACTCTTCTCGGCGGTGGCCATTTCCATGCCAGTGAATGTCAAACTTGGGGCAGCTTCACATTGCTATTCCTCATGTCTGTCCCACTGTTAGCTTGGAATCTGTGTAATGTTTGGATAAATGCACTGAAAGAATGGAGTGATTTTTTTGGTGGGGAGAGTGGGGGGGTGGGGGAAGGTTGTAAYGGCCTATGTTTTGCAAACTTTTCCCTTGCTAGATCTACAGTTATTTCCAGTTTTCTTCTAATACTGTTTCAATTAGTAGACTGTTTATGCTACAGCATAAATTCTGTCCAGAAATAGCATGCAAATTAGGAGGTAGTCACTTTAGGTATCTCATTTATCTGTTTTGGTTGTGCATTTGAAATACCTACACTTAGTCTGATCTCTCTCTCTCTCTCTCTCTCCATCTCTCTCTCTCTTTTTTTTTTTTCTTTTTTTCCCTTTTTCCCCTTTAAGTAAAGTAAGAAATGACAAAAATCTGAGCTGGATGTTTATATGGAGAGGTAATAGCTGCTGTTGAGTCAATCTGCCAGAAACTCTTACTTCTGTGAATGGAGTCCTTTATTCATTGTGCGATTAAGCAGGGATGTTCCCTGTCCTCCTCTTTTAAAGTTAAAAGCCCAAGMATATAATAGAGAGCATTATTTAACATCTGTCAATCACACCACACAAACARTCCATAAGTTGGGATATTTTGATTATGTCTTATAGCTTATGGATGTGATATTTCTTGCAGTATTTGTATTTTAATTTATTAATGCTTATTAATTTATACTGAACAGCCCTGACTTGTGTACTGCTATGTTGTGTAAATTATTCATGAAAAAAAAAAAAAGAGTTAATCTTCCAAACTTTCCAAAGGTCAATTTAACTGAACATTGTCTTTTCAAAAACATGCTTAAAAGAGAAGAAAAATCTTCACCTCAATTGATTTCATGTTCCATTTTTTTAACTTATGCAAGTGGGCAGTTTGGGTTTTTAGAATCCTTTAGTCTGTAGCATTTTGCTAAATTATTTTTATACATGTTTTTCAAGTTCAAACCCATGTTGTGAATTTTATTAAATAAAAGAATGTTTCCCAACTCATTAGGCAGGCTAGTCTAGACCCGGAAGGTGGGGTAGGGCGCAGTGAGAGAGAAGCACTTTGAGGGCAGGGAAAGCTGCTTACCTTTCCCACCCTCCTGCAAATATGTTCCCACAGTTATGAATATAATTCTCTTTGAAAATCACCCCTGCTGCCTCGCTGAGTCCTGCGGTGCCTCCTACTGTGTCAGAGTCGGGCTCTGCAAAGGTGAGGTTACAGACTCTGGCAACAGCCCCCCAAACCTCTATTTATGTATAAAGAATTCGTCAAGAAAGTTAAAGCAAAACACTTACAGACAGTGACCTTGCATTAAAGTGTGTTTAACCTCCATATATTTACTCTCTTCAAGGAGTAAAGAAGCTTCGATCACTGTCTGGCTTAATACCTTTAGTGGATTCACCTTAATATGCCTCCATGTTTTCATATATACTAGACCTCAGATTTCTCAGATCATGTTTCAAGCCCTTCAGAGGAAATAAAGGCTTTTCTTCCCCAAGGAGCTATTGTGAAATACACTGGAATACTAATGTAAAAAGCAGCAGTTTGTATTAACTCCTCATGTGAATGCTCTCTTCTGCACAAAGAATGCTTCTKAGCAGCTTAGTTTCATCCATTCACCAAGTATACGAGGATTTGGATGATCAAACACAAATAATACTAAAGAAATACTTTTTAAAAAATTATATAATTTCCTTTAAAAATCTGTTCACATTTGAACCAGCTGTACATTATCTTCAGTGGCAGTATTAGCTTCAGGAGTTGCATTTGTTTCCACTTTCCCTCTCCAGTGTTTTGATTCTGTTTAAAGCCAGATCATTTCCCTAACTCAGTTCACTGGGCAGCCTTACAAGTGCTTGTGCTGGTGCAGCAGAGGAGGTGATGTACTCAAGTMGGTGGCTAAATTACCGGGAAGTGAGAGGAATACTTCAAATTGCCACTGATGCCAGCTTGCAGGCGAGTGCCAGCAGCAGTTGCTTGGAGAAGATGCCCTGTGCTCTCTGCTTGCGCTCCGCAGGTGTGGATTTTTGTGGAGTCATGAAGAGGCTAATTAAGGGTTAGTCCCTCTTGTCACGACACTGGAGTGTTGTGTCTGTGGCACATACTTTAATCTCATCATYGTGCAGCTTTCCCGTTGCTATAAGAATTATCTGTGATGCCCTCATACACAGCTGGGTGAACAGAAAAAGGTACAGATGAAAGGAGGGGGGAAGGTAGAAGTCCACGAAAGCAATAATCAGAAGAAATACATTTACAGACACACACTTGCCCTGACCTGAAGAATGGGTCACATTCACTGGATTGGGCTAGACAGGCTTCYAAACAACTACATGGTGAAAATAAATGCAGGACCTGATTTGTGTAGCATTGACTGCAGAAGCTTCCATATTTTTGTAAGGGGAAAAAATTCTGAGTTGGAGTCAGTTAATTAAATATGACTCAATATTCACTGGTGTTCATTAGATTTCTTAAAAGCACTTCTTTTAATTCTTTGTTCTGACAGTTGACTTCTTGCCCAAACTGTCTTGTTTTTTCCATATTTCTGTTTTGTTTTTAGGTAACATTCAATAACCCAGAGTGGTTTTATCAACATGTTGCTATTCATGCCAACGCTACTGAGAAAGAAACTATTATAGATCAGAAGAAAGTTGTCTATTGTCACTGGAAAGGTAGTTCACATACTAAGCTTCAATTTGAGAAAGTATTTCACTGTGTTGCTTCTCACAGAATTCACTTAGTGCTATATAGAGTATAGAAATGTGTGAAATAACTTCCCCAGATGTTTTTCCATCTGTCTAAAATACTGGGGAATGTCAGTACTGAACAGGGTGAGGTATCTTCATAATTCTGCCCATGGATGATGGTGTATCATGCCTGCTCAAACAGATTTTTCATTTGTGTTCTACCACTCAAGATCAGGGATATTTCCCTCACAGCAGCCGTTACTGGAGAACTAACCCTGCTTTTCTTCATCTGTTTCTTTCCTATCTAGGGAATCATAGCTATTGGCATTGCTGTTTCTCTCAGCTCTGTCGTGAGAAATAGCATTTTTATGCACTCTGTGACAAGTGCTAGCTACTTGGTGTGTTACAATTATTGTCACTGCTTCATCAAGGCTGATATTCTGCCTTTGGCTCTGTTGTAGAAGCCACATTCCTCTGGCAGTCTTTCATAGCAAGTGCCTTTATTTTGACTAAGGGCTAAAGTA
This sequence comes from Nothoprocta perdicaria, assembly GCF_003342845.1. Taxonomy (NCBI): domain Eukaryota; kingdom Metazoa; phylum Chordata; class Aves; order Tinamiformes; family Tinamidae; genus Nothoprocta; species Nothoprocta perdicaria. Next base: position 2,699,871 of record NW_020456265.1, on the reverse strand, counting down.
TGGGCTGCAATTTGAGCTGCGTGTCAGTCAGTTTCAGACCAACCAAGTGTAGGGACAGAACCTCTCAAGCAGAAAAGACTTCCTGCAGAATATAATTAGTTTGTTGGACTCTGGTTCTGGAAGAGTTGAATTCAGAACTCACTTTTAAATATGTCGGCTTGCTGTCTTATAAGAGGTATTGGCAAAGTCCTAGCTTGGTCTGAATTGTCTTTGTGAATCCCCCCAAGGCTGAGGGTTCTCAGTTTAGAGTTGCTTTTCCATATTCACTGAAATGCTGGCAGATTCCAATCAGTGGATGCAAGGTGACATCATTTTGTTCCCTTCCCTTCTCCAGATCAGGCAACAAATAAATACATTAATAATAATAATAGGTATGTTGCCTCACCTGGGAATTTGTTGGCTGGGGAACTCACTGCAGTGGCCTGGCAGCATCAAATCTGTAATCCTTAGATGAGCAAAAAATACACATCAATGTAATCATAGCTTTAGAAAATATAAACAGCAAGGAAAGGAAAGCTGAAGGGTTCTGATGGTATAGCCTAGAGAACAGAATGGAAGAAAAGGGAATGTGGAAGATGAATATGGTGTATGTTTAACAAAACAAAAAAACAAACAAAGCAAAAAGGGGTCCTGGCTATTTCACCTTTCCAGAAGGCTTGCTTTCTTCATAACCATTATTTYTATTTGCTAAGTAGAAGATGAGAGACTTATGGCTGCTCCCTCCTATGGGATACGGTAGCACATTCCTTCAGATCTATTGGAAGTTTCCTCTTGAAGAGCGCTCTTGAGCTTCCTGGAAGTCAGCACATTAACCTCCTAGGGATTTCTCCCTTATATCTTGCATATGGATAGCCACAGCTTTCTTCTGGTGCTGTTAATACTAGTTTGGTATCTATAGGACCAGGCCGTTCCTGAGGACCTGGATATTTATAGGCAAAGCTTGTTTGGTGGATAGCTGATTGCATGTGGTTAACCACTGCGTAAATGTATACGTGGAGATGGGAAACTTGAAGATTAGAAAAAAGGTCAGTGAATGGAGTCCTTCGAGATGTAAAGTTAACGTGTAATCTCCATCTCATCTGATTCGCCTGTTCCTCTAGAGATTGTGAAGACTGATGGAGGGCTCTGTTGGGGAGGCAGCAGAGATAGGACAGATGCTATCTCAGTTCTACTGTAGGAACATAGGTGTGGAGTTAACACAAAGAAAAGATGTGAGGGTGGAAAGGTTAGGAACGTGCCCTCTGCAGATTCCAAACTGGATTCT
>NW_020456265.1:2626001-2698597 GCF_003342845.1 Nothoprocta perdicaria | reverse complement strand
CTCTTCTCTTCTCTTCTCTTCTCTTCTCTTCTCTTCTCTTCTCTTCTCTTCTCTTCTCTTCTCTTCTCTTCTCTTCTCTTCTCTTCTCTTCTCTTTTCCGCACGAGCAGCATATCTTGAAGAATTCCAATTACTGAGAAATAATCTTTGACTTTAGAATGGACGTTTGTGGCTTTAAATGCCACATAATTTTTGCAATAGTGATAATTTTCACTATAAAATGCTTAATTTTGGTTTCCTAATTATGTATCAGTAAGCCATAAATATGTATTAGCCTTTTCTTTTTGTACTGAAGAAAAAGGAAAGTACTAGTGTTTATTATTTTTTGTTTTTTTGGTTTAGACTGTTCTGGAGTATTTAAAGGWAAGAACAAGCTGTGTGATCATTTAAGAACCCACACGCAAGAAAGAGTTGTGGCCTGTCCAACTTGTGGAAGAATGTTCTCTAACAACACTAAATTTTTTGATCATGCAAAGAGACAAGTTTCAGAAGATCGTAAGTGGATACGCTTTATTTATTTGTTTATATTTCTTTTAAGAGATTTTGATAGGTTACAATACACATTTAATAAATATTGCTATTTTTCATATGAGCCAGTTGCTTGACAACAGTGTTAACTCCRAAAGAGCGCCAGTTTTCATAAGTCATGGAAGTTCTTTTGCCTTGGCAGTTCTGGTGGATTAGTGTTATGAGGAAAAGCAAAACAAAACAGAACAAAAGAAAACAAAACAAAAAAACCCAAACCACTCTTAGATCTGTGTTTCACCTGGCAGCTGTGGCACCACCACAGACTGGGGTCAAACTCTTCTAGGTGGTGACCAGTGACAGGACAAGGGGTAATGGGTACAAACTGAAACACAGGCAGTTCCATCTCCATGAGAGGAAGAACTTCTTCCCTGTGAGAGTAACAGAGCGCTGGCACAGGCTGCCCAGGGAGGTTGTGGAGTCTCCTTCTCTGGAGATCTTCCCAACCCGCCTGGATGCCGCCCTGTGCCCCGTGCTCCGGGTGTCCCTGCTGGAGCAGGGGGTTGGACTGGATGATCTCTAGGGGTYCCTTCCAACCGCAGCCAGGCTGTGACGACGCTGCCTCCCGTCCCTCCGTGCAGAGCAGGGCATTCCACCGATAGAGTGAAACTGCCTACGAGTGGGAGAGGCTGCTGATTGTGAAGAGACAACTTTCACTAGAACCAGGTTTGGATTACAAAATCTCTGCAAGTAAGCACAATGATCATTTAACTACTTTCAGACGAAAGTATTTTCTTCATCAGAACATTCCCTACCTCAACAAACCATATCATACTTTCCCATATGCTAAAAAGCAACGGAAAAGCCTGATTTTTTTTTCTTCTGTTTTTAAATGCTTGGMATATGTTTAGGAATTTTGGATTTTGCCAAAGGGAAACATTCTAGGCTATTGATATAAGAGCTCAAATTTCAAACTGCTGGCGTTTTTTGCACAACTTACTATCCTGTTGAGATAAAAATTAAATGACTAGTGAAGAATCCTYTTCACTGAGCCTAAACTGAAGGGTGAAGTGTATTGGTCATGGAAAGAATACCCAAACTGTCTCAGTGTTGCGTTAGTTTATTCACCAAATTGGCAGCAATAGGTAATTTASTCATATACTTTTAATTAATTATTTGGATTGTCATTAAATATTTTCTGTTTAAATTCAGAACAAATATTTGYTTGCCAGAACTGTGACAAGCGCTTCGCCAACGAAAGGCTGCTACGAGATCACATGAGGGGACATGGTAAGTCACAGCTTTTAAAAATAAAATATGCTTTTCTCTGACTTACTCAGAGTTAATAAAGTRACTTTATATCAGCTGAGAAAATTAATATACAGAATAAGAGCACCTGGGTTACAGCTGCTAGAAAGCAGAAATTTTATTGCCACTCTGAACCAGCGGACTTCTTCATGCCTTCCAATAAAAATGTTTGGAGGGGTGTCTGTGTGAGCTTCTCTATTCTGCAGTAGCTTCCCATGTTGATGCTTGTTCTTGAATCCATGTTGACTTGCCCTCACAACTAGGGATGTGGTTAAAGTCCAAGCTGCGTTGTAGCTTGGGATGCAACTTTGCTCACTTTGCAGTACCTAGTCAGCCTCATTCGAATGCTGCAGCCCTTCATTGACCTAACCACAGTCTCCCCAAGGTCCCCAAATTATTCCCACAAGTTGTACTGCAACAGCTATGACTTGCTGGGAAAGAATCCTAAAGCAKCTAAGCACATGAAAACCTGGGATGCTGCTCTCAGACATGCAGGAAGCAGAGAGGCCAAGAGGTGGCTGCGTCTTTGCCTTGGGAGCGGGGAGGGATGTTTGAGCTGGGTAGCCGGAGCTGGGTGGCACTCATGTGGGCTRTGTGAGCACAGAGGCAGCTTGGGACAGACTCACCCAGGGCACATTCTGCTTTTTCAGTCTCAAACAAGATTTGGTTTTCACGGTTTGCAAATCAATACCTTCATGGTTAACAACTGCATATTTGTTTTGGTACTTACTGTGTGCCACTAGGGCAGACTACTTTTATACATAAATGGTTTTACAGTTGACATGCATCTGACTAAAATACTTCCGTGTTTTTATGAGAAAATAGAGATTTTTGTTTTGTCTTGTGTACTAGGTTAATTTTCTTCCTTTGTGTCAAGGTGGTTTTGGATAGAAAATGGAATCTGTTCGAACTTGTTTCTGTTAGCTAGTGAAGCCATTTAAATATGCTGATTCTCTTAGCTAAAGCATAACACACATTAAAATGAATTGATACTTTAAATAAAGGACATAGCTAACTGAACTATTTGTTTCTGGACATTCTGGCTGCACATAAGTATTTGTCATAGGTGGACTGTGCGATATGCCCTGCTCCCTTGGTCTCCTGGTAATTCAGAACCTGTCTTCACAGCCAGGAAAATCAGATGGTGGCTACACCTAGAAACAAGGAGAATATGAACCAGTGTCCCAGTAAGCCACGGGGAAGCAGCTGAATGTAAAATCGGCTGAGGAGTCTGGGATCCCGGCCTAAATCCCTCTGTTTAGGCATAATCTAAATCTTTTAAAATATTGTATTCTCTTATTTACCCAATTCATGATTCAGCATTTTTTAAATTTTTTGGTAGCACACTCATCTGTTAGTGCAGTCATTCTCAKATTCTTACCCAGCAGATTTAATAATAGCTTTCTGGCACAGATAAATATTGACATTTTCTTTCAAATAGGCTACCTAAACAGAATAAATTATTCTGAAATAAAATGCAATATGAATGTAGAGTGCTGCAGGTATTCTGAGATCATTCCTCACCTGGACACGTTTACACATCAGAAAAACAAAAAGTGAATAGTCTGTTACTATCATTTCAAGCAACTGTCGAACTTCACAAGCGTAGTTTTCTAGATTAAGATATTCTGTATTAGTTTCCTACATGAAGCGGGGGGAAAATATGTTTTGTCTGATTTAAGATAAGCTTTGAGGGAAAATATCTATACAGGGAGCAATTCCAGAGAAGATACAGCACATTATATTTACTTTTTTTTTTTTCTGAGAATATATGAGAGTTTTAACTCCATTTTTTTTTCAATGGCCAACTGTAACGCATTAGGCAGATTATAAAACAGTATGTTGTTTCAAAGCACTGTATATATCAGATTTGCCTGCATCCTATTTTTTTTTTATTGTGATTCCTCCCATTGCAATCATTGTATGTAGCAAAGCAAGCATTTGCTCAGCTTAAAAGGTTACAGAGCTGGCTGCCAAGCTGCCAGAGGTTCTGCCCTGCTGCAAAGTTACCAGAATAAACCTGCCCCTCTGCCTCRGCCTTGGCAGTTTGTAGTCTGGCATCTCAGCAAGCACCTACCACTATTATACTTAAAGCAAATATACCGAGTGTGAAATGGGGAGGTGGAGGGCAGACACTCAGTCCTTCTGCCACCTGCTTAGGGGAGTAATACCTTAAACACCAGAAGCAGATTTGCCAGGGCTTGCCTGTCAAGAAGGCCTTCAGGCAACATCCACCTTTTAGGAATCCTCCCCAAGTGCCACGGGCAAGAAGATAATCATCCTTCTTATTAGAGCCTAGAGAGTGAAACATGATCCTCTACATCTTTTCATCTTTTTCCCTTACCTTTCATTTTTTGGAAGGTAGTTTGAAACATTGCAGTATTGACTACTATTTGACTACCATCTTCGTTATGTCTCCATGCCACTTTTAGCTCCTTTTTTTTTAATCTGTACGTATGACAGTCTGTGAGTTTAATATGAACTTTTAATATGAGTGTTTATTAAAATGTCCCTGCCATAAGCCATAGCAGCCTGACCATCCTGGAGATGCTGTGAGAGAGAGCTGAAAGGGTCTGTCTTTGCAGTGAGCCGCGTGACGTGTCCGCTCTGCGACGCGGCGTGCGCCAGYGTCTCCGCACTCAAAGCGCACACCAGATTCCGGCACTGTGACCAACGGCCCTTCCCCTGTCACCTCTGTGCGAGCGGGTAAGAGGGTCTGCGGCTCTAGCTAAGTAAAGGGAACTACCAAACTGAACTGGTGTTTTATATAGGGGTTAGTAAGGATAGGAAAAGCTTTCAACCGCTATAGTAAACTCTTCCAAAAAAAAAAAAAAAATCAAACAGATTGATGTCTTCAGATGTTGAAACAGTTCATAAACTTCTGGTAGAAATAGGACTGATGTGTTAAAAAGTAAATTTTCTCAGCAAGGGTATGTGTATTATCAAATGGTCATCACGACAAGTTGAGATATGTAGCGACAGTGCCTTAAACTGTTTGGCTTGCTTTTCTAAAAGATTGCTGGCTGTTTCCTGGGGGAGTCACAGTCTTCTCCTTGGAGTGATTGTCCTGCCACAGGCTCGCTACACTTTTTGCTGTCCTCTGTGGTGTTTTTTTCATGGTGGTTTCTTTTCTGCTTTCATCACATGGAAGTTAACAGCAGTGAAATAGAAAGTGGGCTTGAGGTGTGATGGACTCAGTTGCATATACAAACACTGGTAGAATTATGTATGACTTCAACAGAGAAGATGGAAAGTTCAACCTTTGTATGTTGGAAGTGGGATAAAGTGAACAAATGGGCAAGTATTTTTGTGTTCACACTGTGGGTGGACAGAAGGAAATAAACTGAATTTGAAGACCWCAGAGGATGAAGTGACTGTCCAGCTCCCAGACAAGAATTTTCTCTGTGTGAACAGGGAACAAAGAATGATGTTTTGCAATAYGGCTGGGGAAAAATTTGCTAGATTTGGACATGGTCTGGATGTGTGGGAAGAAAGAAGGAATGGAAAATAAAAYTCAGAGCACATCAAAGAGATGTCTGTATTATCCCCTTTTCACAGGTGGAAAAACTGAGGTAGAGAAGAGAAATGATTTACACATGTTCAGCTTTCACTTGTCATTGTAGGAGCCAAAAAATAGTTCCTCACAGTCCTAAACATTAACCACAAAACTACTCCTCTGTACTATTATATCTGTTATTTGTTTTACCTTGTTTTTAGTTTTAAGAATGCTTACGATCTGCATAAACATGTTGAAACACACAATGATTCAGATGCCTACAGCTGTGATGTTGAAGGATGTGGTTTTACCTCACGGACTTTGCAGACTCTGAGATGGCACTGCAAGAGAGCACACGCGGTAGGTCTRTTAAACACAGGAATAAAATATACTGCTACGATCGAGACTGAAGCTTCAAGTTTATGTGTGTTTAGTTTCATGTGAATGCATGAAATATGCCACTTAGCCACAAATCAGGTGTTTATTTGTACATGAACTTTTAGAACTTTTGAAAAAGTTCTTTTTCAAGCCTTATGCAAATACTTCACTCATGCTTACCTATAGATTTTGAGYGCTAACTTTTAAGTGCATGCAGTTGCATGCTCAGTATTGAATTCCGGCCAACCTCTCACTCTTTTTTTTTTTTCCCCCTTTAGATGCTAATCCTGCTAATCCTAATCTGCAAAATCAAAATATTTCAGGGATTAGAATCCAATGTCACCTTTCTCCTTATGTTGGCACTCCACTCCATTGAACTAATACATTACACCAAACCAGAGAAACTGCAAAATTTGTRAAGCGTGCAACACTTTCAGCTGGGCAAGTCTTTGGGTACAGCTTTAAAATACATTTTTGGCTGCTATAGTTTGTGTGTCTTTGTTGCCTCTTTTTTCARCTTTCTGAGCTATGATCACCACTATATTATAAAACAAATATGATTTAGTGGAAGTTATATACCACCTTCTTACTGAAGACATCTGTAGTACTCAAGACTGTCCAGGAGATTTCCACATACATTGGGATTCCTTAAAACTTCTCCTAAAACCCATCAAATTTTAGACTTTTTAGGAAGTTAGCGTCAAGAAAGTTTTGACCTAGTGTGTTTTGCCCCATTTCAAAAAATACTTTTTTTTAATATATATATATATGTGAACTAGCCTTAAATGACTTTACCATWTCTTTCCAAGCGTGATGGTGTTCTGAAATACAAATGCCACATCTGTCAAAAATGTTTTTCCTGGAGTTATACGTTGACCTTGCATCTTCGAAACGCTCATAAACTCAGCTGCCGTTCTCGTTTCAGGTATGTTAGCAGCTGATTCTTCTTCAGAACATAAAATAAAATGCTCTTTTCTTCTAGATTTTGTTTAAGAGGACTCAAGTATTTAATGTTGTCTTAAGTTTGATTCAGCTTTAAATGCTCCAAGCATAAAACAAGTTATTTTTAAGGTTTCATAAGGGTGACAGAAAGCCTCGTGTAAAGCTAGTTGACTCAAGGGAAAAAAAGCCCGCTATTATAACTTTTATCACTAGAAAATTCTCTTAACCTATTTTTTTGAAAGAAATTTGTTGACAGTTTAAGCTGGGGAGACTTGCTCTACATACCAATATCTTTTGTGGTATGAACAGCTTCCACTCTCCATTTTGGAATAAAGAAATCTGGTTAATAAAATATAATTGTTTAAAAAATATAATAATAAATAATAAAAAATATAAATTATATAACGATAAAAATATAATAATAAATAATAAATAATAAATAATAATTAATAAATAATAAATAATAAATAATAAATAATAAATAATAAAATATAAACTATCTCTTCTGTTCAGTTATGTATATATGCTTAAAAACTACTTGTTGAAGCTCTGTTACCCGTGTGTCTTTGCATAGTGTGTCTTTTGAGTGCAACCTAATGCCTAGCAATCTGATTCAGCATTTAATTGTCAACATTTTCAGTTTCATTAATTGGATGTTGTACTCATTTTCTGCTATAAAAAAATAATTTTTTAACCTGTGTTTTCAATATTTTCAATTTTATTTCCTTAGATATAAAGAAGATGAGGAGGGATATGCGAAACTGAATGTAGCAGTATGCAATGCGGTTACAGGTTTAGGTCAGACTCCTAATAAGAAGATGGAAATGAAGAAGTCTTTGGTAAGGCCAAATAGTCCTGCAAGAGGAAGAGGGGACTCTTGCAAAAAAGACACTTCAGCTGTAGAAGAGCCTTTCACACAACTTCAGCCGTGGTCTCAAGCTACYGAAGAAAATGTTCTGGTGGAAACGGAGCCGTGCGCAGAGGAGCCCGTGTACTCGCAACTGCACGCTGCKGCCGAGCTCTCGGAAAGCTCTTTCATTCTCAGTGGAGGTGATGAGGCAACACCACTGAATGCAAGTGAAAAACTAGTAGGAATGGAACTGGGCTTGGGAATTCACATCACATTTTAGAAACCAACCCTTTTTGTGGGGGATTTTACTATGGAAAGTAGCATCTTCAGAAGATGAAGATTTTTTTAAAAAACAAAATGCATAAAAGGATTGTCAAAATGTACATATAATACTGTGTGTTTTTTGGATGCTTTCATATTCAGTTATTTTAATGTGCTTAGAGAATATATGCATGATGCACCTTATTATGCATTACTTGCATTTATAGCCTTTTAGATAAGAAAGTTTTAAATTTCATATATTCATATAACATATATAATATATAACATGGATATATATTCATATTTGTTTTTAAATTAGTATAGTTGTCAGGGAAAAGCATTGAGCAAATGCACTAGACAAACAGTTTTAACTGGTAGGTAATATAAATAAATAAAAATAAAAATAAAAATAAAAATAAAAATAAAAATAAAAATAAAAATAAAAATAATATAAATATAAATATAAAAATTTGATTAGCTCACTATCTTATTTATTAGAAAACAGATAACAGCTTGTGAAATAGTTATATATAAAACTTACAAAGTTTTAGACAGATTTTTAGCTTAATTTAGTAACTTCAAATATTTTTCAACAGTTATTAGAGAGACTTTAAAACTACAATGTATTGTTATGAACATGAAAATGTTATGTGTAAATAATAATATAAATATTGATAGAGCTCACTTTAAAAMATATATACCATTTGATATAAYTGAAATTTTACAGCTATTGTTGGGTGCTACAGGTACAATGACTTGCAAGAAAATGAAAGATACTGGCAGCATAGCTAAGTGGGCCTAAATTTTTTAATTTATTTTCAGAAATAGTTCCACCTAGCTATGGTTGTTCTCACCTGTTAGGCTCAGAGCTGGCAAAGATATTTATTTAATTATTTTTTGTATAAAGAATATAGCAAAAAGATGGGCATCTTTCATCGCAGTGAAAATGAGAAACCAATGAGCTCTCCAACTAAAATATCTGAGACTTGAACACGTGAAAAGGTATTATTCAGCCAACTAGAAAATTAACTTACAATGTATTAGCAATTACAAGCCAATTTCCCTTGGGGACCCAGAAATATTCCCAGAGCCTGGCTGGCTGTGCCCCTCTGAGAGCAATTCCCAGCGCGTTGGCAGAGCAGCGTTGCGCCATCAGCACATCCTGAGCGCTCATTTCCGTGTGGACAAGCTGCTACTGGCAGCCCAGCCTGCAAAGGGGTGAGTCCCCAGCCGGCAAAGACGGGAGCGATACTCCAGGATGGGAACAGGACGAACAAAAATGCGTCATCTGAAATGGAAATGAGCTTCTCGTGTAAGCGTGGGGCAGCCAGGGATTCCGCGGCGCCTTTATTTGGCAGGAGCTGCACGGTGCCTTTTCTGCAGAAACCCGGCCCTTCACTSCAGCAGAGCCTGACCTGAGCTGGCTGCCTGCCGCTGTCGCATCCCAGCTGCGTGGACACTGTAGGGACAACTGTGTGCTGGGATAGGGGCGCCTCGGAACCAGCAGCCCCTTCCCTGCTCCCCTCCCTGCTCCAGGGAACAGACTCGCTGCTGCTTTGGCTTCACAACCTGCACCTCAGAACCACACCATTCCGCAGTTTTTAGCAGGAGAAGGAGTAAGGCCCATCACAACTACAGGCAGATGAAAACCGAAAGGTATTAAAAAATCCTTCCCGTTGCTGCCCACCTTTTTCTTCGCTTTAGAAGTCCCTACTTGAATGTTTGTGCTTTGCAGACAGCTGAGAGGTTAGTGCGCAGGTTTTCCTCTTACTAAACCTGCCAAACTCCAATTTGTGGCAGTTCAGCTGATGTTTCAGGAGCAGCGGAGCCACCTGCGCAGCGGGGGCAGGCCAGACAGATGTGGGTGGCAGCCTGATTTTAATCTGCCTTTGTTCATGAATCCAAGCCCCAGCCTTTCTAATGCTTTACAGTACAGGTGAACCTGAGTCACGTTTCTCTGGGCAATGAAGAGGTACCACTATAGCCCCTGGGATTTCCCCTGCTAAATATCAAAGGCCTGCTGCAAACARCAGAGGTGCTAAYACTTCCCAAAGASAGTCCTTTATAATGGAAAGTATTAGTCAACCAAAATACAGAGGAGTCTTTTCCAGATCTTCTGTACTAGTTTACGAGAAGCCTCTAATCCATTATGCAGCAGTTTGGTCCTTTGGGCAGATCCCGGGCWGGCCTGATAGGCGTTTGCTGCCTTGGGTGCAAGCTGAGCTGCAAGCACGGAGGTTAGTTTAGCCAAAGCTTTTCCTGGGATCAGGGCCTCGCGTGGCAGATCCAAGCCTAGCATTACACATCTGAGCTGTGCAGCAGTGCCGGCAGGGTAAGGATATGGCCTACAGCTTCCAACGTGGATTGCCACAACGTCCTGTGGGCTGTTAAATGCATATTGGAAGACAGAAGCAACTGCGAGGCACAGAATGCAATGATCATTAATGGAAAGTGATTTCTTGACAATCATATTTTAGAGTAAGTCCCCTTGGTTACGCTGCTTAATGACAGTCTAGAGGTTTGTTTTACCMTTGCCTCGGTCTGCTTAACTTCACTGTTACAATTCACAGGGCTTGCATTCGCACAGGGGCCCTAGGAAGCTTTGAGCTGACTTTTAAATTGAACTTCCTGATCCGATGGATCAGATTTAGGGTTTATGTGCATACGCTAGTTTGTGTAGAGGGGTGGTTGGCATCACTGTGGGTATTACAATAGTAATTGGAGACAGTGGATTTCAAAGTTGTTTCTCACAGTGGGGCTTTTGTTTTTTATTTAATTTGGGATTTAGGTGTTTTTAAGGTTGTGGCTTGCCATGCACAGCCAAATAAAATACTCCTCTGAACGAAAGCAATTGGGCGGGGAAGTCCCTTTTTTTTGATTTCCACACCAAGCGACCAGTTCTTCACATGGCTTATCTACACCAAATAACTATAAACCCACTCATTCTGCCAGCCAGTTCCTGCCCCATTCGCAAGGTTRTTCCCAAGCGCTTCTCCAGGCCGGATGCCACTGGGCTCACAGTGCCGCTTCATGTGGGTCCCAGGGACGACACAGGTGACGCGAGCTGCCACCCGGCTCCATGCCGTGGSGCAGGCAGCGAGCAAAGCTCGACCCCGAGACGCGCATCCGAGAGCGAGGAAGCTCTCTGAGAAAGGCAGAATTATGCGCTGGGATCGGCGGGACCCAGCTGGAAAAACAACTTCTTCCTGCGCGCACGGGCTGTGAGGTGGACGTGACTCATGCGGGACTTGTTCTCGCACAGCCAGATGGGGAGATAAGGCTCAGCTGGCAGAGCTCTCTCACAGCCTGTACGACTAACAGCGTAATTCCTAGCAGCGTAATTCCCCGGCCTGGCCAAGACGGAGTGTCTGCAGGTGTCCCCGGCGCRGGCAGCAGCGGGACGGCGCCTGCCTGGGAATGCGGCTGCCCGCGCCGGGAAGCAGGAGGAGAGCCGGCCGGGAGCGCGCGCGGAACCCCCCGAGCCCGCAGCGAACACCGCTGAGCTCTCGTGCACTCCAAAGTGCTTCATCCACCTGTTTGTATTTGCCTTTTTATTTTTTTCTTTATACAGCTCTCTACTATCCCAAACGGAGCTGATAACGAGATGCATGAGATCGTTAAATACTTCTCAGTTAAATTCCTGAATGCAGAGCTAGTATTATTGTTATTGCACAGCAAGAATGTTAGCAAAAATCGGTAGTTCCTAAGCAGTTATGAAAAAAAAAGCACTGTATTTTTCTCTTAGGCAAAAGAAAAAAGTTCAAATCTGGATCTTTAAAAAGATTAATATTTTGCGTATTTAAAGTTTAGCATTTGRGAGATGAGTTGTTGTCATGCTCTGTTAATGCTTATGTTAATGCTTATAATTCCCTGAATTGAGACATATTAAGAGCCACCTCCAAGGTCTACTTAAAGCCCAGAAGCATTTTTTTTTCTTACTAGAGCACACCAAATACAGAATATGTTACTTACTGTCTCTACAGTGAGGTCCCTATGTGATCTTGAGCAAATTACGGTATGTCTCTGTTTCCTGCCTCTAAAAGAGCTCCTAATTTTACAAGAAAGTTACAAGATACTTATCAATTTGTGTTCTGAATCTGACCGGTTCAGATCTTATAGTAATAAGCATTAAAAACATGCTGATAAAGGACCAAGCCTAGTCCCCAGTGTGCCACTGCCTGGCAAAATTAACCCTATTTCATGGCTTAATTTTGTAAGTTCAAACCAATTTCCAAAGGGACGGATTCTGGGGGCTCTGAGCAGGCAGAGCGTCTACTAAGGTAAACACCAACCTGGAGAAATTCCTCTGTGTGCCTGACGTGTGCAACACACGCAGTCCAGTGGAAGTGTGTAGCAGGCGACTTCCATAGGATACCTATGCCGTAGTTTATGTTGTTGCCTTTTCTTCCAGTGCAAAAGTTGGTGTGAGAATTCCCACCTTCTTCCCGCCTGTCGTTTTCTCCCTCCAAACTGCACTTCACCCTCTCCTCAGGTGTTCTTGGGGCTCCACTATAAACCAAATCAACTGGGAATGTCCTAAGGGAAGYTGGCCACCGCATCTGTTCCCATGTGCAGTGATGGACATCGCCTTCTCCTCCCATGGTTTTCTTGCAGCTCACTTGCCTCCCTGCGTGCTGGCAGTAACGAGCACGTGGTGAATCAGTCCGGCTCTGATCCGTCTCACCAAGTTCTTACAAATCATTTATTTTTCCTGTGAAATGACTGAGCTGATTCAGTTACCACGTGAATGTTAGTACAACCGCCTCATTACCGGTACCGGCACGAAAGAGGCCACGTGAACATGGATCTAGCGGGGCTACATCTGCGCGTCCTTTGGTGACAGCAGTCCTAGATTGACTTAAGCCAATAGCAGTATTGTATCATATGCGTATAAAAAGCTAAATACCGCTCAAATGTTTGCAGAGAGCAGGTATAGGTGTGTTTATATCTTTTGAACAGAAGCAAAACATTTTATCTGTATAGTGTAGGACATACGATTTGTTGAAGCTTTAAGTCATTTTAGGTCAGACACATCAGGCAAGCCCTTCAAATGTTATTTGTTCTAGATGTTTGTTTGTTCTAGAAAGAGAAGGCTTCAGTACTGTATTAAATCCCGATCTCTGGTAGGACTGAAAAATGCCGCAAGGCAGAATTAAACTGAATAAGGGAAGAGTTTTCTCTGCAACGCCACTGCTAGTGTATGTGCACAGGAGAGCAGGACCTACACAGGACCGATTACCCTGCCACAAGAAGRTACGCTGGTTAGACAGACAGTTATTTCCCTTTGATAAACCTAATGCTCTGACTGCTGCCAACTTCCCAAATGTCACCAACCAAACCCCCTGAGGTTGGGCAGCCATTCTCTGAACACCTTAGAGTGATCTGTATTTACAGGCCCAGCCCAYTCAAAAGCACGGAAGTAATCAAGTCTCTTTGACCATCTCTTTTCATGTTCCGTCTTGAGCTGGTGTTCACAGAGCTAATTCCCAAACCACAGTACTGGTAAAATGGACTATAAAATATATAGTCCATTTCTTCCTTAAACTTAACTTCTAGTGTCAAATAATTGCAAACTGCATTTCCTGCAATTTGTTTCGTTTCACAGCTTTGGGTAAGTTCCCAGTGAAATAAGAGTTTCAGTGGTAAAACATTACACTAGTGGAGTCCAGTATTTGGTGTGCAGTTTGGAGCAGGCCCTGCGCACCTCCGGAGGGAGCACTGCCCGAGGCCCTGGCCCTGCAAATTGCCTCCATCTGAGCAGGGCTGCTGCCCTGCTTCACTTCAGCAGAGCATGGAGGTCCCACCACGCTCATCCAACTGCCGTCACAAAAAGAACTAGGATGACAGAAGGATGGAAATGGAGAAGGAGGTGAATAGAGGTATACCATTGGGTTACATGGGCGGCCTAAGGGCTTGTCTACACATACATTTATTTCTTATTCCTGATTTTTTTTTTTTTTACATCCAGACCTTCTCATTTCAGAGTAGTGTTCAGTTTAATCGAGAGTAGGTTAAGCAGGAACAGTTCAAATTGCCTAGAAAAAAACCTTGAGTCTGATACTGACTTTTAAAGCAAACATGAGCTTTATTAACATAAAGACATGCTAGGCATGCAGGTCAGGATGCAGGCAGCAATAGAGTCTCTTAGGATTATCACAGAATCACAGGATGGTTGAGGTTGGAAGGGACCCCTAGAGATCACCCAGTCCAACCCCCTGCTCCAGCAGGGACACCCAGAGCACGGGGCACAGGGCGGCATCCAGGCGGGTTGGGAAGATCTCCAGAGAAGGAGACTCCACAGCCTCCCTGGGCAGCCTGTGCCAGGGCTCTGGCACCCTCACAGGRAAGAGGTTCTYCCTCACATGCAGGTGGAACTTCCCTGCAGACATCTTTTCAGCTGCTGTATCTCAGTGACAGGTTAAAGCTTCTTCTCTCTTGACCCAACTCCTATAGTAGCTGCAACTAGATCCACAAAAGGATTCGGGCATTGAAATCTACAGCTGTGATCAGCAGAACCCCTAATGCCAGAAGCAGCTGAAAGCCACAGACACGTCAGCTCTTGGCAGCGTGGTTTTCCAGAGCCCGGGAACGTGGCTGCTGAGCGTGCCCGGGCAGACTCCGGGCCCCACACTTGTCCTCCGTCTCCACGAGCCGGGCCGGACGCGCAGATTGAGGGTTTCTCCGTCCCTCGCCAGAGGGATGCAGCTCAGACGAGGTTCCCAGAGCTGGCCCCGTTTGAAGGAAAAGGGAAGGAATGCAGCTGTTGCTGCTTCCTCCCCTTTTATTTAACGGCCTAATTGCGCCAGCTCAGCCCGCGCCCGCCTTGGGCCGCATCGCCGTTGYGCGAGGACGACACACATGTGCTGCGAGCGGGGCGCCACGGCCGCCGCCTCGGGGCTGCCCCACACCGTGACTCCCACGCGCCRGGGCTGACCCACACCGCGATCCCCGCGTGCTGGGGCTGCCCCACACCGCGATCCCCACGCTGCTAATGGCGGAAATGCAGGAGGGAAGAGTCTGCGAGGAGGAGGCCACCGCAGAGCAACCCCGACAGAGGGGAGAGCCGCCCTTGGAGTCACAGAATCCTTATGGTTGGGAAAGACCTGGGAGGCCACAGAGTGCAGCCACAAGCCCCTCAGCGCCTCATCCACACGTTTCCCGAGCACTGCCAGGGGCGGTGACTCCACCGCTTCCCAGGCAGCCTGTTCAGTGCTTCTCCACTCTCTCCTTGTAGCATTTTTCCTACTATCCAACCTGAACCTCTCCTGGAGCAACTTGAGGCCACTCTGAGCCCCACAATAAGCCTGCCACCACCGTGCCTGCTAAACCCTGCCCCTAAGTGCTGTATCTATATGTTTCTTGCTCTCTTATGTAACACTGTTGTGTCCAGCAATGACGGCCCCAAACCCTTCTCCCTTCGGGGCGACACAGCCGCTCCGGGAAGCGTCCCGCCCTGGGAGGCTTTTCCAGCGCTTCGCAGCTCCTCCGGGAGCAGAGGGAAGGGAGGGCACCCCACAGCCGGCCCGGGACACTCGCCCAGCCTTGCCAGGCGCGTCCAAGCCGCGGCATTCACCCCGGCACCAAGAAATACCCYGGGGGCTCTTCCGAACCTCCAGCCCCACGCCGATCCAACATCACACAGTCTTAAACAAAAAATAAAAATTAAAGTGTATATATGTATATAGTGCTCGGTACATAGGCATATAGCCCTGAGCTCGGCCGAATCAAGCTCCGGGGGCAGTAAGAGCGAGCACGGGTTTAACAGAGCGCGTCAGGCTGCGGGACCGGCCGGGGCGCGGGGTCGGGGTCGGGGCCGGGCGCGGGGGGKCCCCGGGCCCGGCCCCGACCCCGACCCCGCGCCCCGGCCGGTCCCGCTTGGTCCCAGTCGGTCCCAGTTGGGCCCTGTTGGGGGGTGGCGGCCCAGGAAGTGTCGTCAGGCCCCGCTCCGCCCCCGGCCGCCCTGACTCACCTGGGCCGGGCCGGGCGCGCAGCGCTGCGCAGAGGCGAGCCGAGCCGAGCCTAGCCGAGCCGGGCCGGGCAGCGCGGGGCCATGGCGCGGGAGGGCGGCTCGCCCTGGGCCGCGGGGCTGCTGCGGGCCTTCGAGGAGGGCGAGTTTGGCGGCTGGGAGAAGATCGGCTCGGGCGGCTTCGGGCAGGTGTACAAGGTGCGCCACCTGCACTGGAAGACGTGGCTCGCCATCAAGTGCTCGCCCAGCCTCCATGTGGACGAGAAGTAAGGGACGGGACGGGAGCCTCGGAGMGGGACGGGAAGCTCCCAGGGCAGGGAGCCCCGGCGTTTCTTTCCCCCGTGCGTTTCTGTGCTCGGCTCAGCCTGCGGAGGCCGGTGCAGATGCAGCYGAGTGCGCCCGAGAGCCGCTCAGGCGCGACTCTGCCCCGCCGCTGCAGCTATTTATCATTATTATCATTATYATTATTATTATGAAGGAGCAAAGCAAGGGGGTCGCCCCGGGCGCAGCGGAGGCAGCGCCGCAGTCGGGTGTCCCCGGGCGGACACGGTCCTGGTGGYGCTCGCGGGAGCCCAGCGCAGCTTTCGTTAAATGGTGCGCGGGAAATGTGCAGATGAGGCGCTCCGGGACGTGGCTTAACGGGTGTAGTGGTGAGGGGCTTCGGGCTGGACGCGATGGKCTTCATCCAGAGTCTTCTCCAGACATAATGATTCCATGAACTGTGTCCAGAGGGGCCAGCCGCCCTTGGGAGCAGGCTGAGCTGCTCGGCCGCTGGGAGAGCGTTGGGAGCAGCAGCCGTAGCGCAGCCCCTGCCTGCCCCTTGGAGCATTTGGGGAGGGTTTTGCCCTCCCTGCTTGTGCCAAAGTGCAGCACCCGCTCCACTGACAGAGGGAGCGCAAAAGGAGCGAAAAGGCGGGATGGGGCCAGGTGGAAGGGGGTTGCTCGGGGCCGCAGCGCCCCCCTGCAGCGCGCGCCCCGCGTGGGGTGCCGCCGCCCTGGGCGCTGCCCTTGCGGTGGCCTCGCGGCGAGCGAGGCCGGCGGCGGCGATGGCAGCGTTGGCCGCGCTCCGCAGCCCCGGGCTGTGCTGTCTTTCAGGACCCGGTGCTGAAAGGAGACCTGCTGGCCGAGGTGTCCGCAGGCCGCAGCTTGGGGCCSGCCGGCGTTCCCGCCACCGGGATGCCCCATTCCCAACGGGGCAGCCTCGCGCGCGCCGCACGTGAAGGTGCTGCAAGGTGGGAACCTCCTGCAGCTCCTCTCCCTCTGCCACCGGCCCGCGGTGGAGACGGGACGGTCGGCCTGCGTGTGATGTGGGCCTGTAGCGTGGGGGTCTAGGGGAGGAAGGTCATCGGAGGCGCCTGTAGAAGCGTCCGTCCCTTCCGAAGGACGGGACCCCGCAGGTCAGCGTGTGTGTGCGGAGTGAACGCGGCCGGGTCGCGTTCGTGGAGCTCTTGCAGCTCCGCCTGCAGCTCCGGGGACTTTGCCAGCTCRCGAGCTGATTCTGCAGCACGTTTTTGGTGTGGGGCGGTTCGGTCACAAAGGGTGTCCCATGTTGCAGCCCCTGCAGGAGGAGAGGACAAKTTTCCCCCAGGATTTGTCCAGGGTTGCTAGGATGGGGGAACCTCTCACACATTAGCTGATTTGCTGGCTTTGCTGTAGGCAAGGCTGARAGGATGCAAGGAGAGTTGAAAGGCTCTTCCCTTAGAAGAGGAGAGGGGGAGTTTGAAACATGCAGAGGGTGACTGGGATGTCTGTGAACCTGATAGAAAAGGTGTCAAAGCCACAGCTTTGAGGTTGTTCTGGAGTAGCTTGCAAGCCCTCCTAACTTTCTTAAGCTTCAGACTGTTTTTCAGACGTGATGATTATTGAGGCCTGGCCAAAAATTGGTGTAGCAAACAAATTTCTCAGTTACAATGGAAATGTCTCTTAAAAGTAAGCAGAAAACTTACTGCACTTTTCATTTGCAGAATATGCTTAGAGAGTATTCCCCAAAGCAGACATTGTGCCTCGAATCTGATGCAAATCAAACTTATTTAAGGTACAAATTCATATTGAAGACATATAAGAAATATATCCCATTCACATACTTGATCTTATGCTGCTTCTGTTTTTGTTGGAAGTTTGCAGAAAATWTATCCAAAAGCTGATTTTTACAGCCCGAGGCCAATGTTGGGTAGAGAAGAACCTCRGGATGCTCAGTAATAGAAAGTTCAGCGTCCTGAGCCTTGGGAGGTGTAACTCCTTGTACCAGGCCAGGCTGGGAGTCAACAGGCTTGCAGAGAAGGGCCTGGGAGTCCTGGTGGTCCAGCTGACATGGGCCATCAATGTGCTTTTTTAGCAAAGAACAACCCCCTTTTCTCTGGGCTGTATTGAGAACGTTGTCCGCAGGTCAAAGGAGTTGATCCTTGCCCTCTGCTCAGCCCTGGTGAGGCCTCATCTGGGGTGACGTGTCCAGTTCTGGGCTCCCCGGTAGCAGAGAGCCATGGAGTGTTGGTGGGAGCGCAGAACAGGGCCTCTGAGATGATGAAGGGGCTGCTCCTCTCGTGAGAGGAGAGGTTGGGAGAGCTGGGCCTGAGCAGCCTGGAGAAGAGCAGGCTGCGGGGGGACCGATCGGTGTGCATAAGTATCGAATGAGAGGTTGTAGGGAGGATGGGGTGAGACCCTTTTCAAGGGTGTCCAGAGGCAGGATGAGAGACAACGGGCACAAACTGAAACGCAGGAAGYGCCATCTGCACCTAAGGCAAAGCCTCCTCGCTCTGAGGATGCCTGAGCACGGGAACAGGCTGCCCAGAGYGCTTGTGGAGGCTCCGACCTTGGAGCTACTCACAAGCTGCCTGGGCAGGGCCCTGGGCGACCTGCTTTGGGTGACCCTGCCTGGGCGAGGGCGGCTTTGGACGAGGCCTCTGTAGGTCACTTCCAACCTCAGCTGTTCYGTGGTTCTGTGGTGCTGCCAAGTGTTGTAACGTGGACAGTTAGGTTAGAGATCTGCTGTGAAATCTCTGTATTACTGTCCAGCCTGTTCATTACTGCTCATTGCTGCTGAACTGAGTGCCACTTGTCTTTCAATGGTTGCAAGGTGTGTGCAAGTGTCCTACGAACACGAAGGGTTCAGGAAGCAAAGCTGCCTGCAGAGCTGGGGAGCTCTGGGGGCACGGGGCTCCTACAGCTTTGACAATCTAATCACTGAAACGTTTTTCTGGTTTTACGACAGCTTTGGGGTTTTAGAGGCCACGGGGTGTTACTGAAACACCGTTGCTTACGTTACAAGTTGGGCCTTGGGGATCCTGATCCCAGGCTCTCTGAGCTGTCTAGCTGCATATCTAGGTTGTCTGGCTGTATAACTGTATATAATATATATATATGTATATATGTATATGTATATATCATTAATCCAGGAGATGACCCGGACTAGCCACTTGTTGGAAACCCCTAAAGCAGCAGGGTTGGAGGGGCTGTCACGGGAAACGCTGGCAGCGTAACACAGAATTGCTTTTATTTGTTTGGTGCTACATGAAACCCCTGCTTGTAATGGTTTGGAGGTGGCACTGCTTTGTAGTCTCTCTTGCTGTGTTTTTGCAGACAGGTACTTGGAATAGCTTCCCTGGTAGAGTCCTCAAGGAGGAAAAAAAAAAGCCCTGAATGTACAGCCAGAAGTGTTTCTACACTTAAATCCAAGTCCTCTTAGACTGCTGAGCCAAATTCCATTTCCAAYGCCCTGTTTGCTCCCACTTTCCGTCCCCAGCGAAGGCAGGAGATGTTCAGTGTGCAGGAGGTAGGCGTTCAACAGAAGCCTGAGGAAGAAGGTGCACAAGCCAGAAGCCTCCAAGACTTGCGGTGGATAAAACCACCCTTTTGCTTTAGCCCTGCTGGCCAGAATGGAAGTCTGATCTGGGAAAAAAAGGAGAGTGTCAAGCCCTGAGAGAGCAAGCTGTTGTGGGTTTCCTGTGGCTGAATGTAACACATACATATATGCACAGGAACAAGTACAGGCCTTAATGAGCATGAGTAATGCTCATTCCCAGCGAGGGCTCTTGACGAGAGGCGCTGGTGGTTGGGTTGGGGTGGCTGCAGTGGGATGGGGACAGGGGGTGCCATGCGGGTTGGGGGGATGACCCAAACCCGGCACGTGCATCCCATRTGGGACCATGGTTAATCACTCATAGAAACACCCTGCTCTAGGCAGAGGCTGCATTTATGTAGGTGAGGGACCAAGGTGGGTGAACGTCTGCTCTGTCGGGCCCTGGATGTGTGGGCAGAGCTTGATACTCACCTTGSSCCCYTYMARRRSMRGGSYYYYMAGTGCCCTAAGTGTCCTGTGATAACCCGGCACAGCAGGGCTGTGACTACAGCTCTGCGGGGGGCTGATGGCCCGGCAGGGTCTGTGAACCTGAAACATGAGGTCTTTGTATTTRTTTGTTTATTTATTTATTATTCCCTGTAATCTGGCCTAACACTATGTCCTGACAAAACAGAGGTGTGTGGGGGGTGTTGTTTGTTGGTTTATTTGTTTTTCTTTTGTGAACTGCTCCGTAGAGATAGTGGTATGTGCTTCACTGTCTGCTCTCAATGCATGTGAAAAGGGCTGGTGACAAAACGCCAGGGTGTCCTGTCTTTATGCCAGGGTATTGTCCTGCCTTTAGGGGTGCCTCCATCATGGGTGGTCCCCCACAGCATGGGAGGAGCTGGACAGAGCTGGGTCCCTCCTGGCTGATCTGCCTCTGAACCGGGAACAAGGAACTCACTCCGTTAGCCCCCACCAGACTTTTCAGGGTTTCCCTAGAATGATTTCAACTCTTCTGCCCCAAAATCTGTGGAGGCCATGTATGTGTTTTGGGGAGGAGAATGCAAAGCTGCACGGACTCCCTCAGGAGTTCCGTGGGTTTCTGCAGCAAGCTCTTTGGGGCACTGGAAACAGTGCAGGAGAGGCGAGCCCTGGCTTTGGGGCAGGGTGACGGGCACGAGAAGGTCCCTCATTTCTCCAGAGAAGCCAGGGAGTGAAGCGACATCAGCTGGATTGGAGTCCGGCTTCCAGTAGAAGCAGACAGAAGTGCCAGGGATGTCAAAGGTCCCGCATATTAATTTATGTAATCCGCCTAATTGCTTTGAAAAAGGCTGGCTGGCTTTAKTGTCCACCCTCTGTGACGAGTCTGTCTGTCCCTGAGCCCAGTGCTGGGTCTCTATTGCTGCTGTTGGGCAGGGGGAGGGTTTGCACCCCCAGGCCTACAGGAGCTCCTGCAGGCAGCCTCTTTGGCTTTAAATACAGTGTAATAGTGTTAGGATAAAGCGTGGAAAGGGAAATGAAGCCAACTTGCTCAGAGAAGATAGTTCTCTTTTAATCAAGCTGATATTAAACAAAACGCGGCATTATAGCTGCAAATGAAGAGAGGCTGATCTTAGGCTTCTTGACTGAAAAGCCTTCAAATTTAACTTTGTAAGGATCTTTTTCTTCCTTTGAAGAAGCTCCCCTCGGTGATAGTGTGGAATGATTTCTGGGCTYTGTGAGTGGTGTAAGAAAAACGCACTTTGATCTGTTGAAACCCAGCCTGGGTGATACCCGCAGCACCCTTTGCTGCAGCTTTGGCACTTGAGTATTGAGGTGACGGGCGCACTGAGAGCACCTAGGGCTGCCTGCAGTGCCAGGCCCGCCTTGCACTAGGAGAAGGAAAGGTAAAAGACCTGAAAGACGCTTCGTCTTTGCCTGATGGAGAAGATTTGGGGCTAAAGTGCTGSTTGTGTGAATAGAATTGATGTAAACGCACTTCAGGACACGACTAAGATGATTGAAAATTGACAGAGTTACTTACCCTGTGCCGTAGTGGCTCCATCAGATCACTAGCTGTTTAGATTTTGGATATGGAGAGGTGCTGAAGGTGGTAACTGTTGTGTGTGATTTATTTTATTTTATTGGTCAACCAAATTAGGAAAACGGCTCTTGTCTGCTAGTTCAGTGGATAAATTGAGTAGTAGAAGAGCCTAGTCCAAAACAAGGACCGTTTTGCTTTGTTACATTTGGGGATTCTCCCCTCACCTTTCCCTTACATTTGGGAATTCTCCCTCCCGAAAACACCCCATTTGGAGCAGGCATTCCCTCTGCGTTTGGCGACGTGTTTGAGGGCTTTTGCTAGCCCCAAGCCCCGTCGTCGCTGGCAGCCTCGTGGCTCCGGTTGTGCCTGAGCTGTTGCAGGGCCTGCCAGGGCCCAGCCGGCTGTTTTCCACCAGTGACTYGGCGCTGCCGAGGCCGGGGAGCTCTGTTGGCTCCGCATGTGGCTCCGGGGCAGGGAGCGGGCGCGTTATTCCGCGGCGCTCCCTTCCCGCATGCCAGGGAGCGCGCCGGGGCCTTGGCTGCAAAGGCAGTTGTTTCCCAGGAAAGCTGCTGTAGGGAGCAGCGGGAGCCAGCACAGGTAACAGAAAAGAGAGATCTCTCTTATCTCTTATCTCTTTCCTCCGCCCTGACTGATTTTGTATTACTCCTTTAAATAACCTCTCAGCCTTATCTTGCCTCTGGAATAGCCCAGTCGAGCTCCTTCTYGCCAGGGAGCATTGACTGCCGGCACCAGTGCTGGCGGCTGCGCTCGCTGCCGGCTCCCAGAGCAGGACAGGCTTTCCTCCCCACAAAACGCAGCMGGCCTCGCTTTCCTCAGCCTCCATGGGGCCGTTCCCCCCAGAGGCCGAGCAGGAGCCTTTGCCCAGCTCTGCGGCAAGCAAGGAAGCTCCTGGTGGGAACCTGGTGGCTCATCCTGCTCCTTGATGGTATTTGTTGCACGCTGCAGTTGGGTTGGGATCTGGCCCCAAGTGTTTCCCAGAGCTTTTGGGGCCTGGCTGGTGGGAGTACCTAAAGCAAGAGGGGCCGGAGCCCACCAGGGCTTGGAAACCTTCCGTAGYAGCACCGGGTGGGAGCGCCTTCCTTGTGGGCTGTTGTGCCTGGTGTGCAGGTRCTTGCTGAGCTTCCTATGCAAACCTCAGGGGTGTCCCAGCATGGCAAGGGGTTCCAGAGCCCTGCTTTGGAAGAAAAAGTAGAAAAGTTCTGCTCTACTTTAGGTCTGTGCTCAAACGCTGTCCTGTTGCTTTGGGCTTTGCCCTCTGTAGTTTTCCACTCCTTAGGGGTGTTACAAAAGCTGTCATGTGTTAGGAGAGCCTCTGCGTAGGGAATGTTACATACCTGACCCCACTTGGTCCTGTTGGTGGCGGGTGGCTGGAGAGGACTGTCAGCACCCGTGACCCAAAGCAGGCCCGTGTGCCGCCTGTCCCCGTTAACAGCCTGTCTGGGCCCTTCTTCCTGGCTCCGCTTGGAGGGCGCACAGGCAGAGCCGGRGCTGGCAGGTTCGTGTTCTGGACTTGCCTCCAGCCACACACACGCTCCCGGGCAGCCGCAGCGGGAAGGCAGCGCGCCAAGGGCRGAAGGAGGCCGTCGCAATTACGGGTCTTGACCCGGGAGGCTGCGCCTCGGCCTGACTAACGCGTGGCCCTTCGCGGGGTCACACGCGGAGTGACCTGGAAACGGCCCGCGAGCGCTCGCTCCCCGGGCCGCCGCTGCTGCGTTACATAAGCCCAAATTGCGGGCTGCCCGTCGCCGGCCTTCGCGCTGTAGAGCTCCGTGAACGTCACACTGAAGTGATCGGATCTGGGTTTTGAGGAAAAGGAGGCGTTTGCCACATCCATCTAATTCCACAGCGGACAACTTTCTCTCCCAAATAAAAAGTCGGTGGGATTCCTGTCCCAGCTCCTGGGTCTCTGCATGGGTAGCCCGTGTCAGCAGGGCAGCTGAAGCGATAGTGGCCGTGTTCGCTTCTGATTAATGCAGTCCTGTGACTCACGAAAAGCTAGTGGCTTCAGCCCAAGGAGTTATGGCAGAGGGAAATCCTGCCACTACCTGCGCGCTTGCTCTTAACACAACAGCAGGAACATCAAAGCGAGGAGACGGGCCTTGTGCTAGGGCTGCTGGCACTGCGGAGGTGTGCAGCTTACCTGTGGGTCAGCAGCCASGAGCTGCCTCTCATCACAAGCACAAAGCAGAGGGGGGAAATGCCCAAGTGTTCCTGGGCTACAGGCTCGAGATGGAGCATGGCTCAGCCAAGCAATGCCCATGACATTTGTTTTCCAGATTCGTAGAAAATTAAGTGTTTGCATGTTTGGGAAGGAGGAAACAGCTACTCCATCCTTCATCCTATGTTCTCTTTTACGCAGGGAGCGTATGGAGCTATTGGAGGAAGCCAGGAAGATGGAAATGGCAAAGTTTCGCTATATCCTTCCTGTTTATGGCATCTGTAAAGAGCCGGTTGGCCTGGTCATGGAGTACATGGAAACAGGATCTCTGGAAAAGCTCCTGGCTTCYGAACCGCTGCCTTGGGAATTGCGCTTCCGAATCATCCACGAGACCGCGGTGGGRATGAACTTCCTGCACTGCATGTCCCCCCCACTGCTCCACTTGGACCTCAAGCCTGCAAACATCCTGCTCGATGCCCACTACCACGTCAAGGTAAGTGCCGGGCACCCTGTGCCAAACACACGTTTGCGGTGCTGTGTTTTCCTGCCTGGCTCCTGCTGAGCTCACAGGCCTGGGAGAAACCAGGAGCGTTGCTTTCAGGTTGGGAAAATCCTTCCCCCTGCCCAAACCCCTCCAACCCCAACACTTTCCCAAGTGATTTATGTGTTTTTTTTGATACATAAAGTATCTACAAAAGTAGAGTGGGGAGATGATGAGAACTCTCGTGAAGTTTCAGAGGTGTGGTAGTGCAGCAGGCTTYGACTTTGAGGCTTCATAGGTTCTGTCTTAAACTTTCTTCCTGTAGTGTCATGGGGCAGGTGACAGCAGAGAGGGAAAATCGGTGTGAACCTCTAAACCATCTCTGCCACCTCGGCAGCTCACACTAGCAACTTGTTCTTATCTTCCTGCTTTGTGCCCTGTGTTAATGCAAATCCAAAATCTAGGYAGCGTCTGGAGTCCAGGGAAGCAGAGCTTTGCCAGAAGCAAATTATTATCTCCCGTTCATTTGCTGAGAGAGCGTGAAATGAATGAAGAAGGATTTCTGTCCTGTCTGCTTAATGCCTATCACAGAGGAATTGAGGAATTTTTTATGKCTCTGTCAGCATCATATTCTTTTCACAATCAGTTTCCAGAGCAAGCTAGCAAATTTGATGGCCTTTTCTTGTGAGAACCTGTTTTGGCAGCTGGGCTAAGGAGTTTGTGCTTCCTTTCTGATCCTTCCTACTGCAGGAGAGAGGGGCTGGAATCCTACCTTTTCACAGGTGTTTTCAATTAGGTGGCCAAACTCTTAACCTTGGAACTGTAGAATTAATCATGCTGCCAGGTGCTGTTAACTGAGCACAAGAGGTTATCTTGCATGTTTTTATCAGGGTCGTCATATGTTTGCTCTCCTTTTCTGTCCCCCTCAAACTGGCCAAGTGCCTTTGATCTTGCTCTACTGTTCTGAAAGGAAAATGGCCCTGTATATGGCCCTGTATTTTCTGTATAGGAAAATGGCCCTGCTGGTGTTAGGAGAGGGCTGGAGCATGGTCTAAAGAAGTCAGGCCTGAGATGAAGTCTCAAGCTTTTTCACCAGGCCTTTTTGGTGGATTTTCTTCCRGAGATAGGAGGTAGCTATTGGCAATTCATGGTACTGTTACCAGAACATCATCATGGTCTGAGCTGTTAAAAGTGTATTCTGATATGTTGATGCTTAGAGGCCGTTGGTAAATATTTATTTACCTGAAGTTCGTTCTTGCATAACTTCTTAAATTCCTATTTTTTGACTCATCACAAGCCAAGATATGAAGGCTGTGTTGTTTTCCACCTTTTCAGCAGCCTCTATCTGGATGGTGATGTAAGACAAGGGGGGCAAAGTACAAAATGTAAAAATAATTTGCTGCTGAGGTCATTGTTGACATCAAATACAGTGACTGCTCTGTATATGAAACACATGACGATCTTCAGGCTTTCTCCATTAAGTTCAGAGAAGAAAGGYCTAATCCAAAGGATTTTCCAGCCAGCATTCTTCCAGGTCTGCAGGCATCTTGGAAACCCCTCCAGGCAGCGAGGCAGACATGCGAACCTACATGCAAACCAAGAGAGATGTGTATTCTGTGAGGAGCCTCCACTTTAAAAATGTGGCCCCAAACCTTCTTTTTGTATCATGTGAAACTTGTAATTACATTTCGGACCCTGCAGCTTGACTTAATGTGCATTTTCCTGCTGCAAGGCTAATGAAGCCAGCGATTGAAGTGTTTTTACCTTTAAAATGCTAGCGTTAATTTAGTAGGTGACCCGTCCCTAAGAGAATCCTCAAGGATCCTAATCCTAAAGAGATGCTGCAGACTGCGAAAGAGGAGTTGGGAGGTGGGGAGGACTTTTTTTTCCAAACTGTTTGCCCTTGAGCCAGGAAGCAGCCTCCCAGGGCAGTGCATTAGAAAGGCTTCGGAGCCCTGTTGCTACAGTTAAATGGAAACAACGCCCTTCTTTTACAAGCACAACACTTGCTTTAAAGCCCCAAGTGAGGATGATGACTAACGCAGCGGTGGTGCTCAAAACTTATCATCAAGTGGGTGCCTCTGAATCGTAAAGCTCCCTCCTGGGTGTTACATAAGAGTTTGTGCTGGATTTTGCTTTTGGGAGGATAATTAGGAGCGTGGGGTTAGCTGGAGCAGGGACAGATAGCTGTGCATTGGCTTCTTTTTTTCCCAAAGGCACATTGGGGATTCCTTGGCTGCTTTTACTAAATAGAAGCTATACTCTTAACTATATATATTTATACATATATATTATATATATAATATATAGTTTATTARCTATAATAACTATATATAGCTATTATAGTTAATATTACATTATATAACTATAATAATTATATAATATAGTGTGTGTGTGTGTGTGTRTATATATATGAATGATAGTGTCTTGTTGCTTCTGTGGGGTGCATGCCTGCTCCTCAACAAGTGTTGGGCCCCTGCGCTGAAGGAGCCTTTGCTGGGTGCTTCCTGCCCACCCTGCTCTGGTCCCTCTCAGCAGCCTGAAGTCRTGTGGGTTCCTTTGGTTGGATTCTTCCGTACCCAGGCAGCTTTGCTGGGAGGGATCRGGCCCCTTCTGGTGAAAATAGTGTTTGTCTTCCCTGCTCTTCTTGCTTGCATTTCATACAGGCAGCTTCGCAGTGCTTCTGGGCTGTTCCATACGCAGCTTTCGCTGTCTGGATGGCATGGAGCGAGCCCTGCCAGCCTCCCTGCCAGCCGTGSAGCTCTCCCTTGAGCTCCCTGTGCTGTGGCAGTGGCTGTCAGGGAGCCGGTGCTGGGAAGCAGCGCTGCCTTCCAGCACTGTCCATGTGGGCTCTCCGCCTGCTAACAGCCTCATCCAGTGGGATGTGTCTCCAGGGCCCTCCGTGGGTCCCCGTACGCTGCAATCTCTCTCTGTCCCAGCTTGCTGCCAGCTACCGTGCCCACACACCCTCTGTGTTACTGCACAGCGGCTTTCATGCCTTCAGTATCTCGTGGTTTTGTTCAGACTTTTAAAATGAAGTCAACTTGCAACTTAATACCTTTAGGGAAAAGCGTTTTTATGGGTTCTTGATTCTGCTGTTATCCCGCCTGGTATTTGTGGCTCCCCGTCTTGTCTCGTAATTGGTAGGATTTGCAAGTGTGCATTTTTCATCACCCAGATTTTGCTCTCTAGATCTTGATTCAGGATGAGCAGGTCTCAGCCCTGCGCTGCTTTCAGCTCATTGTGGTTGCTTTTTTTACCTTGCCCTTCCAGCTTAAATCAGTGTGAAGTTCAATGCTGCGTCGTGCCGTGCTGCGGATCATACTAAAGCGTGGAGAGGTTGCCTCTGTGGTTGGCACCTTCATTTAGTTTTGCCAAAGAGCTGCAAACATTCCCGAACGTGGAGGAAGATGATGAACAGTTTGCCTGAAAACCCATGTTTCTCAGAAAACTTTCTAATATGCTGTAGGTCACAGTAATACCAGAGGGCAGGCTGGTAAGGTAGGTTTCTTTGATTAGAGTAGCTGATGTAGATAACAGCCACGTTTTCATCGGCTGCAACTGCTCCCCTGTCATTAGCAATGAGAACTGGGCCTTGTTCTGCGTGTCCCTCTCCCCATGGCCAGCCCTGCTGTTCACCCTCTCCATGTGGGGCTGTTGTTACACGGCTCCTTCATCCCAGCCAACAAAGCTGGTTTTCACCTTGATGCATTCTGGAGCAGTGGTGCAGAGGAGAGAACAAGAGTGTCCCTGTAATGGTAGTGCAGATCACTGTAGGTCCTGGAACAGGTTTTTGAGGAGTTGAAGTGTCGGAATAAGTTAGAAAAGGATGAAAGCACAGGTTGCTTCAGGAAACATTTGTTTCTGTAACTAACTGAAGTGAAGGTAAGTGCAAGGGCTAGCTGCATCTTCACTTGAAATCAAGGATATTATTTGCCCACCTAATTTCTAGTACCTCCCATCAGTAGCCTGTGGAAGCCTTCTACAACTGTCTGGCCTTTCCAGAAGAAAGGACACCGATAAACGTGGTGGCGTTCTCAGTATCTGAGCGTGCAGAGACTTTGGACTGACACAGACATTGGATATGCCTTCCTGCAGAGATTAAAAATTAATCTGACCGCTTTATTACCTGTTGTATGAAGCAAACCTTTCGGTGAACCCGATCCCAAGTCCAGTGCAGTGGACTTTTGAGCCTTATCTGCAGAAAAATAACATGCAGGATTAGGAGCTAAATACACACTTTGGAATAGCCTGCCAGGAGCCACCAGTGAAAGTATTGTCCAAGCAGTATTTTTTGTTTCCAGGAGCTAGATCTCTTCCTGTTGGGAAATAGCTGGATTTACTGTTCACGGTCGTTACTTGAGCATATCTACTACAGAGGAGGAAAAGAACTGTGGTCTCTTACAGAAGCTCCAAAAAATAACTTGACAAGAAAAACTTTGCAGCTTTGCAAAACAAAACAAAAAAAAATGGGGGGCTTTTAGCGGGAGTGGTGCCCTGATGTGAGCCTGGAAGCTCTCGGGGTGTCGGGGAGGACGAGGCGGCGCTGCCGCGTACGGGCGCTCCGAGCTGGGCGCCCGGCCGGCCCCGCRTACCCAGCAGGACTGGGTACACGACCAGCAGCTTAAAGGCAAAACACATCAGTGAAATGGCGGCGTTTCCACCCACTGCACAATTCCCACTGATGTTAAAAGGAACGGCATGACTAATGCCCCGCGTAGCGTGGAAAATTTACCCTAGAGGGACTAGAGAAACCCACAAACGCTGTCTTGGGAACCCTGCTCTTTCGCTGCAGCCCGAGCGATGCACGGCTTGACTTCCCAGAGCTTTCTGCAGGATTTGCTACAACAGAAGCACGTCCCTGCAGACAAATTTCCTTTTAATCTCCATAAAACCTGACTCTTCGCCCAGGCCAGGCTCACAGCGCTGGATCTTGTCTGCCCTGTGGGAGAGGGTGCCCCGTGTCTTGGCTCCTTCCTTAGCTCTGAGGTTGGCCCTGAGATCTCTCCCATGGAGCGTGTCGAGCCTCGTGTGCCCCACATGAGATTCGCTGGTGCCCGTGGCTGTTTTCTGAGCGCAGGAGTGTCGCTGCCTGTGCCCTCCGTGTTTCAGCGATTCTTACTGAACTTGCACAGCAGAAAAGCTGGGGTTGTTCAGCYAGGGAGGAAGGTGTATCGCTTTAATTACGCCCGCATGCCGTGTGGGTTTCTTCAGATGTGCCTAATTCCCGTACTTTGTGCTAATCAAAGGGCAGCGGAGCGCTGCCAGGCGGGATGCGCTCCGACTTGCACCGCTTGGGTCGCTCCTTGGGCTGACACGAAGGGCTGGCGCCCTGGCGGGCGGCAGCCCCCGGAGCCTCCCGATCCCGCAGCGCGGCCCGCGCCAGGAGTTGGGCCCTCGAGACGTGGGGCTCCCGCCTGCTCAGAACATCCCTGGGCTCCGGKATTCGCCTCCCTGAAGCCATTGGCAACCCCGCTGCTGATGTGTAACCCTAGAGGCCGGAGAAGCCACCCTGCCATGGCGCTGGGGGGAAGGAGGGCCCCTGGGCCCCCTCAGCTCCTTCCCGCCTCGCCCGACAGATSTGGGACACAGCGGCCGTCGGGACGGACGTAGCCGTGGGCTGGGACGCGGGACTCGTGCGGGCCCCACTGCTCYGGGGGGCCCCGCTGCCGGCGCCGCGTGGGCCTCGTCCCCTCGGGCGAGGGGAGATCCGTGGCGCTGGAGGCCGCCCGTGGGGCGCCGAGCTGCCCGCCCCGCGCTGTGGCGGCGACTGGTTCTGTGCTGTTTGTGGGGAGAAGCCTCTGGAGGCCTCAAGTCGGGGCCGATCTGAAAMGCGGCGACTTTGTTTCCTAATCAGGCCGTGTTGTTTTGAGGGAGAGCGCTCTCCAGGGAGAAGCTGCGGAGATCAAAAGGGCGCTAGGGGAGTAAGTCATTGAAAAACCTCTACCATTATTAGATATAAGGGATGTTTAAATCCGTTTGGAGGGCCGGGGGGAGTCTTGTCTGTTTATCTAGCGCGTAGGCAAAAATGGGTGGAATGAGTGGCCCGAGAGAGCYTGACTTGTGTTGAAAATTCCACCGTGGCATAATAGACATTTTTGACCAGTGGGAAATAAGTAACACAAAGGAAATTCCTTGCCTATCTGCTTGCTTGATGAGTGGCATGCCACTCGGAGCAAATGAATGCATATTTGTTTGACACTTCAAATTAAAGTGGAGGTGTGTTTTCCTTTTCAGAAACCTGCTGTCACTTGTTGTGTTCGTTTCGGCTGCGCTCCCCGCGTCACTGCACCGGCTCGCTCTGTTTGCGCGCTGCCAAAAAGAATTCCCTGACTTTTTTCCCTTTCCCTTCTCCGGCTTCGTGCCCCTGGAGTTGGGCTCTGTCCTTGTAACAGAGTGATGCCTAAAAGAGCAGTTCCCTCGTCCTCCTCGCAGCCTGCAAGCGGCTGCTCAGAGCTCTGCATTACACACAGGGTGATGCTTCATAGGGAAAGAAGGGGGGGTTGGGCAATAATTGCATGAACTTACAGTTTGCACTAGCTAAATTTGACTAGTCTTAAATTACAGTAAATTGTCCAACTGTTTTTTGTTTGCCCTCTAATGGGCTGACAAGCTGCTGCTTGCAAAAACTGCTTGTGTGTGTGCTTTTAACTTCGCTGTGGAGAAGAGCTGTGAGGAAAAGCCTACCATAGTTTTTCCTATCTCCATGCTTCTGAATGGCAGTTCACAATATTCCATTGGATTTTCCTGTTTCATCTGTCACTCATTACCCCACAAAAGTTTCTGTGTGACTCCCATGAAGTCTAATGGTAACGTGCACTTCTCTGTCCCCTTTGTTCTGCAGATTTCTGACTTCGGACTTGCAAAGTGCAACGGCTTGTCCCATTCCCATGACCTTAGCATGGATGGCCTGTGTGGCACGATCGCATACCTTCCTCCAGAGCGCATTAAAGAAAAAAACAGGTGCTTTGACACCAAACATGATGTGTACAGGTCAGTTCACTGTAGAAAAACCTAAAAGCACTTTAAATAATACTTCTTAAAAGTTATTATAAAACTTAATTGAGCACTAGATCCCAAATCCTGCTGGAAYCTCATCTTGCAAAAGCTTGTGTTTGTTTTGCTTAGTGCAAGGTTTTGCAGGGTAGAATCCTTTTTACAAGCTGTAGCTAATCCTGGGGTCTTGGGCATTTTAAGTAATTTCAGCCTGCATTTATTTATTAGGAACTGACATGGGAAGATCATTTAAGATGCAAAATTACAGCATCTGCAATAGTTCTCTGCCACACTCTGATTTTGTTAGTCCTAGTTTAAAGCAGTCAGTAAATGTAAGCAAGAAGCCATCGATCTGCAGTTAGTCCTTATGTTCACAGCTTCTGGTTCCTCCCTGAAAAAAAGAGACTTTCAAGTCAGTTCATGGGTACATCTTGCTGTGCGCTTGTCAGCTGAACTGGATTAAGA
Source organism: Nothoprocta perdicaria (assembly GCF_003342845.1). Classification (NCBI taxonomy): domain Eukaryota; kingdom Metazoa; phylum Chordata; class Aves; order Tinamiformes; family Tinamidae; genus Nothoprocta; species Nothoprocta perdicaria. Next base: position 2,667,010 of record NW_020456265.1, on the reverse strand, counting down.
AATGAAAGCCAAGGACAGACAACTAATGAAAATAACCTACTTTTCCATGATAATTTTTTGATTTTTTTTTTTTTGTAGCTTTTCCATTGTCATTTGGGGAGTTCTTACGCAGAAAAAGCCTTTTGCAGGTAAGCCCGACTTAGGTGTGTTGTGTCAGAACTTCCTTCCTTTCTCCCTTCGATAAGCACRCTTCCTTCCTCGCCAGCTGGAGATTATAAGCTGAGATCTCATGCACTTCTTCCACGTTTCCAGTGTCTTGTATGGTGGACACTTGAACGTGATCAAATTTCAAGTCAACTTAAGTCCTCCCTGCCCAACAGGGGCAAAGCCAGAAGCTGTGCGGTCGCAGCAAGCCCCAGTCTGCCCCTCTGTCTCCTCTTGCTGGAGTTTGCTGCACAGCTCCCCATGAGCGTGGGGCCTGCTCAGACCCTGCCCAGGCGTTTGGAGCAGGGCAGGGGCACCTGGTGCTACAGCCGCTCCATAGAGAGGCTCTGCTGCCTTATTTGTACACTGTGGGCAGAGATTTGTTTATTTAAAAAAAAATAAAATCTGTCCATAAGAAAAGCCTTGTTCTGCCCCACAGTAAATGTACCAATATAGAAGCAGTTATTTGCTCTTTCTGACTATTTTCCTATGTTTATGACTAGTCTATGTATAGCAAACATGTTTGAGCAGGTTTATAGTCTGCTTATTAGCTTTTCTCCATTTAGCACAATGCTTGGCTTCAGAGTTGAGAGCCACAGTACAACACTATTTGCTCTTTCTTTGCCTTTACGAAAAGATTAGGTACTTGGCAAACATAAAATCTATAGTCCAATTTTATTATGGCACATAGGAAAATCTAGRGAGAATTTAGCAGAGAAGTGTGTTTTGTTTTGTAGTTTTGTTCTTTTGCCCTCTCTCATTTGGCCCAACCTCTTCTGTGGGTAGAAGGAGCACAATCACTGAAAGTGATTTTTTATTTTTTAACTGATATACTGGAAGTAAATGTTATTGAATTGCTGAATAAATTGTGGGAAAGTAAGCCTTAATTTCTCCCTTCATTGATGGAAGAAAGTATTCTAAATATAAAATCACAGGAAAACTGAGTTTCAATGTATTACACTCTTATTTTCTTAGAAAAGACAGAAATCCTGTCTTTTTTTTCTGAGAGTTCTTCATTGCGAGCTTTTGCTTTACAGAGGAAAACAACATTTTGCATATTATGGTAAAAGTAGTTAAAGGCCACCGCCCTGAGCTACCTGCTGTTTCCAAATCGAGGCCTCACTCGTGTAACAACTTGATCAAACTGATGCAAAAATGTTGGCAGGACGATCCTGGTGCGCGGCCAACGTTTCAAGGTAAGGCTTCCTGCTCGCCAGCGCGCCGGCCCCTTGCAGCCCAGGCCTGTGTCAGCCCCTGCGCTGGCTGCTGTGAGCCCTGGGGACAGCCGGGGACACGGGGCCGTGTGCCGCACACCCTGACACGGGCTGCTCGTTGCTCTGMAGGGGAAGGGATCAGCTGGGGACGTGTCTGACCATGGCGGTGTTATGTAAACACTTTGGGGGCAGGACCTGTGCGGAACCAGTTGAGCTGTTCAGGCAGTACCCCGGGGAGAGGGTTTGGGGTTGTTTCTCACTGTGTGCGTGTGTGTCAGGGCACATGCCAAGCCTGGATGTGGGCTGTTTACTAATCATACCGAAGCATGAAAGGCCCTGGCTCCTGAGATGTTGTTGTATGCCAAAAAAGTGAATTTTCTTAAAATAATCCATGCTTTTCTTTCTCTGGAAGTAAAAAAAAAAAAAATAGGCAGCCGTGGTGAAAGGTTTTGAYTCACCCTGAGCCCTCGTGTTACAGATGGAAAATTGCATCCTTCTGCAAATGCAGGAGAATGCAGTAATTACCATCTCAAAATATCATAATTTTAGCCTTACCTGGAGAGCTTAGCCTCTTTTCTCCCACGTCCCTCCCGAAGCATGGGGGCTGAGGGATCCCATCTTTCTGAAATACGTAGCCAAGTCTGCCACCCAGCCAGCAGMAGAGTGCTTCCCATTTCACAGCCTTTCAGCGTGGCCAATGTGTAATTGATGCTACATGTGAAACGGGTGTGAGCGTGAAAAGGAGCCGCTCAGCTAGTTGTTTGCACTCTGTTTTCAGTTACATACCTGTACCTAGTGATGTGGTGCTAGATGGCATGGCGAAAACTTTCACCCACAGTAACTAAACGCTGTTAAGCTCTAGTGATAGAGAAAGGCAGCAGGGCACCTCRGAGAAGTCTGCTATTAAAAGCAAAAACTTGTCATACTTTCTTCAAAGAAATCACCTCAGAAACGGAGGCCCTCTGTGAAAAACCCGAGGATGAAACCAAAGAAGTGCTGTCTCAGGACCTGGACACCAGGAGTTCCCCAGAGCAGCCCTCTGAGGTATTTTCTCTTTCAGCCTTCAAGCCCCAGCTAGTTTGGAGAAGAAACAGAGCCTTCTGTGACCTGTAACTTCCCAAGCAGCCTTCTCTTTGATGCTTCCCGGCACCTGCTTGCCTGGTGGAAGCAGGGCTTGGTGAAGGGTGGGAATGCAGAAGTGACAGACGAGGTCAGGAAAGCCGCCGGGCAGGCCGGAGCTCAAGTGGCTCCTCACATTGATAAGGGAGAACAGGACAGTTGGGAAGGGAAGGGAAGGTAGGAACTACCTGGGTGTGACGGATCTTGAAAATTGCTCTATACAAAAGCACCTTGTGGCTGTAGCGGCTGCCCGGAGAACTGCTGAAAGCTGCTCTCCAGCATCTGAAATTTTCCAGTGACCTTGCTCCTATGCTTCGTTTAATAAGAACAATGCTTAAAGGTTACCTGCAAATTAATGAGCTTAGGCTGCCTCTTGTACAGCCTCGTTCTCTCTTTTTCTTGCTGAGCTTTCTAAAATGTGCTTGTGCTTCTCTTGAAGGGAATGGCTGCACTATCCCAGCCAAAACAGGAGCCTGTTGCGGCATCCGTTAAGGATTACAGTCTTTCAGAGTTGTTGTCCCAGCTGGATTCAGGGATTTCTCAGACTATGGAAGGCCCTGAGGATCTCAGTCGCAGCTCTTCTGAGTCCAAACTTGCGTCCAGTGAAAATAAGCGGCTTTCAGGAGTCTCATCTGTAGATTCAGCTTTTTCATCTAGAGGCTCCCTCTCCCTTTCCTTTGAAAGGGAGACATGTGGGAATGGTAAGTGTGTGTGTTCTGTTGTTCTTCRTTCTGGAAATCTCCATTAGCCTTGTGTTCTCGTGCTGTCAGCACTACCAATTTGTTTACCGGAGGTGGTTACTCAAAGAAAATGAAKGAGGGGTTTTCCAAGCATGGTCTAGTAAGAAATAACAAATCTCACTGACTTCTGAAAACAAATGACTGACCTGAATTCCCATGAAAGTAATTACAGAATCAGGCATATAAAGGTTGGTCATTAGCTCAGCTTTTTGTTKGGAGCAGGACTATAGCAAACACCAGATCAGGTCAGCTGAGCTTGTGGCTTTTCCTCAGCTAAACGGAGCTCAAGTTTGAACATCTATTTTGAAAAGACTCCAGCTGCTTTATCAGCAGCAGCTCTCATGAATGCTTGCAGTAAATCACCTCAACATCCCCTCCCCTTTTTCAGTTCAGTTCAGTACTGCAAAGAACAGGCATCTAAAGCCACCAGTTGTGCTCTCTGGAGTCAGAATTGTGATAGTGTCTTTTTCCCTCTAGATATTGGAACTACAGACATACAGAAGAGGAAGCTAACGGAGGCCATTCTGTCCGGAGACACGAGCAAGCTGATGAAGATCCTCCAGCCTCAAGACGTTGATATCGTTTTAGATGGGAACTCCAGCCTTTTGCACTTGGCTGTTGAAGCTGGTCAAGAAGAATGTGTCAAATGGCTCCTGCTGTACAATGCCAACCCTAACCTCACCAACAGCAAAGGATCCACCCCTCTTCACATCGCCATTGAGAAGAAAGTGAAGAGCRTCGTGGAGCTCATTATGGCGAGGAAAATTAATGTTAATGCCAAAGATGAGGATCAGTGGACTGCTCTTCACTTTGCTGCCCAGAACGGGGATGAATTCAGCACCAAAATGCTGCTTGATAAGAACGCATCCTTAAACGAGGTAGATTTTGAAGGCAGAGCCCCAATCCACATAGCCTGTCAGTACGGCCAAGAGAATATCGTGCGGATCCTGCTCCGAAGAGGGGTTAATTTGGATATCAAAGGAAAGGATGACTGGGTGCCGCTGCACTACGCTGCCTGGCAAGGTCACCTCCCCATCGTGCGGCTGCTGGCCAAGCAGCCGGGTGCGAACGTGAACGTGCAGACCCTGGACGGGAGGACCTCGCTGCACYTGGCCGCTCAGCGCGGCCACTACCGCGTCGCCCGCCTCCTCATAGAGCTGGAGTGCGACGTGGACGTCGGCGACGCGCTGGCGCAGACCGCCCTGCACGTGGCGGCCGGCACGGGCCACACGAGCACCTCGCGGCTGCTGCTCAAGCACGGCGCCCACATCGGGGCGGCCACCGCCGAGGGATGCACCGCGCTGCACGTGGCGGCGCGCGGCGGCCACGTGGCCACGGCCAGGCTGCTGCTGGAGGCCGGTGCCGACGTCCTCGCCAGGGGCCCTGCCAGCAGGACTGCCTTGCACCTCGCTGCCGAAAACGGGCACTCCGAAGTCGTGGAGGAACTCGTCAGCTTGGGAAACATCGACGTTGCAGACGACATGGGGTTTACAGCCCTTCATCTGGCTGTAAGGGGAGGGCACACGAAAGCCGTGGAGGCTCTTCTGAAGCATGGGGCGCTGCAAAGAGCCACGTTTCAGTCCCCACAACAGCTTGCTCAGCAGACCAATAAAAGCTCAGTTAATGTGTTGCTAAGTGAGACTTAAGCAGGTTTGGAACCTGCTGCCTTCCTGCCCGCTGCAAGAAGGCGGCTGGAGCCTGGCTCGTGGGGACTGTCTCCAGCTGTGCAAAGGCCCCTCCTCAGCAGTGTCAGCAAATGGACTGAGGTGCAGCCAGCCCAAAACCACTGGCGTGCGAGTGTGTGAGGGAGGGCACGCACGGCCTAAGGCTCAGTGTAAGGCCAGGAGCCGGAGTCTGCTGCACTGTGGTCTGAGCTGGTCCTTCTGAGCGTCTGCCCTGTCTGTAGAAGGAGGCTCCTTTCCTAAGGATGATGTGAGAGGACAAGTGGTTTGGGTTTTCCTGTTTGTTTGTTCTGGATGTGTCATGCTAACGAGTGTTCTGCCTTCCTTTCTTCAGAAAAAGAATGGATGGGAATAAACCAGAATGAATTTCTGGTTTATTATAGTGCTTTATAATTTATGCTTAAAGCCTCTATGGAAGGATAAACAGAACACCAATCTACTTGTAATGAATGCAGGAGATGAGGAAAGAGCTCCTTAAGATACACTTAACCCTGCAGGCTGGCTAACTTGCAGTGTCAGAGGACACTCCTCCGCTTAATGGAGAAACGCAGCTTACGGACCTCAGTGCTCTCAGGAGGCTTGAGAGGAACTGTCATTAGCAAGTGCCTTCAGTACCTGCACCAGGAAGAGATTCCCAAAATAGCTTAGCACAAGCTCAGCACTCATGCATTCACCTACAGTACCATCCTGGCTGTACTCTTAAGACCAGTAAGTTGAATTAAGTGCTTAGTGATTTATCATAYAAAACAAAATGACAGCAGCAGAAAATAGAATTCATACTGGACTTTGGGAGGATGGTGTATTCTAACACCATGATAGCTGTTTGCAGAACAATATTTGGAAAGGTGTGTTAGGAAACTCAACCAACCATGCCATAGTACGTGTCCRAAGGGAATGAACTCTGCGATGACTAGATTGATATACTGTGTATATAGTATTTCTATCAGTTGAATGCTTTTGTTTTTTTCTACTGAAGAAAATAGATTGCTTAGAGTGGGTATGTTTTAATACACCTTTTAATTTTGTTCTTTACAAAGTTCAAATGTGATCCAGTATCAATAAAAGATTATGTTCTATATCTGTCTGGGTTGTGTGTTGCTGCTTACTGATAATTTTCAGTTTTTAATGACTGCGATGTATTTAATGATGTTAAAACCAGAACTGTTGGGACTGTAGGTGCTAGGGCTAGAATCTTAGTTTCGAAAGTCTCCTTGGCTTTTAGATACCCCACATGCCATGGGGCAAGCACAAGTGTGTCTTGCTTTGCTCTCCCCCTTTCCCTCACAGCAAAGCTGCTTCTGCTGTCGAGAGGTTTCTGTTTTTTACACATACCTGGTGTCAGCGCTATGAATGCCAGTGCCTACCTCAATGTCTGAGATAGGAGCCAAAGTGCTCCTATGAGAATCTAGCCCCCTAAAAGCCAGTACTTGGCTTAAAAATCTACCATCCTTCCACTGAAGATGGTATCAGTAGTGGTTAAGGGCAATAAATAAACAAGGAGGATGCTTGCAGGCAGCCTGCCTAAGAGCCACTGCTGCGTGTGTATCTTAAAGCAGTGTGCTGTAATGAAGATCTCGCTTTTAAAACATGGCAAAAACTTGACATCCTCTTTCCCCATTCTCACTTCCTTTAAACTTAGTCCATGGACCACCTAAGAGCTGCACTCCAGGGATGGGCTCTCAGTCTTCTTCCAGGATCCAAGCAGGGTACCCCGCTACTCCTGACACCAGATTTCTTGCAGGACCAGCCTTCGCACTTTATATAGGCACCTAGGTGCAAACTGCTGCATAGGTTAAGCTGTGTTGAAGAGAAGATAATGCAGAGAACTATACTGCATACCTGAGTATGGAGTCTTGGTGAGCTTCCTAAAGGAGATGACAGTGAAACTTCTCATTAAACAAAATCATCATAATTTTCCMACTGTTGCTTTCAGCCTCTTCTGAGACCAATAAAAATGTCATCTGTTTTATTAAGCTCTGCTTAATCAGTGTCTTTATAGCAAACCTAACCACAGAGAACTAACTAGCTCATTCCCTCAAGTCCTGGGCTGCTGTGATTAAGCACTGGGCCTAGGCTGGGACGCACCGTGCACCTCTGTTTCATAGTCCTCCACAYGAACAGCAGCAGCCAGCGTGAGTTTTTCAGATGCTTTTATTGCAGTGTAGTTGCCTGAACTTCAAAGGAGCTGTAAGCCTGGGTAGCAGCAGTCCTGCACCTCCTAAGAAAGCCGGTGCGTGCCAATAAGACAAGGGGAAAGTGCCCTTACAGAATGCTTTTAAAACAGATCAAGCACAGCCGTGCCAGTACATTCCATCAGTGCCTAATAATAACAGCACATTGGCTTCTAATTAAGCATGAGGCCGCACTCATGAGCCTTTTATTTTCCATGCAGGCTTTCGCAATGTATAGCACCGCTTGTATGTTACGTGTTACGTTTGCTGGGAGCAAATGGCGAAGGGCCCGTGGGCCGTGCTGACGGCGCTTGCCGTGGGTTAACACCCCGCGAAGCAGCCTGCCTCGGAGGTCAACGGCAGTGCAAAACTAGCACCAACGGGGCAATCAGGAATCACTGCCTTGGAAAGGGCCCCTGCGGGTTCGYGCGCGTGGTCCTCCAACTGGCTCAAGTCCCAGCTGGACCTAAAGCTTACGGGCTCTGCTGCCACTTTCGAATCTCAGCCCTGTTCTTCAGCAACCACTTGCTGACAAGGCAGAATGCCCCAATAGCAGCATTAGGCCWTGTTTCTGGAGCAAGACACACTACTCTTGGTTTAAATTTCTTAAAAAAGGTGTACTTAAAAAGTCTACCAGACCCTACCATAAACAGATGCTTGGCTTCATCTGTGTTATTTTTCTGAGTTTCCTTGGCACGTTAAACTCAGTTGCATCAAGCCTGAAAGGAACCATGTCCCCCACACCACTGGCCGCCATCTTGCGGCCCTGGGCTTCATGTGGTGCCCCCACTGAAGCACCGACACCGCGAGGCACCTCCCGCGGCGCTCTGCCCACTCGCCCCTCTGGCTCAAACAAACAGGCCAACCCCTAACACCTACAGCCCCCATGCACTCTTGGGAGGGAAAAAAAAGAAACAAAAACAAACAGACCCACTCCTCCCACCTCCAGTTTAGCACGTGGTTCAGAAGAGGCTTGGCCTGGACAGAGCCAAGCTTAGCTGCACATCCCATATATTTGGATGTGTGTCGGCTCGTAACTGCTCCCTGGCAGCACACAGGGCTGCAGGATGTAAGGGAGCCCCACTTGTTCCTGCTCCAACAAGGCTGGGATCGCAGCCGTGGCGCACGGGCTTTAGCATGTGATGGGCTCACCACCTTCTGTATCATCTCCAACCACAAGCCCAGGCAGCTATTTCTGCCCAAGGAGCAGAGCACAAAAGAGCATCTTAAGCCTCGGCATAACAGGCTTGGCCAGGCCCAGGTGCCCCATTTCCTCCCCAAGGGACAGGCTGAGCCCAGACACCTTTGGCTAGGGGTCAGGCCTTGCGCTACATGTAGAAGGTTGTTGCTCCTTGCAACGGTGAGCAGGGACGTGGATATTCCCCCAGTGCTTGAAGCTTGGAGCGCTTCCTCCTCCCCGCACTGCAGYGGAGAAGCTGGATCAGGGCAGCCGAAGCACATGGCTCCCGCTGCTGACTGCACTTCYTCGGGGCAGGAGCAGGCTGAGGGAGGGATGGTCCAAGCTGGGGTCCCGCGGGAAGGCTCCTTGCACCATCACCCTCCTCACTGCCTTCAGGGGACACCGTGGCCCCTGCTATGTCACCTGTCTTTGCAAAGCTTGGCTCCCAGCTCCTCGGCGCTTTGTCTGTCTGCTGCTTAGTGCAAGGAGCTGCAGTGCCTTGTTCCTACAGGCCTCGGGAGGACCCAACAAGCCTGCGGTGCAAACCCGGGCTCGGCAGCCAGGGGAACGAATTGCTGGGCGATTGCGAAGCGCCCCGGGGGCAAACCTCAGCCCTTTCATTCCTGCCTCCTCTCTTGCACCACCTCGCTCTGCACAACAGCGCTGCAAGAAAAACAAGGTATGTGCAAGCCGCTGTGCGAGCCTCCTTTTAGCAGAGAGATGGAGGTGGGGGGGCTGCTCCGCTTTCCTCAACTCTCCTTTAACCCCAGTTATGCCGGTTGGCAGGAGGCGAGGAACCCGCTCACGGAAAACACTGGCAAGGCCTCCGTATCCGGAGGTGCTTGGGGCAGCACCCCTGTGGCCTCCTCGCGCGCCCTCGGGGCAGGAGCTGAGCGGCAGCCACCCGCCCTCCCTGCTGCCGGGAAAGGGCAGCCCCGGGTGACCAGAGGCACCTCGGCCCGGCCTGCCCAGCCTGGCACTGCTTTGGATCCTTTCCGCAAAGATGCCCCACATGGRTGAAGAAGGAGGGGTGCAGGGCTCCCTACACGCATGTCCTGGGGCCAGTGCTTTCGGATAAGGGGTCAGCAACACGCAGCCCGTCCTGTCCTTTGGCCAAACCACTCGCACATGCGCCCAGACCTCTGCATGAAGCGGCCCACTGTTTTTTTTTTTTTTAGCTCAGTTCTGGTGCTGGAGACCAGTGTGCACAGCTGAGACCCCATCCAGCTCCTCTGTGCTCAATGCCTTGGGAATGTGCTTTACCCTTGGGCCTTGGCAAAGTGCCAAAGAGCAGCAGCACCAGTGCTCCCATCACGGACCCAAGCTGGAGGAGATTCACAACCCAAAGCTGATTAAACAGCCCAGAACAACACAGGAAGCTGTTTCAACAGCATGGGGAGTGAAAGGCAGATCCCAACTTGTTGCACGGCAGCACTAATCCAGCGGCTCCACGTCAGCGGCGCCAGGCCCGGCTGTTGCGGGGCAGAACGGGGCGTGTGCGGGAAGGCGGCCGCGCTGGCCACGTGGCCGGGGTGCTGGCCACGTGTTGGGCTCAGCCTCGTGCCAGGAGCCCCCAGCTGCCATCATCACCGCGCTGAGAGAGCCRCGGGCTGGTACGGAACCACACGGCAGGCGTGAGGATGAGGATGAGGTTTAAAATCCCTGCTGCTGCCTTATTTGCCTTTACCATTTAAAATCTCCGCAAAAAAAAGCCCTTGATTTAAGGAGGTTTGAGGGAAAAAAAAGGCATGAGCAAAAACAGACAATAAAGCAGGGGAAATAGCAAGGGGAAAGCTCCTATACTTCTTTATTTCCCTTTATCCACAACCCTGAAACACTGGCTCTCTCCAGGCAAAGCCATTACCATGTGGAACGGCTCAGGAGGAGCTCCAGCCCCCTCTCCAGGCTCTCCCCCTGAGCAAGGCTCGTGCTGAAGGCAACGGGCCGCCTGAGTAGAGCCCAGGGGGAACCAGAGCCCAGGGACGGGGAAGCGCTCAGCCTCACCGGGCAAAAGCCCAGGTGGGAAGAGCGATGCCAGCCCTCGTGCAGGCACCTGCAATTGGTGCCAAGGTGGCCAGAGTGGGAATGTGGCCGTGGCACGAGGCTCTGACCCTCAGCAGGGACCAAGCCCAACTGCACCTCTCTGTTATCTATTTAAAGTGAATTGTTTTCCTTCGCTCAAACATGCCAAGTCCTGTGCTGCCATTGCCAGTGTCTGCTGTGTGTGTTTTAAGAGCCCCACTGGAGGCTGGCTTTGTCCCAGCATCGTTTTGTACTTGGCAAGGGTGCTTGGCCAAGGGCATTGTAGGGGATAAGGAGGCCACAGGGGCAATGGACCTCAGGAGAGTTCTTTGCCGTAGTCCTGTCCAAAAGCACATGTGCAATCTGGCTTCAGAATGGGCAGAATTAGTATGTGTGGTGAATATAACAGCTTCAGGCTACTCACTGTGCCAGTTTGGGGGACTCATAAAATCTCTGACATCTCTTAAAATATACACACTTTTTTTTTTTTTTTTTTTTTTAATCAGCAGACTAATCCATGAAAAGGAGCTTGAAAACAATGACTGGGTGTCTTGAGAGGAACTTAGCCTGATGATGAGCTTCCCAAAGCACAAACCCTGTTCTGCAGCATGTTCCCCTTCGGATCCAATCTTTGAACAAGGCAGCCAGCTCGCTGCTGAGTGCAGCCCTGAGTCTCTCACTCTCTATGTGACCAACCACCTTCAGTACACGTGGGATGTGTAAAGCTTCTTCTCCATGTTGAAAATGCTCATTTTTCAACACCGGGATGCCAGATGCACCCCAACTGAGCTCTGCCATGGGGAGTCTGACTTGGTGGAGGAGGAGGAAGAGGAGGGCCTTGCACATGTACTGCGGTAAAGGCTCCTGGAATAGCAGTGGCTGTGGCCTGGGGGAACAAAGGAGCCAAGCAGACCTRATGCAGGTGACTAGGGCAACTTCTCCTTGACCCAAGTCCAGACTTGAACGGGGCTTTATGCAGAACAGAGAGCTCCACCAGCCTGCTCATTTTCTCCCTCACCCTCTTGTTCCCAGACACGTTTTTTGGAGCACTGATGCCAGAAGGAAGCTCCCTGCGTGCCCTTGGGCAGCCCAGCTCCAGCTGCAGTGCGTGGCGCCCTGCCCTTCGCCGGGACAAGCGCGCGCCGGCCCGGCTGCTGCGTCCGGGCCGCTATTCCCCAGCAATTAACAGCGACATGGGACAGGGTGAGGCTGGGTGAGGTAAGAGAACCAGAGGCAAAGAGGACGTGATCAAAAGCTATTTTTGTATGATTTTCATGTGGCTGTTTCTTCACTGGGATCACAGCAGCCTGGCTGCTCCTTCCTAAATTATTCAGTGTGTGTGTACACGTGTGGCCTACCCACACAGCCAAATGCACTCAGCTGGCTGTACAGGCACCCAGACACACACATGCCTGCTCCAGGCCTCCACATTATCCCATTATCCCATGCAGTATTCATTTCTTATTAGCTGCTTTTCAAGTCAGGGATCGCTCAGATCTTTTTACCCAGCAAACTCACCCCTGTCCACACCAGGCACGGACAGGGCCATAAGTCTTTGTTTTCAAAAACAGATTACAGAAATCAGAGAGGAGGTGGTAGTAATGCATTGAAGCTTGTGCAGTGCCTCTCCAAGTTAATCCCACCCACCTTGGCAGCTCTCCTCTAAAATCTGCCTCTTCCAGGTCCTTGAGGTCGATCAGAGCATCTGGATTCTGGTAAGTTATCACAAGGTGCAACCCCGTAGGTTACCAAAGGCTCAGACCAGAGACATCATAACCCTATTGCAATCACCTTTAAGAAAAAGATACTGTCCAAAAGAATTAACAGTGAGCCTGTGAATGAAAAAAGAAACACTCACATGCACAGCTGTGAAGGAGTATAGTAGTTCTGGTTTAGATATTCCCAAATCAGCAAAAACAAGAAGGATCAGGGCAATTTTACCAAGTTTGGGGATCTGCAGATCCAGTATTAAAAGTGTCAGAAACAATCCTGCTCTAAGCAGTTAAGAAATACAATGCCCATAGGGAAAAYATCTTCCACATCTCAGTCACTTACCACAATGTTCGCATTACCAATTATAAATATTTAAATGCGTCCAGAATCCTACACTGTTCTCAACACCAGTAACAGTGCCTTCATTATCTAGATTTTGCTTCTCTTATGTTGGCAGGGTAAGCTGTATTCACCTTTGTTTTTTTTCTAGCAGTCATATGAAATATGGGACACAAACTCTTACAKTTTCTTCTACAAGTCTTCTCATGCATAGAAGTTAAATCTCGTCCCCTCCTAACAACCTAAATCCAGACSTTTCAGCAGAAAAGACTGGCACCCCAAAAGGCTCCTGCCCAGAGCCTCATAGTCACTGGCCACGGGAGGAGCTGGGAAAGGAGCTYTGCTTTCTAAGTCATTTATTTATGTTTGATTCCTGTGTCTTTTGTTCTTCCCCAGTCCCGCAGTTGTCTTCTTCAACATGCTTTTTAATTACTTTCTCTGCTGATGCAGCAGTATTTTCAAGTGTATGCTGGAAGGCTGTCTTGGGTCCATAAAGAGGTATTTACTTAGTATTATATATATTTCACACATATGCTTGCAAACGCACAATAAGCAGTTAGTCCCAGCTCTAGACTGCTTTCACAAGTAGTAACAAATCAAGTCTCTTCTTGCCCTTATGCTATTTTTTCCAAGCTCTCTCTGCTTTCTGAATGCCCAGGTTTTTTCTGTGCCCTTAACACACTTCAGATGAACAAAAATTACTAGAGAATAAAACAAAATCATAGAATCATTATAGTTGGAAAAGACCTTCAAGATCATCAAGTCCAACCATAAACCCATTCCCAGCATGGCTGATAAACGATGTCCCTAAGTGCCTCATCCACATTTCTTGAGCACTGACAGGGCCGGTGACTCCACCGCTTCCATGGGCAGCCTTTTCCAGTGTTAGACCACTCTTTCCAAAGAGAAATTTTTCCTAATATCTAACTGGAACCTCCCCTGGTGCAACTTGAGGCCATTGCCTCCTGTCCTATCGGTAGTAATATTGGAGAAGAGATCGACCCTCATCTCACTACATAATTTCAGCCCAGAGAGCCACAGACCTGGGCCCAGCCTGAATCTCAGGAAGGGGGTTTAGCTGTGAGCCTGGTGCAGCGCCAGGGGCACTGCCTGCCCCAGCCTGTGCTCAGGTGCGGCTGTGGGCACCCCCAACGCAGCTGGGCCTGTGGGTACCCCCAACGCAGCTGGGYCTGTGGGCAGCCCCAACACAGCTGGGCCAAGCCCACGTGAAGGGCGCCTGCGCTGGGACCTCTCACGCGCCAGGAGGTGGCTGCGCGCCGCCAGCGTGCCAGAGGATTACAGCTTCCTAGAAGGCCTCCCAAACGACTTCACTTATCTTCCTCGATCAGATACYGAGGCTGCCCTGCCACTATCAAGTCACGGGAGCTGACACGCAGCTTCACAAGTGCGACGGGTCCCCCCCCGCCCTCCTGCGCATTGCGTAGAATCATAGAATGGTTAAGGTTGGAAGGGACCTCCAGAGATCATCTCTTCCAACCCCCTGCACACGCAGGGTCACCTAGAGCACGGGGCACAGGGCTGCGTCCAAGTGGGTTTTAAAGATCTCCAAAGAAGGAGATCTTTAAAGATCTCCACAACCTCCCTGGGCAGCCTGTTCCCAGGCTCTGGCACCCTCACTGTCAASAATTTTTTCCTTAAGTTCCTGTGGAACTTTTGGTGCCTCAGCTTGTGGCCCTTTCCTCTAGTCCTGTCGCTGGCCACCACTGAAAAGAGGCCGGCCCCTCCTCCTCACTGCCTCCCTTGAGGTATTTATAGACACTGATCAGGTCCCCCCTCAGCCTYCTCTTCTCCAGGCTGAACAGGCCCAGCTCTCTCAGCCTTTGCTCATAGGGCAGATGTTCCAGGCCCCTGATCATCCTCATAGCCCTGCGCTGGACTCTCTCCAGCAGCTCCACATCCCTCTTGAACTGGGGAGCGGAGCACCRGACAGARGACTCCAGATGTGGCCTCACCAGGGCGGTGTATAGGGGGACAATCACCTCCCTCGACCTGCTGTAGATGCTTTTCTTAATGCACCCCTTGGCCTTCTTGGCCACGAGGGCACTGATGTAGCGCATGGCGCGGCGCTGCACCAATGCGCTGTGGCCAGGCGTGCCTTGAGCCCCGCTGCGCGTGTGCCGAGGGAGCTGGTGCACGCTGGCGAGAGGGGAGCTTGTTTTTTGGAGGAAACAGGTCGGGTCTTGCAAGAGGGCAAGAACTGTGCCAGAATCAGGGAGCCGACCTCAGTTTTTGGTGTGGCCTTTGTCCTTCCCCCCCGCCCCCAATCCCACCCCTAACATTTTTAACTCATTAACAACCTTGCAAAATTACCTCCCTGATCCTCCTCCTACTTCACCCAAAAGGCATCTGGCTGCCGGCAGTGAAGTTCGCTGGCAGTCCAGACACCTCAGCATTTCAAGCTGAGTTTGGCTACAGTACCTGAGTTGTGACACAGCTCATATGTAAAGAAGTTATTAATTATGACATACTTAAAATCATCAGATTTCTACTCAGTGTGCCACTATTGAAAAGCCAGGGAAAATAAAGTCTTTAAGTATGGATTAATTTCCAAAGTATGGACTAATTTCCATAGTCCCATTTAACGTCTCATCCTTCCTCAGTGGAAATGCTCACATCCAGTTTAAATATTTTTCTAAAATATAAGCATAAAAGAAATTACATGTCTGTCCAAGGAATGGCTGCTCCAAGCTAGAGCCTGGTTGATGCACAGTTACATACCCTAGACAGAGGTCCCTTTTTGCCTTAAAAGACGATTAGTCTACAAACATATCTACCCTTTCTATTTTGATCTCTGTACCTGCATCAGTGACTTCAGGCTTAGCACAACAGGCCTTGAACACAACCCCTACACCTTACGTTTGCTCGTCCCTGAAAAGAGCAGGTGTTGACTGAGCTCTCGGTGCGGCATGAGCCAGCCATGCTTCCTGGGCGAGATGTGCCACAGCAAGCCCACACACCAAGACATCTCTGCGACTTTTCATCAGGTGCACCAGCAGCCACTGCAAGGCAGCTTAAAACCTGCTTGGCTTCGCCTCCTTCTGCTCTTTTTGGGGGCCTGCCCTTTGAGTTGTSAGTGATGGAAAACATCCAGAGTTTAAGCATGAAGCCCCAGTGACTCATAAGGAAAAAAAAAAAAAATAAACACGAAGGATCCGGCCAGGCAGTTCAGCCCTTGCTAAAAATTCTTCCTCAGTGCAGTATCATATAGGGCTGTGGCAAGTGCTTCTAGAAATTGGAGGCAACAGATGTCTTCTACTCAGGAGAAACCATTGCAGAGTTTTGCGGGAGTAAAGCCGTCAGGAGTAACCTCTGTAACCTGGTCTCCCTGGGACAGAACTGCAGGCCCAGCCACAGCAGTCCTTTTCCTTCCTCCTCCACAGGGGCTTTCTCCCTTTCTCTTCTGTTTTATACGACAGCGGTCCACAGAGATCCTTCTTTTGCTTTCTCTTATCTTTGTTGAGTTGTTAAGGCAGTGAAGTAGGAAGAGACACAGTCTCTGATTTATTGAAAACAAAGCAAATCAACCCCCCCAACAACTCCTGCAACAGAAATATGGAGTAGGAGGCAGGAAATCAAACCAGAAAGCAGCTAGAAAAGCACATTGTGGAATTCTGCAGCATCTCTACAACAAAATCAGTTATTCAACTACATGGGAGGGCATCTATTTGCATTATTCATAGGGAATTAATTACACAATTTTTAATTCTTTTCTTTTTTTGACTGGCATCTTTCCGCCACCCACAGACTCTTTGCCATTACAGCTCAACACCTGCAACAGGGAACACAGAAGCACTTTGCTGCCTGTGCTCCCCCAGCACAATGCAGTCAATTTTCTCCTCCTGTCTAATTACRACAATTGCTTTCTTAACCTCCCCTTTTATTTCCTCCTTTTACTTGCATTGTTTGAACCAGCTGTTACAGCTTTAATGTTCTCATAATAAAGTTATTCTCTGCAAAGACCCCACCCAAGATGGCTCCCTGATATCAAGCTGGTATCAGATAACAGCACCTTGTCTGAAATCAGGTGTCCACCAGGTGTTTTTCCAACAGCTCTTAAAAAAAAAAAAAAAAAAAAAAAAAAAAAGGAGTCTATGTGTTTGGTTTGTCTTCGTCTTAGTGCTGCAATTCTCTGTTGTCTCCTCTTACCATCACCTTCTGCCCAACACGTGCCAGAGGAACAAGGATGCATCTCAGATATTTTTTTCACAGCTGGCAGAGGTCCAGATGCAATGCCCAYGAAAAGGCTTAGCCAACTGCCTGTGCCAAAGCTGAAATCAATGGCACCAAGTGCCTAAACAAGTTTGAGGACTCGTGCTTACTGCCCTTCTGCAGGAGGGCTAGGCGGGCACTGCTGCGTGGGCTCCCTCCCACACAGCCCAGATCAGAATGAAGGGGGCCAAACATGGATCATGGGGTAAAGTGCTGATAATTAAAAGCACCACCATATAAATAAATAAATAGGTAGATAAATAGATAACCTTTGAAAATGCTAGAACTACACAATCAAGTCAAAAAACGGGGAATAGGGCTAGTCAGCAGCACTTCATCACAGTTGTTTAGGTTGCAATATACTCAAATTCAGGCTTGTAATAGGTTGCACATGTGCAAAAGCTCCCTCAATATCCAGGGAAAGAATAAAACTCAGTATGCTTATTCACCTCACCTTCCTCAGATATAAACCTGTGGGAATACCCAGGTCCCCAACCCTCTTGCTGACCAAGGTGGGAATGCAATTGGCTTAACCAGATGAACTCCTTTGAGCTGGGGTGCTTGAAGTAACAAGAAATGGATCCCATTAAAAGAACAGCAGGAAGAAGTGTTGTGACGTGCTTCAGGATATCACAGGATTGTGAGGGGTGGGAGGTGGTCCAGGAGCTGGAAAACGAAGTCTTTAGGAAAAAAGACGACTGGCAGTGAAAGCAGAACAAAATATCTTGTATGATGGATACTCTTGGGTTGAACTCTCTTGGTGAGGGATTGCTGTAAAAGTTAATTATCTAAGAGATCTGGTGTGGGCTGAGCTGACCAGACTAATAGACTAATACTAGGGTTAAGATTATGAACAAGGACAAAAGGAATTTAAAAGCCGGGTCTAATGTTGTGCTGAAAACAAGGACTAAAGACCTATGGTAAAAGTTGCTGCCTCTAAGGGTAGGGGTCATCAGTTCTTGGTCTGGTAGCACTCTACCACAGTGAGCTCCTGTGGTTAGGGTTAGGCTTCCAGCAGAGTTGGAATGATGGCACCCCAGGGGACATGGACATGGGGGAAGGTTTTTGGAGGGCTTTAGGTAATTCTGAAATAGGCTGAGGACTCCTGGATGTAGAGAAGCTCACAGCTGGAGAGAGGTCAAATGATCATTTGGTACAGATGAGTCTGACAGAGTTGACCACAGAATCAAATGCAACCTAAAGAATGGGTATGAGGCAGGGCATTAGGAGGGACTGTGAGCTTAAGTTTTGTTTTGGGATATAATGCAAACCACAGAATTAGAAGAAATACCCCAAGCAGTGTTGCCTACAGTAGTAACGAGGGCAAATAACTCTCATGTTTCCCAGTAGTGTCCAGTCATTTCCATCTGTCCCAGACAGACAGATTACACTCAGTGTTACAGGCACCACTCACCTCCTCAGATTCAATGGTCAGACAACCTTGTTATCACTTCTTTTCACATGCATTATAGTTTCCTACTTTTCTGAGCCTAACATCCCTCCTAGCCTTTATCTTAAACCTAGATAGATAGCAATCCCAATCGATCTCCACTGGATGCAACCCTTAGCCAGGCAGACTTTGCTGATTCTTACCTTATATCAAGTTTTCAGCTTGTGMGCTTGACCCCAAGCCTTCTCTTAATGCTCAAGCCAGGGATCTTGAGCTGAACCTAAATGAATCACCTAAACGAACCACCTTGGCCTCACATGCTAACTCCTATATGGGTTTTATGGGACRGCAAGAACAAACAAAGAAGCATAGCTCTTTGAGTTTGAGCCCTAACCATAGACCTGATATCCTTGTTTACAGACCCCAACTYGGTTCAATACAAGCAAGGACTCTCATCAAAATGAGAGTCACCCTGTTTTTAAACATGTAACAGGACCCAGCAAGACTGCACGCAAAGGCCAAGAGGTCTCCAGTGCATGCTAAGCCAAACCCTAACCATTGTGCCTTCCGCCATTAGTCTCCAACACACCTGAATAAATCAATGATTTGTTTTCCCTTAGGATACTAGCCTCACATACTGACCTATTCAGCTCTTTTGACCCCTCCCTTTGCTCTGTCCTCTTGCAGCAGACACCAAACCACCACCCACCAGCAGTAATCAAAGCCCCAGAGGCAGTGGAATGCCCCGGGAGCCCGAGGGCAGGACCAGGGCTTGGTTCAACAGGAGCTCATGAGTTTCCTGTTTTACCATATGAAGTCTGAGGGCCCAGGATGGGACCATATGCAAAATCTTTAAAGGCTTAATAATTTTCTGTTCACTTGTTTCATTCTTGTTTGCTTTTGCTTTTGTTTTGTTTTTAAACGAAGTCCTGGAGGTACTGTGCCTAGATGAGGACTAGATTGAGGAACAGCAGGGTTTGAGCAGCCCAAGTGATCTGCAAAGCTTGGATAAGTGGGCTGTCATTAAAAAGGGGTGAATGGCTTTTGGACTATTTTGGGATGATGCAAGTGCTCCTGCAAATATCTATAGCCCTACAGTTAATGTTTAGGTTGGCAGATCCTCTTTTCCTGCTGTATTTGACAAAGCTGGAAGGCAGGATGGGAGCTAGTGTCATAGGCAARGTTATTTAGCCATCCTCAGCACCTCAGTGAGCACTATCTGGCCAAAATAATTGTCAGTTCCACCCTYGGGGCCTTCCCAGCTCCAGCAGCAAATCTACTTTTTCAAGCCATCCATGCCGATTCCACCCTGCTCAATGCCAACAACAAACTTCAGCTCCAGCATCTGGTGTCTCCTAACCACCCCTAGGCAAAGAGCAGCCACGCAGAGCAGCTGCCAGCCGCCCTCTGTTACATATCAAAAGGTTGAGGATTGGGYAGGATTAGGGATCAAAACAAGGCACTGAAGATCTCAGTCTTCTACTGACTCATGCAAAGCTCAGAAGCTAGGATTAGGGATGGTGTCACAAGAAGTCAACAGCTCCTGCTTTTCTTCCTGGGGCAGGGAGAGTTTGCTGGGGTGCTACTCCATAGCATAGTAGTTTTTAAATATTGAGTTGGCACTTTAGCCCAGACTCTAAGCCAAATGATAAATCCTGCAAAATTTGCATAAATGCTGGTGTTAGAAAGCCTGCCTTCTATGTTACTCTGGGGCATGAGTGAATCTCCTGGATATACAATAGCAGAAGCAAATAACTTAATGGGCCTGTTGCGAATAAAGCCTGCTTCAAAGACAAGAGTTGAAGCCATGATTAAGAAGAGCAAGGAATAAAGAGCTAAGCTGATTTACACGTTTTGTGACACCTCCCAAGGTAGAATGAGAGCTGCTGGCAACAGCAGCAAGCGTTGCTTGCTCTGTCTTGGGACACAGGCTGTTCTGCAAACATGGGCAAGCCTAGAACTGGGTTTAATTTTAGGGAAAGACCTTGCAGAAACTGAACACCTGCTGGTTTCTCAAATCCACRGCACTACAGTGGGTGCTTCCCTTATTTAATGCTGCTTGCTGACACATTCAGCACTCGGAAATGGGTGCCTGGCTGGTGTGTTGAGTTGAGCAGGGGCTGGTGACTAGCGCTTGGAGAGCAGCACTGAAAGAACAAGGTTTTTGCTCAAGGTTTGAGAGCACAGGGCTTAGCTGCGGATTAGCACCAGTAGAGCCACATGCCTTCCCAGTCTAGCAACACCTTTGCTCCTCAGCCCTTGCCCAGGGAGCCATCTAAACCCACACCCAAACCCCAGGGCAGCACCTAGCCAATTTTTTTGCCCCCTCCCCACTTCTAGGGGCCCAGACATGTCCTGACATACACTAGACACTAGACAAGACTACACTGTTTACAGGGAATGCAGACAAATCATTGGGGAAAATGSTTGGGTGCAGTAACTTCCAGTGTATGCACGCTGCTATTTCCTCACCATCATCTTAGCAGATGTTGGGCTGGATGGTCTCTTTGGACTTTTCCGTTTCTAATTTATTCATTTTATAGCTTTAGGATTAAGTTGGTTTTGTTTGCTTGCTTGATTTTGGTTGTTTTGTTTTTAAGCACCAAATAATAAGTTTATTTTTGCAGTCCCCAGCTTAGCTCTTAAGAACCTCCTTTGACTGTTTGGACAATGATCCTTGTTCTCAGTTTAGCCTTGCTGGAAGGGATATTGAAGCACATACCTAACATGAAGAAAGACAGAGTACGGTTTATAAATTAACATTTTATTTCAGTAACTCTGCACATGAGAGGTACCGCTGTCCACTTTCATATGGAAATGGAGTGCTCATGAATTTTAATAGATACTGGAAATGCTCGCTGCAGACAGAACAGAGTCTTGGCCAACCACAAACTTGATGTGATGGCACTAACCTTTTTTTTCCCTCCCTGCTCATATTTTTTTTTAATCCTAGCTTCTCATTTAATAATAAACCAGGCTGTGAATACAGTGACTCACCCCTTGTTTTCTCTAAATTGTGGGAAGTTTTATTTATTTTTTAATCAGTAACTACCTGAGAGAAAGGAATGCCTCATATGATAAAGGCATTTAATTAGTTTGTTTGCTGGTAAGAAAAATATGTAGGTGGATGTGGGCTAAATGCCAAGCCTAAGTGGCGGCTTTATTGACAGTTCAGCAAAAGAAAAAGATTAGACGTCATGGAAAAAATTACTCCCTGAACAGGAAAAGCTGGACATGTTGCATATTTTGCTTCAAGATCTAGCTTTGTAACAGTAAAAGGAACCACTAGCATTAGCTAACAGAACACTCTTAGGATATAAAAGGGCCACAGGACTAAGCCAGAAGACTTTACAATTAGAAAAAGAAAAGGAAAGGAAAATGAAAAAAGGAAGAAAGAAAAAAAGAAAGAAATCTCATGTAATTGGCAAAAAATAAGCGCTTTCTCATGTCTCCAAATTGCAGAAAGAGCAACATGTCGTCCCTGTTTGGGGTACCATGAAGATTTGGCTGCACTATAATATCTGTTTCAGAGCAGACTCAAGCATCAGGCTACTTCCGTTTATATTTCAGACTGCATTACTAAGCAGAGTACAGGTTAGAAAAAAACCAACACGATATCACTCAYGCTAATCTTGATTTTAATGCTTTTGACATTGCTGCCGATATGAACTCTTCCATTCATTCTTCATTCACTCTTCATTCTCTTCCAGGAACCACTTGAGGTACAAGAAGCTGAAATACCAAAATGCAAACAAAGCTAGAGGGGAGCTCATACAGAAACACAAGCCTCTTAGGACTTCAGCCATTCTTGCTGAAGGCCAGGCTTGCATTGCAACTCCAAGTACTTTATTCACAGCAGATCTTTYGTCTGGTCTGCTGGTGCCTAGGAGTTGCTGCCCGCATCTGACCTTGTGCCACATTTGGAAGCAGGAGTGCACCTGACTGTACCAAATTCCTCTCCATGGACTGCAGGGCATTTCAACCAAATGCTTTGAGTATGGTGTCTTACTGCCAGTTGTCTTTTACTCTGTAGATTCTCTTGTCCTCAAAAAGCAAGTGGCCTTAGCTTTCCTGAAATCTATGATTCTTATCATAGAGACCTGTGTTGTTTTATGATCACTGCTTTACCCTCAGAGCGTCAAATCTGTTTCTTTCTATTGGCCATGATAGCTAAAATAGCCAGTCCACTATTCGCTCCCTCCAATTTCTGAGATGAGCTGTTTTGAAGAATTTGGTAGACCAACTACTCTTCCAGCAGTGAAAATAAGAGGCCTGCTTATCACAAAGTCCTTCCCTCCAACAGGTCAAACAGACATCTTAATGAATCACATTCATCCTTCTCATGCCATAAAAGTGTGCTACAGACCTTCCTGTCATGTTGCCTTGTTTTCTCCTATTTCTATAATCAGAGTCCTTACTGTTCATATTGTCCTTACTGCGTGTAAACTTACATGTAACCAGTAAGTTTAAAGGTAATGACATAGTTTCTTCACAGCTTAGATTGCCAGCCAGTATTCAGTACTGATGTGCACGTACTTATGTTCACCTGTAAATCTTCAGAGAGAGAGAGAACAAAACAGTACTCAAGGCACTGAAAGGAATCTGAAGCCTTATTTTTTCAACAAGTGTTAAGCTGGCACACAGGCCAGCTGGAGAGGAGAGATGTGAGTGGAGAACAGGGGTCCCTCTCGAGTCAAAGACCTATGTGGGTGGGAAGCTGGTCAGCCACAGCCAGGTGGGCTACTCTAGACCAGCAGAGAGGAGCTTTCCTGTCACGGATTTCTCCCCGCTCTGGTCCTGTTCTCCCATGCATTTCTCCCATTACAACTCCCATTTCCTCCTCACTCTGGCAAGACTTCCCACTTGGGCGGTTACGTAACTCCACTTTCCTTGGGAGAAGAGGCCCGGAAGGCTGCTGAAAGCGAGAGCTCCGGCTCAGCGCTTCTAGCTGCCGAGCCACTCGCACAGGGGCCTGTGCCCACATGGCGGGCTAGGAGGGTGCGAGCGCCACCGCCCCCCCAGCCCGCCGTGGGGCTGGCACGCTGAGTGGGCCGCCGTGGGGCTGGCGCGCTGAGGGGGCCGCCGTGGGGCTGGCGCACTGAGGGGGCTGCTGTGGGGCTGGCGTGCTGAGTGGGCCGCCATGGGGCTGGCGCACTGAGGGGGCTGCTGTGGGGCTGGCGCGCTGAGGGCGGGCCAAGCCCCTCGGCACAGTGTCGCCTTTGCCCCACGCTCCAAGTGCGTCAGGACTTGCACTACGTGCTTTAAACCTCTGCCACTACTCTTCCTTTCTTGGAGAGAGCGGGGAAGAAAAAGAAGAAAGAGGAGAGGAAAAAAAAAGATTTTATTCTAGGGGAAATCAGCAGCAAAATCCTGAATTAACAGAGTTGTATCTTGCCCTATCTGGCTCTCCACAGCTGAGCAGCAATGACTTCTCCTTGCTGTGTCTGTAGGGCTTAGCTGGCTGCTGCGCTTCTGTTATGAAACACGGTGTCCAAGTTAATTTATTCTTTCATGTTTTATCATTTTCTTCTCAGTCACATCCACTGTGGCAGGATGACACAGCTGTCAACTTGCAGCATGCTGCCTGTACTTGCACCAGCAGTGACTTCTATCCTCTCCTGCCATTCCCATTCCACAAACAGGTGAACTTCTCCCTCTCCTTGAAAACAAACAAACAAACAAACAAAAASAGCCATAACTTTTTCACCATCAAATATACCCAGGTATATGCAAAAATCTATCACACAGGCTAAAACTAAGTTATTTCTTGCTTGTTTGATTTTGGAAGCTGATTGTGTCACAAAGAGTTGGGAAACCTCCACTCCTTGAGGGGAATGACTTCCCTGGGCAGAGCCTATCTCTATTCCACACCCCTTCATTTAACCCTTCTCCAGTATCTCTATTTCCCACCCCTGGGAAAGTGAAATAGAAAGCCAAAAGTGGGAGAAAGCATGAAAGAAAATAGTTTGGTTTTACCAGTAGGTAGAGTAAGAGGTATATTAAAGGAAATAAAGTGAAGAAGAAATAAGAATTTAATTGTAGTAAAATGCATACTGATATGAATATCAAATCTGAAAACTATGAAAAKTTTCCCCCATAAACTACCATCCAAATTATTACAAGAAATGAAACAAAATGAAATGGGAAGGGTAAGAGAGGGCAGGGTAGGGTAGGGTAGGGTGGAAGAAGGTAGGGAGAGGAAGAGGGAAAGTAATCCCTAACTCATTCCTTAACTTTTGTTCTTCCTTCTCAGTCATGGGAGGAGAGTGGAGAGCTTTCTGGCTGCAAAAGATACAGGTGGTATTTTAAGGGCACRAGAAAGCACAAAAGGAAATGCAAATACTGACAGAAAGAAACAAGAGAGTAAAAGGACTGGGACATATATTTGATGAAAAATTGAAAACTGTTAGAATAAGAACAGAAGATTCCTGGGGAACAGGAAACCAACTTAACAGTCTGAGCAATGATGAACATTCCCAATGTTTAACTCTTCAGCAGGAATTTCACACTCAGATTYCACTCAGATGTCTTTTAAGGAATAATGACTACCTAGTAAGCCGCTTGTTTCCTGTACACTTCACTTGGGAACAGCAATATTTACTTACCAGAAATTTTATTTAGAAACTAAGTAATGAGGTCATCATGTCAATAGGTCACTGTTCAAAACACAAGTATTGATCCCAAGATAACCCCTTCATAAAATTTCATACAATTAAATGTTGACACATAGGAAGAACCAACCTTTGGGACATCTGTCATTCCTTATGCCACACCCAGTTATTTACATTCCCTAGATCACATTTTCCCCATCATTCGGATATTTCTTTTCCCTGTGCTCCCAACAACTCATCTTTTGCCTTAGAAGTCAGCTGGCCTTCTTTGCTTGTTCACACTTGAGCTAAACACAACCTTCCGTAGTATTTACTATTCTCTATAGATGCACTGTGGCCAGTGGATGTATCAGCCTTATAATTCTGGTCAGCAGAAGACAATCTTCCTTCCACCGACTGCATCTTGAAAAGAGTACGGAAAAGAACCTACCAGGYGGAGCAGACTGTGGTCTACAGCCCAGGTTAAAGAAGAAGAAAAACAAAACTAAACTAAACAAAAACTGTCTCTCCTGAGGATAGAAGATCATGGACAATCGGAGAAGGTKGGGTTTATTTTAAAGATTTATAGAAGGAGGTCATAAGCTCTGCATAGCAAGGACCACCTTAGAGGGATCTCTCTTTACAGAGCTGAGCAGCAGGTAAGAAAGAAAATCAGGAAGGAAGAGGAGTCCTGATCCATGACTGATCTGCATTAGCAACCGTAGAATAACAGCCGTAGTACAAACAGCCTTAACCCAGTGGGCAGCTCTGGTGTCACTGCACACGCAGGTTTTGCTTCATCACCAACTGTGCCTGAGCAGTTGTCACTGGGATATCTTATCAGACAGCTGTGAGAAAACAAGCTAACCTAATTATACCTGGTTGTCTTATCTTTGTGTGAATATTCTAGGCCTCTTTTGGAACATTGCTGAGTCCCCTAAAGTTCATCTTAAGCCAGAAAATGCTGTTGTATGTCTCAGGACCTGAGATGCTGAACACAGATACATTAAGTAAGGCTTATCAATATAGTTGAGGGAACATACAGTTTTCTATTAAAATTTTTAAAAAAAGGGCATTTTTCAGCAGAATCAAGATATCCTGCATAAACTGTCTGATGCAAATGATTTGAGGAAAGAAGGGAAACAAATKTTCAGATTATCAAAATGAAATGGGAAAACATTGTACTTTGATAGATTGGTTTTCCTCTGGATTCCCTCTGGTTTCCTCTTTTTGAAACAGGTGAAAATATTTTAATGACAACAGTATAAAGGTAGTGTAAGATGTCCATACTATCTAAATGAAAATTTGCAAATTTTTATTATGAATAATTGAATTTTGTTTTGCAAGAAATATAGACTTTTTGTTCCCACACAGGATTTAAGTGTTAGCATTGCATTTCTATTTAGAACAGAATACTAATTTATCAGCACCTCCAGCGCTGAAARCATGTTTCACTTGATAAGCATCCTTGTAATAAAAGGCTGGCACCAGAAAAAGACACTTTTCCTCGGGGAAAGAGGAAAACCCATACTTGCTAGGAAAATGTTAAGGTCAATATACCTTACCACAGTGGCATGTTCCATAGACTGGACAGTCTGAGGAAGCACACAAAAGAGCTGTGTAGCAACATACCCAGCCCAATTMATTTCTCCCTTTCCCACAGAGAAAATTGTTCATTAAGCATTTTCATCTCCACATCTCTAAATCGCTGCATTCCAACTAGTCACAGGATAAAATGCAGCTAATTAGATCACAGACTCACAGGTTTTAATCCTTGAATATCATTTAAAGTTTGCACCAGGAGCTCCTTGACACCTACAGCTTAATTTATTCTCATCGATGGATACAACACCTCATCCACTGCCACTTTAATCAGTGGTGTCACAGACCCACTGAATGAGCTACCTGTGGTGTAATCTTGGGTGCGTAATACTGAGTTTTTATATTAATAAAGGCTGATATCACTATGATGCACTCCTGAGGCAGATATGAGATGCTGAAATGGGTGGAGTAATGGTGAACCCCACCCTTTCCAAATATACTTGTTAATAACTGGTTTCCCTTAATAAAACTCATCTGCAGACAGGCCTTTTCCTTCCCAGCAGCCATGCATAATACTCACATAAGCATAAATGGAGCCATTTCCTTCCAAAACACCTACAGAAAGCACTGCTGCTATGCAGTGTCAAGCACATCTCCATCAAGCCACAGGCTTGTACAGATGAAACCAACAGCAAGTTCAGGAAAGTGTTGTCAAAGTGGGAACAGTTCTGTCTGCAAACAAGACTACTACCATCCCTGCACGTTTGCTCCGTCCTCTGCCAGAGCTTATCTCTTCACAGCGAGGGTGCCAGAAAGTGACGTATGACCACCCTGTGTCCACTGGTGTCCACACTAACATAACCRAGTCATTGTCACCGATCTCAGCAATGGTGCTGGACGATGAAGAGCAGCAGCCGAGCTKCAGGTCCTCATGGCCTCCGTGCTGCCCTGCTGCAGATGCACGTCTCTGCAGCAGGCAAGTAGAACGCAGAAGGGCCTATCTGTAAATCACATAGTTATCCTTTGATATTGTCACAGAACATGACATTTTTCCTCAAGCCCTCCTACAACGTGCTGTCCTTCTCACTATGCTAGCTTGCATGTAAGTTAATTGGAGAGAGATCGTTAGCCAAGTGAAGTAAAGTTTGAGCAGAGCTTTATATCATATTTTTCCGTTTGTCTGCAATAAGACAGACCTGGGTGGAGCYCAGGAAGAAAAGAAGGGCAGAAGGGAGCAGGACAGGCACAAACAGCCCAGGAGGCAGACAATACCCCCCAGAAGGGGGTGAGATGCACGCAGCTCCTCGCCTGCTGTGCTCAGCAGCGAGTAAYGCCGGACAGGGAGAGAAGCTCCCTGCTGCTGAAGCTGCACACACAATCCCTCCCTGCAGGAGGGAGATGGCACTGTGGGGACAGAGRGATACAGGGGACCTCGAGGGAGAGGTATGGGGCATGGTGGGGACACTGGCATACCTGGGGCCAATCTCACCCCATGCCCAGCAGAGTATGGATGTTAAGGATTGCCTGTGCTACCAAAGGGACTGTGTTCATGCCAGAGCCAAGCCAAGCCCATGAAGACCAGGAAGGCTCTAGACAGGCTCTGGGGTGGCCTTCCAGGGGCAACCCAGCCTTGGGGAGAGGCTGATACCTCCCTGCAGATTTGAGACCTTGAACATGGAGCATGAGGAGGGAAGAAGCATCTCTCCACACAAAGAAAAGCATTCAAAAATACCAGAGCTCTCCTGCTCCTGAGGGAGCCCCAGAGGAGCCCGAGATGCAAACCAGCCACAGGCCCCTGCGAACAGCGCAGCAAACAAACCTGCCTCAAGGAGCCCGCAATCTCAGGTGATGGGCAGAGAGCTGCGGGCAAGGCTGGGAACAACCACCCTACTGACGGGTGGCTCTGCACTGAAGCACCCTCATGCCTCCCTCATTGCCCATTGGGGAAAACAGCAGAGCTAATGCTGGGGAGAGTGGGTGAAGGGCATGGCCCTTCTTGCCCCCGGTTAGCCTGCCCACTGGTACGGAGAGATGGAGGAAGATGAAATGAAGGGATAACAGGGACGAATCAACCAYGATAGGTAGCAGTCTCCACAGAGAAGTTGCATAATCACTGCAGCAATTTTGGTAATGCTGCGAAGGGATCCGGGGACTTGCAGCAGGACAACGTGCAGAAGCCCATGAAGTTCTGWCTCGTCTTAGGAGCAAAAAGTTATGTGCAAGTGTTGTGCTGAGCTTTGCCTTGATTCAGCCAGACAGTAATTATGAGACATGCACCCTGAAGAGATCAGAAAGTACCCTACACTCATCACATGGAAAGCACTATGGCAACTGGAAGGCAACACAAGAGGGCCAAATCCCGAGGTGATTACTCTGACCTTACTCAGTGGGAATTTTGCCTGAACAACAACTGAGTAATGACTTTGTGTGTTGGCACATGCATGACACACCATTGTGTTCTATATGGGAGTGGTCTAGATTTCTAATTAGTTTGCACTTGTCCTGGTTGCATTTTGACAAACAGCTCTACACAAGTCTTTTTTCTTTCATTCTCTCCTATATTTAACAGCACCTATGATGCACCTAGAGAACATCTGGGAGTAGCAGGGGCCTGTCTTTACACCGTAGTTTGAGCATAGATACAAGGCCCACAAGTGCAGAGTCACAGAGCTGCTAAATCACCCGCTCACGCTCAGGTTCAGGCTTCAGGCGAGCTCCAGGAATGGTGGCCGGGAACCCATGACTTGGCTTCACCCTGCGGTAGGGACGTACGTGCACTTCCACCATCGCTGTGGACAAACCAGATGCGGGTGCCACCCTTGTGCATGGTTGGCACGCATGCCCTTATCCATCATTCCCTGTCCAGTAAGGAGCTGTGAGTAGGCCACGGCGCCAACGCAGGGCAAAGACGCGATGACTCAGAGCCACCTACACAGGAGTCTGTGGGGGCAGCTGGGGCAGCAAGTTGTGCCACCTGCTCTGGGTGTCCCTGCTGGAGCAGGGAGGGTGGACTAGATGATCTCTAGAGGTCCCTTCCAACCTTAACCCTTCTGTGACTCTGTGATTCTGTGAAGTTAAGCACCTCGGTGTTGTMTGTTCACCACAATTTCTGCTCTGCACATAAGCTAGAATTTATCAAAAAAAGCACAGATTATGAAGTACCTGAGCTCACAGGATGACGTTCTACAAAACTGGCTCCAGACAGACAGCCAACCTGGTCTKTGTGCTTGAATGCTTACCCCATCATATCTGAATAAAAGCTCAGAGAAGCAGCATGTCCTATTTAGGTCTGCTCCCAGATTCAGYGACGCCTTGGTCTCCTCCCCACCACAAACATCTACATCTTGACATGCGCTTGACCCCAATGACTATGTTCCTGAACTTGCTTCTCTGACTCCTCCGAGTGCACATTTAGGTTATTATATAACACTCAGAATCTTTCATTAAGTGGTTGAGCATCACTGAAATGTCAATCCTGAAAAACATAAAAACCACCACAAACACCAGTTGCCAAAATATATTGCAGATTTAATTCCAGAAGAGGCTAAAATAGCTAAAGTATGTTTTTCGGTTTTAGGAGATAGTCTTATACCTCTGAATAGACAGAAATTTAAACAAATGTTAAGTTTATTTCTAAATCCAAAGGAGTAGGTCTGTGCATAGTTATGCAGTAACATGCTTTCAACCAGGAATTTAATAGTAATATACAGAAGAGCAAAATGCCATAACTGCCAAACCAAATATTGACCTTAGGAAACATAACCTGCCACAGCAGATCAAACCAGAGATCACAGAGTACAATGCGTACTCCATGGAACAAAATTCACATAGTTCCGTACAACAGGAAGATTCAAGTCTGTCCTGCAGCCGTCGAAGCTGACAGGAGAGCAAAGGGACATTGAGCCTGAAGTGCTGTGTGGTCTGAAACCTTGATATCTTCCAAGAAATGTGTTGCCATAGGAGATACACTGCAAACAAAGTACAGTATTTGGCACCTTTAAAATCTATTTTGATCTTTAGATAAGATTAGTTTCCCCAAACAAACGTAGAAAAGGCAAAGCACTAGTTACAGGCTTAACAAAGAAGATAAGTTTTAAGGATGTGGGTCAAGCAGGCAATGACAAGTTTAATAGCAGCAGCTTAGGACACTGCCACCTTGTGACCCAGGGTCTTCTGGCAAGCCAAGTGATTCCAAGTTTTAATGCCTACTAGATTAGGACAGCAGCAAAACATCCTATCCAGCCTGGGTGCAGAGAGACCAATGTCCCCTGTTACCATTGGCTGTATTTTTTTAGCACCATCACTGATATCAATTATTTTGAAGTTGCTCTGCAGTCTGGCAGTTTACAGAATAAGTAGGCAGACCTATATAGTTTTCCTTAATTGGAAAGAAGTTCCCATTGAATCCTTCTCTGAAAAGTACTCCTACTTTGCCACATTGCAACGGGATATATGAATCCTTGCATACACAAGCTCTTTACAAGAAAAAGAAAATTACTCACTTGAATTTGTCATTGTTTGACAAATGGTTCTGCACTCTGGCTGACCAGGTACGGGAGGCAACAAGTGTACGTGCACAGTCCCACAGAGATACTCGGTCACGTTGTAAGCAATAACAGACACCCAGCTTGAGTTTAATGTCCAGAAAATTTTTGGTTGAAAAGCTACCGTGATTTCATTTACAAAATCTTCTATTTTGTGCAGTTTCAAGATTTTTGGACAGCTCAATGCTGTCTTTCTAAAATACGGTCCTGTTATACAGCACAGCAATTCAAGTGCAACATACCCTCCCTGTTGGGCATATATGCAGGGCTGAACTACTCAGAATAGCTGTATTCCAATGAAATATTTTTGTGCATCTGATGTTATACATTATTTAACCATTGTAAATATTTTCTAACAGAGAAATTATGGGTCCTAAGAACAAATTAGTATGTGAAGTGCCCTAATTTCAATTCCCACTAGGCATCTGAAAGTTCAGTGGCAAGAACATGCATTAATTTAGAGCATTTCTGGACTTCTTTTCCTTTTTTTTTTAATGAAAATAATTTCTATTCAGCATAAAAACATATAAACTTCTCAAGAGAAAGGAATTATAAGTTTCATTCATCTACTTATCTCTTCATATCTATAGAGATACAGTTACCTACCTAAACATTGACCCCCGTACTTTTAAAGCATTCCCGTAGTGACAATAAACTTGTATTTATGTGAATGATTCCCTGTGTTCTATATTTTAAACAATTCAGCACTGCTGATAATCAAATACTCAGATTAAAAATAAGAGTCTCCCCTCCTCTTAAAAATCCCAGCTATTTTAAGTGTGGATGAGTAGTCTGTCTGGGAAGCAGGAAGACAAGTGTGTCAAGAGACAAAAGCATTAATGTTTAAGGCAGAAAACAGATGTGGCAATAAAAGTCTTTCAAGGGCAACTCAGTCGTGAGATGAAATTGAGACACTTGCCATCCAATGAATTTGCTCACTGTGAATAGTCTCCTCTCCTGAGGAAATTTCAGCAAGAGGGAAAGATTCAGTAGAAGTTAACCAAACAGTCACCTCTAACCTCACCCCACATAATCCTCCCTCCCTTCACTAGCTCAAGTGTGCCATACTACTGATTTCTTGGGCTTAGCTTTTATTTATTTTAATAATATATATTTTTTCCACATTTTAGTGAAGCAAGTAATTTCTCCAGAAAGAGGTTTAGGAAACAATGGGGAGAAGGAGTGGCTTGTTTGGAAACATAATGACACAGCTAGACACGCTCACAACAGAGATTTCAATGCACTTGCACAAGAAAATATTATGGGAGAGGTCTAGGCTGCAACTGCATGAAATACTTCTGTTTGTATCAATCGTGTATCATCGTTACTGTGCAAATCTGTCTGTACAGGGTTCTACCTTACGGAGTTGTCGCACTCAGTCATTATGAAGCCATTATGAAGCCAGATTCGTTGTCCCGAGAAACAACAGGTCATTCCCTTCTGCACCCAATTAGTGACTTGTCGACAAAATGCTGAAATCTCGGCCCCAGCGCACAGCTGTTGTAACAGTCCTCTACAGGATTACTTACTTCATTTAAGAAAAAAAAAATGCATCTACTAATTAGTTCTCTGTGTTGAAAATACCGTTTTTGAATCTATGAATTAGGTACTTTAGGCAATTTTGTGAAGTTTTTCCTCATAATTTTAAAAAAATATTATTTAAAGGTGTTTTTCTTGCTTAAATGTTACTGAAAACAAACAAACAAACAAACAACAACAAAAAAAAACTATTTCCCTCCTCCAAAAGAAACCTGGCATTTGGCAAACAATTTAGTGAAGGGATTTTAAATACTCTTAAAAAATGAGAAAGCTTTAAAAGGAAAACAGTCTGCTTGACATTCTGTCAAAYTGAAAATCCCAGTGTTCATGAAGAGGGTTTCCATTGCCCCCTTAATTCAAGAAACYAGTTCATAGGTGTTTGCAAATCTTCATTTCTTTGTTTTTCCCCATTGCCCTCCACGATTCCTGCCTTCCCATGCATCATTTTCCCCCCCTCTCTCCCAAAACAGCCCGTTGCTCGTGCGCTTTTCCTGAGCGCAGGCTGTAGACCCGCTTTATGAGGCAAAGAGGGACATCGCTTCCCGGATCTGGCCTTGTTGCCCGGGTCATGCCTGAACTTTGAGCCAGTTCCATCCCTGCCACTGCTGGCAGATGCAGCCGCAGCCTCTGATCTGCCCCACRGCGACTGGCACTCCTTGCTTTGCTCTGGGGTAGAAGTTCACGGCAGGGCTCAGCAACTTGCTGCTGCCAGGAGAGGAAGCTCTTGATCCCCTTCCTTCCTCCTCCCCTCTCCACCCTGCCAGCCAGCAGGGCACCCCCGCCTGGGGTGTGCAGGGGATGGGCAAGGGAGGGCAACCAGAAGGTGGCCTTGGGCAGTAAAGCTCGTCCTCCGCTTGCCTAGTGCACATCCTCCTCTTTGCACCGCTCTCTGCTCCTTCTTTGCATGAAAAACCCATGGTCACGTAAAACTTCTTGTGTTGCTTAAATATTATGTTAGTCGGCAGAACATTTGCCTGCTGCCTCAAAGAGTATCATTTTTTTTAAATAAGCAAGTTAAATATTAGAGGATATTAGAAATATCCTCAAACCAAAACATGGAATTCAGCTCCTTCCTCATGCTCATTTGCAGTCCGTGCATGCAAATCTGTAACTGAATGGTTTTGTTCTTGAACCCCATCCCGCAGGCAAGCAAACTCAAATCCTAGGGGAATTTAGAACTGGTTCTTTATATGGATATTAAGACTCAGCTCAATGTCTAAATAGCATTTAGAAAGAGTAGATCACCCTKCAGTCTGCTCTTCCCAACAGCAGCGTGACTGAGGACTGTGAGCCCCAGGCCCTTTGGATATGTCTCCACAGAAAGGCATTGGAGTTCGGGATTTGTATGCCCGGTTCACCCTGGCTATGAATCTGGATTCCAAGGTCACATTAGAGGGTTGCTTTGTTTTTCACTGTTCTTTAAAAAGGAGAGGCTCCAGCCCTCCCAAGAGAGCGAGGAACAGGGAGTTGCACACGCCCAAGCTTGCAGGTCCCTCCAAACAATGACACAGCACCGAGTCCTGTTCCAGTAATCTTAGGGAAAGCTTGCATGGCACAGTGACAGCAATGACAACTGGGCACCAACACTGCTTCCTGATCCTTTCAGTGGATTAAGAGAAGAACGCAGCAGGCATGAAGATCATACAGAGGTGTGAAACACTGCAGGGAAAGAAGTGCAACAAGAGACACTAAAGTGGAGATGGGGAGGCAGGGGATGGAAGCCAGTAGCGGAGTCAGAAATAGCAGCAACCTGAACCTTAACCTTAAAAAGAGACTTATAAAGAAAATTTAAAAATGAAAGAATTAAAGACAAGAGAAGTTACATCCTTGCTCTCCATGCAAGCTTCCTCTTGGTAATAGGATTCTTCTGGAGGAAGGAGAAAAAAAAAAAAAAAAAAAGAGAGCGAGAGACAGCAGACACAAGGCCTTATAGTGAATTATTCCCATAAAGGAGCTACAAATAACCCTACTCTCGCACACAAGGCCAAAGAAGACTCTCTGGGCTGAGAACCCCCCAGCTAAGCAGCACTGCAACGAAGGGGGAGCCCCATCAGCCCACGCCACCTTGGCTTCTCAAGGAGTAAGTGCTTGCACAGAGAGCCAGAGCGAGCGCGTGCTGAGGAGGTCGGTGATGTGCCCACCTCCCCTGCCAGGGCAAGCAGCTGGGAGCCATCCCAGGGCCACCTGCCTCCCCCCAGGAATCACTGCTGAGCTCTCCTTGGAATTCTGTGTTTGCTGGGGACTTTCAAAACATCCAGAAATGTGATAAATGATTTAATCTTTCCCTAAGAGAGTCTGCTCCCCTCCCATCACACAATGCCTCAAGGGCGCAATTAAAGCATTTTCGGATAACAAGAGCACTCCCTAAAGTGCTAATCATGCTGGAAAGATTGCTGGAGAATTTAGAAACCCCAAGCTTATCTTCTGTGCCATACAAAAGGGGATCTGCTTCTGCAGACATCCTAATCTTGCTTCTATTTAAATTTCAGCGAAATCACAGCCCCACACTGGGAACTAGAAAAGGTTGATTAGAAGTTGGGTGAATCAATATGTACTGAATAGCCTGAAGAAGTGGGAACATTCATTTTGACACTAATAAAACTGGGAAAGCTGTGGGTGGATGACTAAAAGGAACAAAGGGCTGCTTAAGAGTGTAGGGCCAGGGTAAAAAGGCCAGGAAGAAGAGTGCTCATAAAACTTTATGACTAAGATCGGAATAAGATGAGAAGTACATTCGAGTGCTGGATCAGGAGACCTGCCATTCAAACGCTACGGTGAGTCACGCYAGCTCCTGCCTTTTAGCACAGCAGSTCTGTGTATCTGAGAGAGGCAGAGGGAGGGCCAAGTTCCCATATCCTATTTCTCCAGTTAAAGTGTTGGCTTCTTTCYGTGAATTCACGTGTCTATCCCAGGGAGGGCCGGCCTGATGTTTCAAAGACAGATAAATACAAAGGCACCCTGATTATTGCAGAGTTATATTGCGACCTTTAGGAACAGGGGAGTTACCCAGAGGGGGCTGCAGGTCACGGATGTGTCCTGAAGGACTCCAACCAAAGAGAAAGGGCAACAGCTTCAGCCTTCAGGGAAAGAGGCCGAGCGTTAAGCCAAAGAGGAAGCAGAACCACCTGGGGCCAACGTCACAGCGCTTTGCTAGGGCCTGTATTTCTTCTGCCCTCGCTTTATTTGCCCCGTGGCTACACAGAGAACTTTCTCCTGTGAAGTTGTCCATTTGCAAGTCTCATGAATGCTTGAGCTCGTTTAATAGCCTTATTTCTGCTAGTATATGTTTTCCAGCGGCAGTTTCTATCCATTAAAAGCAATTCTCATCTCTGAGTACAGAATGGTTTCAGTATTTTGAAACTGGTACCAATCTGTGAACTCCTATGGACTTTGGTTACTGAAATATTCACGTCAGGTCATCTCCTGTCATGTTTCAGAAGCAGTATTCACTATCAAAATAAATGCAGCATTGGGATAGACACCTACAGGCAACAAGCACTTGGTGGCATCCCTTCTCATTATTTTCCCTTCTTTCCCATCTCCTGCTTAAAACCTGCAATCCCCAAACCTTTAGCATTAGCACGTAAAAGACTAAGAACAACATGGTGTCTATAAACCCAGTTCCAAGCTCTGTCATTAAGTTCACCATTTCTCCTGCAGAGTTTCATTACAGATTTTGATTCTTACAGAGATTATTTACAAATCTCATTAGGGATGCTAGTGCAAGCCTGCTAAGGCTACAGAGAAAGCAACCAGGGGGACTTTTTTTTTAATCTAGTAAGTTAAAGATGGGTTTCAGCCACTCTAAACCACAGTACTTGTCAACTTACTCATTTTCTGCCTGAAAGATTTGAAACGCCTTCATCTTCTACATAGATTTTAACYATCTGCTATCAACGCACAGCAAACAAAGCAACCAATTCAGGGAAACAGACATCACCTCTAGCAATGCAGAGAGGCAGACATGAATCACTGAAGGAAAAATGGACTTGGATATGCCTAACCCACCTTAGAACAAAAATATGCCAAAAGACCCAGAAGAAAGCCTTTTGATTTCCAGACCAACTGCATGGACTCCAGAAGTTTGCAATTTTAGGTAAGATCTGGCTTTACACACCCATGCTTGGATTCTGCTAATCCTGATAATAATGCGCAGGTTCCTTGATTGTTCAAGTTTAGTATAACAGAAGTATTTATATTCTGAATATGTAATTCYCCATAGCTATTCCTTCATCTGGCATTTCAGACACACAAAGCCATCAGTGCACTCRCAAACCAACAACACATTCACTGCACATGTTACAATACATTCAGGAGGACATGCTACAGTTCAAGACTTCTTCTTGTAGCATGGAAATACTGCTGAGAGCTTTGCTGTTAACCCAGCTATGTGCACAGGACCAGAGCAGATTTTCAGCCCTGTTTCAGGAGCATGTGGAGGAGGAGGAAACTCAGAGCTTTCCAAACCACAAAGTGCTCCAGCTCTGTTTCCCACACCTCAGACAAGTCTCCTACGAGAATTTGAACCTTTCACGACAAATTACTGACTGAGGACACCTAGTGCTTTTCTTAAATGCCAACACCATGAAGTTATTTCTCAGAGAAAACCATTACCACTATTTCAGAGAAAACTATCATTTTTTTCAGACAATGACACATTGTTAGTCAACTATTTAAAAAAATGTGAATAATAGAATGGCAGGAATAATAGAATGGAAACATTTTAGGAGCTATGCAGGTGCGTGTACATGGATGTCTAAAAGACATATCCTTTGTATTTTTAAACTGAGATTTTTGTTTGTTTTGCTTTGGATTACCACAGCTGTGTGTTAAGTTTAACAAAATCCCGAGTTAAATGTTATGTGTTACTTTGGAATTCTCAGTCCCTCTTTTGCTTAGCCCAGAAACTGTTTTTATTACATCAGTGTTCTGGAGAAGTGATTTCTTGTTCTCAGATCTTTCACAGTATTGATTTTAAATAGTATCTGAGCCTCTTAGGCACATGCAACTAAACTAAAAAATTGTAGGTAATCTATGAAAGAATTCATTAAAAAAAAAAAAAAAAAAAGGAAAAAAGGCAACAAAAAAGACTTCCCTATACACCCTCCTCAACACCTGTTATGTTCTTGGTGCCACACTGTTCTTTCACCTCTCCAGTTAGGTCATGCAATGATTGATAACCCAGCCTGGGCTCCAGCCTGCCCCTTAATTGCCTTAAATACCTGTTTCATCATCTTCTTGCTGCTGGTTCCCATGTTTGAGGCACATGAAGCCAGGCAACAAAGTTGTTTGATGCCTTCAAAGTAGAAACAAATAAAGACAAAAAGAGCCATCTACCACCCCCCCAATCAAAGCTGAAGATACTTGTGAAACGTACTGCGGTTTAAGATGGGACAGCACATTTTCTCCTCCAGCTGGTGGGAGTACAAAGCCAACAGCCCCCCAAAAAACCTTCCCCTGTGTGAAGGGTGTAAGCAGTCAGGGTGTAAGATGAACAAAGAAGCTTCTCCATTATACTTCAATAGCAGAAGTTATTATGAAAACCCAAGGGTAATTCAGGTTCTCTTCCCAGTATGAGATATTAYGCAAAATTGATAGCTGGCCCATGCTGTAGTCTCTCTGGGTGAATCCAAGACGGTGCTGTCTGATTTCACACAAAAAAATACAAATTCCTCTTTGCTTAAGTCTTCAATATAGGGAAGGTACAAGAGCCAAAACTAACACAGTAATAGGAGGAAAAAAACGAGGCAAATGGATGAGCCACCATACCGGCTYGCACACTAATACCTTGTGGCTAAAGAGCAGGGTCACGTCCCTCCACACAAAGCAGGCATTAGATAAGGACACTGAAGGACGTCACGTTTTTCTATTCACTTGGGTGCTCAGTCAGCCTTTCTGAAACAGGAGATTTCCTCTCTGCCTGCTCTGTGTTTGGCACCRTCTTAGCGAATGAACTGACATCATCAGGTGCTGATTAAGAGCAGAAGGCAGCCTCCATTGTTACATTTTTTTCAGTTCTTGTCAGGAGAAATATACTGTGTTGCTGAAACCACATCTCATTCTAGGAGAAGGACACTCTCAGGCCATTTAGGAAAACAGGATACAAAATTCAGCCCTTTGAGATAAAAGAAAAACAGAAGCGAGACAAATCATGCACGAGAGCATGAGCTTAATACCCCTCGGCACTGCTGAATGCCGTGAATACGAAGCACCATGTGGTTTCTCTGGCGAGGCATGTCTGTTCATGAGATGTGTGCTTTTGTGCTGAAACAACAGAGTCACAGCAGTAACACAGCACCATTTTTCTTCCCCGCACCCAGGGACACAGTCAGCTGATTGCCCGGGACATTAGAGCTCACCTATAATTATACAACAGTGCAAAGCCAGAGATCTGCTGGGATATCTCATTTTCAAGTACTTTATAGTTAATAGTTCTGCAAGACTTTGTTCAGTATTATCTAGATCATCTCTGGTGGAAGAACTTCCATGGCCTTTCTCTGAAGATTAGGGCTTTCCTACAGCTCAAGGCATCAGGTGCTAAGGTCCTCAGGAGAAGGGCAGAAACACAACAGTGCCTTGTTCTGAGCAAGTTGTGCATCATTAAATAAACTATACAGCCTAACGTATGGGCAGTCACAGACTCAACTTCTGCCCTGAGCCCCTTGGAATCTCCCTAAGTATCTTCTTGGCACCAGGAGGAGTCTGTCCTGGCATTAACTTTGCTCCCTAAAAGCATATGCTTGAATGGGCAGCATGACGTGACAAGATTATCAACAGATAGTGAGTGGGAGAAGAGTGTTATCATCATACAAGACCATAAAGACAAGGCACATAAGAAATATTGATAAAGATTCTCATTTTCCTCTCATTTGTGCTGGGTATATGTGACCTACACTATCCCCTTTGAGTCTCACAGTCAACCTTGCCACTGGATTTCATCATCGGGAAGTTTCCCAAAACGCTGCTTTCTTCTCCTTCATGAGGTTTCTCTGCCTGGCTTACAAATTTAAATGTGGTGCCAATTGTAATGATTTTATCACAACTGTCCCACTTTTTTTTTTTTTTTAATTAAAATCTCAGTTCCCAAAAGCAAGAAATTATGCAAGAATCTCAAGTTTTAAAAAAAAAAAAAAAAAAAAAAACTTTCCAGACCTCAGAAATGTTAAGAAAAAGCTTGAAAAAAAATACGCTGTAATGCATAGTGATTCAGAATGAAACACAGGAAAACAACTTTTTTTTTTTTTAATGAGATCAAGAATATCCACATTCTTAAGTGCCTCTTTTTTTCTTCTTTCAGCTGTCTGAAATTACTAATACTGAATTTTGCAGTTAATTTGATAAGTAAATCAGTYATGATTTTGACCTCTTTTTAACTAATTTGTTAAACTTTTACATAACTTGTTTATTGTTCTAATCCCTGTCATGAAAACTATTTCTGCTTTGATTTTGCTATCATGTACACAGCACTAAGAGGGCATTGGCACTTGGACACAATTGGTCACAAACACTGAAAGATGATCTAAATAAATACAGATATATGAGGGAAGGAACTATTTAATTATGTAGTCCTATTTGTCCCAGACCCTATCTTTTGCTAAGCTGAATCACATCAGACACAAGCTGGAAGAGAAAAATAAACTCAGTTTAGCAACAGATATTTCTATGGGACAGTTGATGCCTTTACTAGTAAAATGTTTAAATATGATCGTTCCATGCATGTGTTTCTGCTTTGCCATGATCATGTAAATTCTCACACAAAGTTAGTGCTGCAATCACTTCATCTGATGCACTCTTTCAAAGAACTTCTTTATTGTTGCCTCTGCAAGAGCCCTGGGAAATTTCAAGTAAAAACACCATTGTACAAAGCATCACAAAAACAGGCACTTCCACAAGGGACATAAAGTTCATAGCCTAGAATTCAGCCAGTATCCCAGGTGAGAAAGTGGACAAACAGGACTAGGTGGAGAGAGTTCACAGACTGGTCCACACATAGCACAGTGGCCACTAAGGAGTTTGGCATTTTATTTATGTATTTATTGAATAAGATCTGCTGAAGTGGCACATCTGAGAACTGCCTTCAGCTCTGCAGTGATGCAGTTCATGATTTCAGTGCATCACGCCTGAAAGAAAAAGCAAACAAATGAACAAAAAACCACCACAAAACAGGTCAAATCAGAATCAGGCTTTCCAAATGAAACTCAGTCCTAAGGGGAATTTTCAACCATAAACTTCATGAGGTGCAATTAAAATCTCAGTGTTGCATTCATTTGGATGGGGAGCAGGGAAGTATACTTTCAATATTCCATTTCCTTGTTAAGCAGTCACGTATTAACGTGAGGCATTTAATGACAAAGGTATGTGGAAAGCATGTGACATCCACATTCCCATAATTCTTCTTGCAATTGTTTTTATGTTTCCCAATAGATACCATTTTAAACAACAACAAAAAAAACTTAGGGAACGGGGCATCAAAACCAACGCACCCAGAGTCAAGGTTACCAATTGTTCCAAGGGCTCAAATGGCCAAAAGAGACTATCCCAATCTGGCAGCACTAAAGTCCCTGACAGTTTTCATTATTTTATTTTATTTTATTTTATTTTATTTTATTTTATTTTATTTTATTTTATTTTATTTTATTTTATTTTATTTTATTTTATTTTTCAAACTCAACAAGGGCATGGGGACTTTTGCTACAGTTCTGAACCAAGAATCCATGCATGCAGCTCAAGATTTAGGCAAAACCTGCAGCCCAAACTTTCTTTCTTTCTTTCTTTCTTTCTTTCTTTCTTTCTTTCTTTCTTTCTTTCTTTCTTTCTTTCTTTCTTTCTTTCTTTCTTTCTTTCTTTCTT